>NC_142071.1:3255000-3555000 GCF_059756535.1 Pantherophis guttatus
ATTGTGAGCGGTCAGCACGTGGCATATATGGAATAGAATAACATCACCATCTAATACTTGTACAGACACACACACAGAGCAAGTAGGGCTATATGTTTTCCCCTGATATATAACCACCTTTTTCGCAGCCTCTTCTGACATCAAAGT
Source organism: Pantherophis guttatus (assembly GCF_059756535.1). NCBI lineage: Eukaryota > Metazoa > Chordata > Lepidosauria > Squamata > Colubridae > Pantherophis > Pantherophis guttatus. The sequence continues at coordinate 3,255,148 of NC_142071.1, forward strand.
CAGAGATGTCCTGAGATAGGCTTATGGAAATAGGGGGGAGGCTGTTAGAAAGATGTGTCTTTATACTCCACCAATTCCCAAATGGCTGCACCAGAAATGGCAGAAAACTGCTGTCTCCCTAACACTTGCCCTGTTGCAACCGAATCGAGTGTGCCTTGCTGTGGGCTGGGAGCAGGGGTTCAGGAGAACCTCTAGCTAAGATTCTGTGCAATTCGGAGAACCTCCAAATCCAACTCCTGGCTGGCCCCGCCCACCCCTCCCCTCCCCTCCCAGGAGTCCCCACACAGCCTGTTTTGGATGCAGATAAATGCAGGGCGTGCGCAGATGCTCAGGGAGGGTGAAAAACAGGCCTACTGGGCCTCCAGAGGGCCTCTGGAGCCTGGGAAGGCCGTTTTCACCCTCCCAGAGGCTCAAGGAAAGCCCCTGGAGCCCGGGGAGGGCAAAATGACACACACACACCCCGCCGTGGTGCAGAAGGCCAACTAGGCCATGCCCACCCAGCAACCGGGCAGAGAACCCCTTGTTAAAATTTTTGAAGCCCACCCCTGGCTGGGAGCCACATAAACCCCCAAATGTCACTCAAGATGTACACGATATGCGGCTGACTTTGACTCGCAGGCCCGGCGTGTCACAAGAAGCTTCCGACTTCATTGTTACTCCTCTGGTGTTGGCCGGGTGCTGATTTGCAGAGGAACGACCTGGCACCCACCAGGCAGCCTTGTGAATATTCTAGCAGGCTAGCACAAAAAAAAAAAAAAAAAACCACTAAAAAAACTAGGTTATCTGTCATGCACAGCCTTCCTGTGATAAATGGCGCCAACGTGCCAAGTCGGGTGCTGAATGCCCTTCCACTCTGCCAATAAGCCGGAGCTCGTCGCTCGGATCTGAGCTAGCGGGGCAGCGGAGAAAGAGGGAAACCTGGGTTTGTATCAGCCTCTGATATATTAATAAGCCCGCTTTGCAGAAAACGGGCGCTTCTCCGGCAGACGGAAGGAAGAAAGGAAGACGGATTCATGTTCGGAATTAGAAAGTACTGACAGGCGCGAACATTGTTATGGGAGATGCTGATTATTTTCCGAGGCGCTGAGAGAACTGGGACATCATTGCTCATTCTGCTTAGGCTTCCATCTGTCACAAATGCACAGAGATGGATGTAGGTGTCTCTCGCCGTTGGCTGTCCTTTATTAGGTGGGGGATTAATAGCAGCTGAAATGCCGGAGGTTTTTTCCTGTTCTGGTTCTTAGGATGATGTATACGCCCCGAGTTGTCTAAGCAGTGGCAGTCGCTGCTATATAACAATGGGAAGGATGGGTCCCTCTCTCAAGCAGAGTGGGATGGGGAAACCTAGAACTAAGCAATCTAGAACCTATGGATGAATTTCCTGACAGTGAGGACAATCAACCCAGGGAAGAAGCCTTCGAAAGTTGTGGGTGCTTCATCACTGGAGGCTTTTAAGAAGAGACTGGACGGCCACATGTGTGAAACCGAATGGGGTCTCCTGCTTGAGCAGAGGGTTGGACTAGAAGGCCTCCAAGATCCCTTCCAATTCTATTATTCTGTCATTCTGGAACTCAGTGGAGCAGAGTATAATATCTCAGGGGATGCCACAAAGAAGAAGGGGTCAACTTATTCTCCAAAGCAGCAGAAGGCAAGACAAGAAACAATGGATGGAAACTAATCAAGGAGAGAAGCAAGCTGGAATTAAGGAGAAACTTCCTAACAGAGAGGACAATTAACCAGTGGAACAGCTTGCCACCAGAAATCATGGGTGCTCTTATCACTTGAGGCTTTTAAGAAGAAATTGGATAGCCACTTGTCTGGAATGGTATAGGCCAGAGTCTCCTGCTTGAATAGGGGGTTGGACTAGAAGACCTTCAAGGTCCCTTCCAACTCTGTGATTTTGTTATTCTGTAAAACTTGGCAGACTCGGAATCAAGGTGTGGTAAACAAAATTAGTTTGGTGCCGTCAGAGGGATAACAATAGAAACTTGGGGCAAAGAAAAAGGACTCGGGGTGACATGATAGCAGTCTTCCAGTATCTCAGGGGCTGCCCCAAAGAAGAGGGAGTCAAGCTATTCTCCAAAGCACCTGAGGGCAGGACAAGAAGCAATGGGTGGAAACTAATCAAGGAGAGAAGCAACCTAGAACTAAGAAATTTCCTGACAGTGAGAACAATTAATAACTGGAACTACTTGCCTCCTGAAGTTATGAATCCTCCAACACTGGGAGTTTTTAAGAAGAGATTGGACAACCATTTGTCTGGAGTGGTATTGTTCTGCCCCAGCTCCGGATTTCCGAGGATATTGACACACACCAACGGTCCTTATCAAATTTATTAAGTAACAAGAATAAACAAGACTGGCAAAGGTTGGCAACCAGCCCAGAAAACAAGATACGATAAACCAAAATACTCTGATAATAATACAAGTTGTTTCCAGCAAGAACACACTAGCTGCGTGTGATTTAAATAGGCTAAGGGAGTGGCCAATTATCCTCAAGCCCTACTCTCAAGGAGACTTCCTCCTCCTGAGTAGCCACTCCTGCCTTTTGGCAGCCCTGCGTGCTCGAGCATTGAGAAGAGGCTCCTCAACTTCGCTCTCTCCACTCGAAAGAGCCTCTGGAGGTTCTGAAGGCCTTGGCTGAGTCTCTGCCTCTGGCACCACATCCTCTTCGGCCTCCTCGCTGTCTGACGCGAGCCCCGGCTGCGCAGGCTGCTGGCGCGACCCCACACCAGCCTCCTCGTCATCGGGATCAGCCACGATCCGCGCAGGCTGCTGGTGGGCCACAACAGGTAGAGTGTCTCCTGCTTGCTCAGGGGGTTGGATTAGAAGACCTCCGAGAATCCTTCCAACTCTGTTAGTCTGTTAAAAATAATAAATGCACAGGGAGACCGAAGAAATGTATGGCTGCAGAAATGGAGATGGTTTTTTTTTTTTTTTTAAATGAGCTTCTTTCATTCTTGATTTGCAGGAGTAATTGGATACGAAATGGATGTTCCTTAGATCTTCTGGAAAGAGTAAAATGAAAAATATGTTAGATTTTGACTGGGGAAGCGCAAGTTCAGTCATTCACGTAACTGGGAAGTTTGTTGGGATGCTTTTGGAGCTGACTCATAACCATCTTGAGGTCGCTCACGAGAATGACTTTTTTTTTTTAACTTTCATTTTTTTTCCAATTTGTATGGCTACCCATTTCAAACACGCGATTCTGGGCAGCGCACAGGAAATAGAAACAAGATTAAAACAGCACCACAAAGCAATAAATGTCAACGCAAGAGCCAAGATGAAACTAATACCGTCAACAAAACCAAGATGTTTGGGGCAGTCACACCCTGGGCTGGTCAACGAAACCAGGTTTTTATGGTCTTAGTGGAGGAAAAAAATACAGGGCAGAAATGTATTTGAGGAATTCAGACTGGACAACAGAAGTTTCTTCTGGTTTTTTCCCTCTCAAACCTCTGGAACAAGGAACTGGCAAGTCGGCCAACAGATCACAAGTTCTCCTTTATGTGGTACGCCGGACTCTTATATCAGTTTCTGCATCCTCTCCTCTTTCTGCAAAAAACTCCTCCATTGTTGCACGAATGATCAATTTTTAGCGATAGGGAAGGACTCTTGTTCGGAGAATCTGCAAATCTCTTTTCAAGGGAGGTTTGCAGCTTGCACGTCTGCGTGTGTTCTTGGGAGCAGAAACCACCGATCTGGTTGCTTCTGGATCCTTCGTGTGGGGGAGAGCTGACACATGAGATGGATCGGGTCTGCAGTTCGGAGCATTTCCTTGGAGTTGAGGATTTTCTTGAAGTCAAGGAGAAATTTCCTGATAGAACAATTAATCCATGGAATGACTTGCCTCCAGAAGTTGTGGATGCTCCAACACTGGAGGTTTTTAAGAAGAGATTGGACAACTATTTGTCCGAAATGGTACAGAGTCTCCTGCTTGGGCAGGGGGCTGGACTAGAAGACCTCCAAGGCCCCTTCCAACTCTGTTATTCTGTTATTTTAAGCTACAGAACAGTCTTGGCCACCTAGGCTGGTCCTGGATCTCTGCTAGGAAGAAAGTCCATTACCAGATACTCTCTAGCTCAGGGGTATCAAACTCGATTTCATTGAGGGGAGCATCAGGGTTATGTTTGACCTTGGGGGGCTGGAGTGGGCAACGCCGGAGTGGGTATGGCCAGTTCGACGTCACTCATGTCGGGGGAACCTGTGGTGGCCCGTGCGCTCTGCCAGAGAAAACGGGCTCCCGAGCTCCGTTTTCGGCTGCGACGGCCTCCTGCAGCCTTTTGCCAGTGAAAACGGAGCTCGGAGTGGGTGGGTGGGCTGCATGCGGCCCTCCCAAGCTCCGTTTTCGCTAGCAGACGCACCGTAGACTGGTTCTTTGCTGTTTCTAGGGCGGCCCAGTGGGCCAGATCTAAGTACCCCGCGGGCCAGATTCGGCCCTTCATCCTCTTGCTTCTGGATCTTCCTATGCTAGGTCTTCCCTTCTCTCCTCTCCTCTCCCGTCTTCTATTCAGGAAAAAAGCATTTTTCATATTTTTCAAAACCCATTTATCACAAACCCCTCTGGATTGCCTGCATTCAAAACTCCTGAGAGGCTGGAAATAAATAAAGGCTGCAACGCACTTGGATGTTCTCACAATATGTTCATAACCCCTTTAAAGTGAGCATTTAAACCCAAACAGCCTGCAAGAGACAATGGCTGGTTAGGTAAGGAACAGCAGGGAGGAAAAGGCCTTGAGGGATGTCTGAGAGACTTTTCCAATTTTTCCTTCCTCCTCCATCCCTACTCTCTCTCAACCTCCTTCAACCTGGCTGCTGTCTCCTGGTTCTCTTCGGTCCTCCTACATCTCAACTGATTGGGGTATGTGGAAGTCATCCTCTGGAGGAGGCAGCTTGTAGCTTCAATAATGGATGATTCACCGCAGTGCTTTTGGGCATGGAAGTGTCCCACCAGATTTGAAGACTCGGCTACATTGCTTGGTAGCTTCTACTGGAGTCTGGCCCAAACTCCAGCCAAGGCAGCCTTTTATCTGTGACTAGCTGGATCCCCATGCTTCACTACCAAACTATGTGATCGGACTTGATAAATCGACGCTTACAGCTTGAATCCTCCCCTATTCTCTCCCTCAGCCTTGCCCCACAGAAACATCTCCTCTCCTCTCCCTCTCCTCTCCCTCAGGCTGGCCCCATAGAAGCCTCTCCCCTTCTCTCCCTCAGGCTTTCTATCCCCTTCTCTCCATGAGGCTTCCCTCACAGAAGCCTCTCACCTTCTCTCCCTCAGCCTTGCCCCACAGAAACGTCTCCTCTCCTATCCCCCTTCTCTCCCTCAGGCTGGCCCCACAGAAGCCTCTCCTCTCCCCTTCTCTCCCTCAGGCTTTCTAGCCCCTTCTCTCCATGAGGCTTGCCCCACAGAAGCCTCTGACCTTCTCTCCCTCAGCCTTGCCCCAAAGAAGCCTCTCCTCTCCTCTTCTCTCCCTCAGCCTTGCCCCACAGAAACGTCTCCTATCCCCTTCTCTCCCTCAGGCTTTCTAGCCCCTTCTCTCCATGAGGCTTGCCTCACAGAAGCCTATCCTATGCTATCCCATTCTCTCCAGAGTTATTTTCAAGTTGGGAGGAGGAGTAGAACGTCTAACTAATTAGCATCAGAGCGATAGGAAATACTAATGCTCTGATAGTCATTTCGAAAAATCCTTTCTTAGTGAGCACCTAGAAGCCAAGATGAACAGCCACGGCAAATTTCAAGTTTGTAGGTTTTACGGTTCTGGAGATTTCGTGATTAATACGTGAGTGGTTTTCGCTTTTATATATATATAAATTCCAATAAAGGAGAATATTTGTAGCTGAGGGTTGAAAGGAGGGCTGTTTGTTGCTTTCTGAGCTTGGTGGTTTTCTTGCAGATGTTTCATGACCCAACTAGGTAACGTCATCAGTTCTAGAAGGGAGCGGGATTTGCAAACTGCCGGGGTTACTTAGATTGGTAATGAAATAGCTGCAAGAAAACCAAGCTGAGAGAGCTCTAATGACCCAAGAAATCTGCAATTCCCCCCTCCTTATTAACTGATTAGCGCGGGGCAAACGCCACTGAGAAGGACAGGACAAAAGCTAGAATTAGAAAGCCATGCTTCTGAATCCATCCCTTGTATAATTCCATGAAGAAACCGGGTCAAAGACAGCCTTTAGCGGAGACCCCAGAGTTGCCCATTTAAGCTCTGTCCTCTGCCCTCAGCCTTTCTTTTTCCCCTGCCCCGGGTCTAATATTTCCATTCTGGGCTCTTCTCGAATTGAATTGGCCTCTGGCAGCTGGAGGTCTTGATCCAGCTGATCAAAACCGCTACAGCCGAGACTTGTCCTGACCCGGCCTAAATTTAGATGACCTCTGTTATCTAACAAAAAGTCCTTTGGTTTCAAGTGATCCTAGACAAGTCTTTGCTGCCTCTCTCCGGATCCAAAACCCCGGTTTGCCCCGAGGGCTGCAACTGAGCTGGCGTGGAGATAAAAATGAAAAGAGTTCTGGTTTATGTAGAAGGCAGGGCGAACAGCAGAAGCAGCTTCCTCTGGACAAGACGTTCAGCTATTGAAAAGCCCCCCAGCTGGGCACGAAGAGGCCTCTGTCTGGAAGGACTGACTTGTCTCTCTGAATTCCCGTTAGCAATGGGGCAGCAATTGACCTCTGCACAACTGATAACCAGTCATGGGATTCACTGGTTGTAGCAACTGGTTTTCTGCGCGTCCGCTTCCGCGCATGCTCAATACGATCGAAAAGTACCTTCTACTGAATCCAGAGATGGTAAAACAGCTGAGGCGTGGCAATCCGCTCTGCCACGCCTATCAGCTGGGCTTAAAACAAAAGAAATATAGATAGGTTATAGCGCAGGGGCGGGCCTGTGGGCCCATCTGAACATCGGAGAGAACCGGTTCGCTCTCAGCTGATCGTTGGAGCTACCGGTACACCCGAACCGGTCAGAACCGGCTGAATCTCACCCCTGCTGATAACCCAGCAGACTGGGTGCTCTAAAGGCAACAGCTTAAAGGCTATTTGAGAATGCTTTCTCCCAGTTGGCTACCATTTGTATTTCAGGGCAAATGCGAATTCTACGTTTTCTTATTTTAATATTCTTAACGTCCACCACGGATAAAACCGTGTTTAAAGAAGAAAAGAATTAACAAAAGCTTAAAAGAAAAATGAGAAAAGAAGCAACCCTTAACAAAGGAAGCCCCTGGACATGTGTGCATGTGTGAACATGCACATGTGTGAACTTGCCCATGTGTTGACATGCGTGCATGTGCAGCAGAGACCCGAAGACCAGCTGGCTGGCGCGGTATCCCAACACCGGCCGCGCAGCAAGAGGTAAGGTCTTTTTCCTTCGTGAGCTTCTGTTTTCTTCGTTTGCAGGGAAACAAAAGCTCACGAAAGAAACGTAACGGAGATCAGACCTGGGGCGACGGCGCGCGTGCCAGCAGAGAGAGCTCTGCGTCACAGCCGTACACCATTCCAGATAAGTTGACTGTCCAATCTCTTCCTGAAAAACTCCAGTTTGCTGGTTGTACATATTTCACGCTCACCCCATCGCTTCGCAAATTGCTTTCCATTGTACATTCAGATGGTTTGCGTTGTTTTGTAGTGGGGGTGTGTAACCTTTGACCTCAGGGTGGCTTGTGAGCCCACCCACCCCAGCAAACCTTGAATGAGGGTCTTAGAAACACCTCCTCCTCCCCCCCCCAGGTTGTCACCAAATTTCAATTCATCTAGTGGCAAGAGGGGGAATGATTAAGTTTGCAAGGAATCGTATTCTCCACGTTGCTCTTACTCTTGATGTGAACTCAAATGTAGCTCTTGCCCTCGTGTTTCTCCCTTGGAATGTGCCCCCTCTCTGTGCCCTCGGAGAACAAGGGCACGCTTTGTCACCACAAGTGATGACGCCCTATTGGGTTAGAAGTCTCAATCTGAACATTTTCTTCTCAGAGCTCCAAGGACTAAATGTCAGGGTTCAGAGTAACATACCCAAAGCAAACAAAAATCCGAGGCAGGTAGATTCCTCAAAGAATAATTTTATTGGATAGATGATATTGGTACAGTTCGGGTGAAAACCGACTCTGAATGATGTACACAGTATAATCATAACCCCTTTGGTAAGAGATGAGAAGTCAAGACCTATTAGAAGCAGATGAATTTAGCAAGAGTTGGAAGGGACCTTATAGGTCATCTAATAATCCAACCCCCCCCCCAACTAGGAGACCCTACAGCATTTCTAACAGATGGCAGCCCAGTCTCTTCTTGAAAGCCTCCAGTGATGAAGCTTCCACAACTTCTGAAGGCAACTTCCGTTCCATGGGTTGATTGTTCTCACTCTCAGAAAATTTCTCCTTATTTCTAGGTTGAATCTCTCCTTGTTCAGTTTCCATCCATTATTCCTTGTCTGGCCTTCAGGTGCCTTGGAGAATAGCTTGACCCCCTTCCTCCTCTCTGTGGCAGCCCCTCAAGTATTGGAAGACTGCTATCTTGTCTCCCCTGGTCCTTCTCTTCACTAGACTAGCCATGCCCAGTTCCTGAAACTGTTCATTGTACCTTTTAGCCTCCAGTCCCCTAATCCAGGGGTGAAATCCAGCAGGTTCTGACAGGTTCTGGAGAACCGGCAGAGGAAATTTTGAGCAGTTTGGAGAACCGGCAAATACCACCTCTGGCTGGCCCCAGAGTGGGGTGGGAATGGAGATTTTGCAATATCTTTCCCCCAGGAGTGGGAGGGAATGGGGATTTTGCAGTATCCTTCCCCTGGAGTTGGGTGGGAATGGAGATTTTACAGTACCCCTGCCATGCCCATCAAGCCATGCCCACCAAGCCACACCCACAGAACCGTTAGTAAAAAATATTTGGATTTCACCACTGCCCTAATCATCCTGGTTGCGCTTTTCTGCACTTTTTAATAGTCCGGTGACCCAACGTGGATGCAGAATTCTTTGCCTTTCTCCCCCTCCAGCTCCAGCTCCAGCACCTCTCAGCAGCTGGCAATCCTCCACAGTGGCACCCTTGGGTTCATCTATCACGGAATTGCCAAGTGTCCCCTCCCCGTTCTGCGCTGGCTTTTCCAGGTAAGCAGAGGTTGGCTGGCTTGCAAGCCAAGGACCCACCACTAGATGGCCCCAGTGGCCAAGGCTCAGGTGAGAAGGGCAGGCGCTCATGAGGAATGGCACCCCTTTTGCTCCGGGGTTCTGGCACAAGGGGGCTTAGGACTGTCTATCCCCCCCCTCCCTCTGTGGGCGCTAATCAATTAGCCCGATTAATCAGCTGAAACGGTAATCAGCGGGTTTAGGAGGTGCATTTGGCTAATTGGCCGAGGCGTCAGCCTTGTGGAACAGATGCCTCTGTGGTGCAGAAGGCCATCTCGCCTTGAGAGAAGGATAATGATGTGTTGTGCCAGTGAATGGTGCTGCCCAGGCAGGACCTTACGAGAAGGAACGTTCTCCTCAATTCAAACCTTTATTGTCGGGGCACAACATACGTGCAATGAGATTGCTTGAGCTCCCTCGGTGCACACACACACACCCCAACACAATACAACTCACCGTGAAGACAGAAAATCCCTAACCCCATAAATCGTATTAACAAAACACTCAGTCCTATTGCACCCGTGTGAACATGTTACCCATTGCGCCAGCCCTGCAAGGCCATCGTACTACGTAGTGATGATGTTATTTTGCATTCAGGAGTCTGACAGCCCCCGGATAAAAACTCTTCTTTCAGCCTCTTTGTGCGTCTGGCTAGGCTTCTATATCTCCTTCCGGATGGTAGGAGGGTAAAGAAGCGATGACCAGGGTGAGAGTCGTCCCTGAGGATTTTCCTCACTCTTCTAAGGCAGCAAATATTCATAACAATCAGGGGTGAAATGCTCCCGGTTCGGACCGAATCGCCCAATCCGGTAGCGATGGTGGCGGGTGGTTCGGAAAACCGGTAGCAAAAATCCCTGCGCCCCGCCCTCCATGCCCAGCTGAGCCGCACGATCATCAGAGGCTTTTCTTTTTTAACTTTTAAAAGCTTTTTTCCTACAACCTCTACCGACTAAATTGCGCAAATGTGACACTGAAATGAGCTCATTCCCACCCCCATCCCTCCCTCCCCATGTCATCATCACCCAAATCGTGGAAGAAAATTGTACCTTTAAAACATTCTTTAGCGTGAATGATTAAGGTAGCAAATGTAGGCTCATTCATGCAGTGGGTGAACAATGAATCAAAAACGATTTTGCCAATTAATTTAAAAACAGACAGTTGGCGTTAAAGCGTTTGAGAACGGCGGTTTTGCCGGGGTTTACTTTGGCGGTTGGTGCATCTGTCATTTTAGTTTTAAAAGAGAATGAGCTCACTCTGGAGTTGAGGGACGCGGCCGTGAGCTCTCTTGTCTTTTCTAATTTCTTTCCTGAGAAACTGGATCCCTTTCAGTGGCTGTGGTTGTGAGCAGTCCCGAACCACAGCCCCCATCCCAGTGTCATAGCTTGACTTATGTAGGCTGAAGATTTATAACAGTCAGCCTGGAGTTAATAGTTCCCAGGGCAAGGTGCCATCAAAACCCCCACGAAAGTTATGTAAATCAAATCAAAAACACAACAATGCAATTAAAGCCAAATTGTAGAAGAGCAGCAAATTAAAAGCAGCAGAGGTTAAAATAAGCAGCCCCAAAGAAAGCTAAAAATATTGAAGATGAAACGACTTAAAAAGCAAACCGTCGGGGCAGAAATGTGAGAACAGCTACCATGATGGGGGACAAAAAGCATTCGACACCATAAAGTAGGCTCGTGGGGAAGAATGCTCCAGAGTTAGGGAAGAGAGGGAGGGGGCATCTGATTGGGGAGATCAGATTCCTGAGGACCCATCTGCCGCACCTCAGCGGATTATGAGCATCCTGAGCAGGCCCTCTCACGGCACACATAGATTAGGAACAAGCCGGCAAAAGCTACTTCTTCGAATTCTCTAGCTCTGGAGTAGAAAGGCTGTGACACTGATCCTGGCTTTGCCACCATCAAAGGCACTTAGTTCTACAAGCTGATTAGGTGAGATTGGTCTTTCTCAGCCCAGCACACCTGACGAGAGTTGTGGTGGAAAGAAAAATAAGAGGAAGGAGAACTAATGCGCAATGATGGAATGGCGGGGTCTGTGTTTAAGTCAGGGGTGAAATCCAGCAGGTTCTGACAGGTTCTGGAGAACCGGTAACGGAAATTTTGAGTAGTTTGGAGAACCGGCAAATACTACCTCTGGCTGGCCCCAGAATGGGGTGGGAATGGAGATTTTGCAGTATCCTTTCCCTGCCACGCCCACCAAGCCACACCCACAGAACCAGTAGTAAAAAAATTTGGATTTCACCACTGGTTTTTTTTTTTTTTAAATTTGATTTATATGCCGCCCTTCTCTGGAGACTCAGGGCGGCTTACAAGGCGTTAAGCAATAGCCTTCATACTTTTGTATATTTATACAAAGTCAGCTTTTTGCCCCCACAAACTGGGTCCTCATTTAACCTACCTTAGAAAGGATGGAAGGCTGAGTCAACCTTGAGCCTTGGAGAGATTCGAACCAGCAGTAATTGCAGGCAGCTGTGTTAATAACAGAGTGCTTAGACCACTGTGCTATCAAGGTTTATTCAGGTTTAACTCCTGAATAAATGGAAAGAGGCATGCTTGGTCTCAAACCATAGGCAAGTACTAGGACTATCGGTACTAGGACCATTTGTGAGGAAAGGAGGGATTTGGTTCTGGTTGGGTCCAGTAGAGAAGACCAATTCAGGTAGTCCTTGACTTATAACAGTTCATTTTGGGCTCAATTGTCGTAAATTGAGACCTATATCACAGTTTCCCCTCCCTGGTTTCCTCTTCATCCTCTGTTTACAGTCTGCGTAAATATGGTGGGGCTTAATGGTGGAGATGTTCCCAAGATGTGGTTTTGATGGGCTCAGAATATGGGGGCCATTAGGAGAATTTTGTGATATCTACTATGTCTGTTCTGCTTTCAGTGTTCAGCAACAGCTGTCTACATCTCTGGAAGTGAGCAATAAAGCTGTGTGCACTTCCAAAATGAGTGAGGTCCACAACAAAAATCTGAGATCTCACACAATCATAATCATATGAACGATGAACGGTTTGCATGTAGTCTAGTGAAGAGAAGGTCCAGGGGAGACATGATCACAGTCTTCCAATATTTGAGGGGCTGCCACAGAGAGGAGGGGGTCAACCTATTTTCCAAGACACCTGAAAGCCAGACAAGGAATAATGGATGGAAACAGATCAAGGAGAGATTCAACCTCGAAATAAGGAGGAATTTTCTGACAGTGAGAACCATCAACCCATGGAACAGAAGTTGCCTTCAGAAGCTGTGGGAGCTTCATCCCTGGAGGCTTTCAAGAAGAGACTGGACTGCCATCTGTCAGAAATGGTGTAGGGTCTCCTGCTTGGGGGGGGGTTGGACTAGATGATCTACAAGGTCCCTTCCAACTCTGTTAATCTGTTAAACCTCTTGGCTCAGGTGGAGGCCCTACAGTTCCCCAAGACATCTACACTTGGTCACCCCTCAAGGACAGAATTCATTTCAACAGTGGCGTAGCAACTCCTTCCCTTGGTATTGAGTAAATTCAGCTGAGAAGAGACAAGGATAATTGTGCTAATCTGTATTTCTTTTTGTTTCTCATTAAAGAAGCCACCCTAACCCTAACCCTCCACCCTCAAACTGTTTGATGCTTTAATGCAGGGGTCTCCAACCTTGGCCATTTTTAGACTTGTGGACTTCAACTCCCAGAATTCTTTGGTGGCTGAGGAATTCTGGGAGTTGCACTGCACGAGTCTCAAAGTTGCCAAGGTTGGAGACCCCTGCTTTAGTGCAACCTCTGTAGCGGCTCCATTATTATTATTATTATTTTTTAAACCTGAGCTGTTGAGTCCCTTTGGCAATGTGGATCCACAAACTTCGCTTCCACCAGCTTTTTCAATTGTCTTTCAAAACCGTTTAAAGATGCTCAACACGTTAGCGAATTCCTGAAGTTCCACTTACCCAAAAAGAGCTTTCCCCCTTATGACTCTTTATTGGAGCCTAATATTTTGAGATAAGTGGTGCAGGCACCACTCTGGTTTTTCCAAAGACCATAAAGCGTTTGGGGCTGGTGGGAATTTTGAAAGCGTGGCGTCAGGACCTCATAAAATGGCTGCCGGAGGCGGGGGCTCGCCTATTGCAGAATGGCTGCTGCGTTGGGGGGGGACGACTCAGCCCCCCCCCCCATTCCAGATGGCGAGCTGTTTGATGGCTCCCTGTCACCCCCAGACTCACCCTGCCATCTGTCCGATTATCTTTGTTATGGTTTTTTTTGTTGTTGTTCGTTCTTTCGGATCAAGCGGGCACCTTTCCTAACAAGGTGTCTGAATTGCAGCTCGTCTTTGTTTGTTTGTTTTTTAAAAAAATTTAATGTTTGTGGACCTCTCCGGGACCTTAGGTGAAAATAACGATGATGTTAGAAGGAGACCATTTGCTTTAGTGCATGTCAGCTCCTAATTAAAAGAGAGAGAGAGAAAGAGAAAGTTTCTTGGCAGCAATTCAGAAGTGGATTGCAAAAATAAAGGTTGTTTATGATTTAGAAGGCGAGGGAGTTCGGGGAACATCAAAGGAAAACATCCAGAGGAGCCGTAATACAAAAAAGATGCTGACAAGCCCTAGGAAGAGGGCAGAGAAGAGCAGCAAAGACGATAAAGGGGCCTGGAGGCTAAATTAATGATTGACTACAGGGAGTCCTTGAATTACGACCATAATCGAGCCCAAAGTTTATGTTGCTAAGCGAAGCATTTCTCAGCTGAGTTTTGCCCCATTTTATACCTTTTCCCATCCACCATCTTACTTTTACTACCGGTTCGCAACGGGAGCTTCTGCGCATGCATAGATCGTCCATGATGACGTCCGGGCGGAGCCTCTTGCCGCCATTACTATCAGTTTGCAAGAACTGGACCAAACCGTATTTCTGGGCTGACTTTATTTTATTATTAGTGGCCACAGTGTTGTAGTCCGCCAGCGACCTGCAGAGCTGGCCATGGAGTCGGACAGTGAAGAGGCTGGGGAGGAACATGGACCAATCCTGGAGTCTGGGGAAGACTCGGATGAGGGCTCTGTGTCGGAGGCAGAGAGAGGGCCAGGGCCATCTGGGAGTTATGTGCAGACTCCGGAGCCTCAGAGTCGGACAACAGTGAGGCAGAGGAACAGGGGGAGCCTGTTCCCAGTGCGTGTATGCGCAGAGTTGCCAGATGGCACGAACAGTTAAAGGGGTCGACTCGGGAGTAAGGCTTGGAGATGATTGGCCCCTCCCATAAGACATAAAGGAGGAGCAAAGCATGTGAGCCTTTGCAGGAAGCAACTTTGTTCGTGCTGGCCGGTTTCAATTCTGCAGCTCCGTTTTGATTACGTATTCCGTGGGGCCTTGCAAAGGTAATTGCCAATTAGGTCTTTGGCAGCGTGTCAAGGGAGATAAAGGTGGGTGCTTATCAGCCTTATCACAAAGAACTGTGGCAAACTTCTGTCAGACTCTACAACTATTTGGGACTCATCTGTGAATGATTGAGAATGAACAGGCTGTGAATGAGCAGAATTCACAGCCGTTGAAATAAAAAGAGGGTTTTTGGGACTCATTGAGTGCTTTTACTGTATCAGGAAGCCTAGGTCAGAACACACGGTTCCATTGAAATTCATTCCGCTTTTGTATTCGTTGAATTGTCCTGCAACAAGTTGTCCCACAGTGAGTTGGCCATGTCGAATTGGTGCCAATCAAAAGCCACCAATAACTCCAATAGAACCCAGCAGGGTCACATTTATCCTATTTAGTTTACAGCGTGGTTCATCTACCACAGGGTTGTCAAACTCGCAGCCCACGGCCCGGATGCGTCACGCGCTGGCCACGCCCATGCCCGGTTTAGTGAAGGGGAAAAAGTCTTGATATGTTGCGTGACGCCGCCATGATGACGCGAGTTTGACACCCCTGATCTACCAAGTCAAGCAGTACAGACCAAGTGGATAGCAGTAGCACTTAGACTTATATACCGCTTCACGGTGCTTTATAGCCCCAGTCTAAGCGGTTTACAGAGTCAGCCTCTTGCCCCCAACAATCTGAGTCCTCATTTTCCCGACCTCGGAAGGATGGAAGGCTGAGTCAACCTTGAGCCCGTCAGGATCGAACTCCTGGCTGTGGGCAGAGTTAGCTTGCAATACTGCATCCTAACCACAGAGAGGGAGGGAGGGAGGGAGGGAGGGAGGGAGGGAGGGAGGGAGGGAGGGAAGGAAGGAAGGAAGGAAGGAAGGAAGGAAGGAAGGAAGGAAGGAAGGAAGGAAGGAAGGAAAATAGCAATAGCCCTTAGACTTAACATATTGCTTCACAGTGCTTTTACAGCCCTCTCTAAGCGGTTTACAGAGTCAGCCTCTTGCCCCCAACAATCTCGGTCCTCATTTTCCCGACCTCGGAAGGATGGAAGGCTGAGTCAACCTTGAGCCTGGTGAGACTCGAACTGCCAAATTGCAGGCAGCCGGCAGGCAGCAGAAGGAGCCTGCCGTACTGTACTCTAACCACTGCGCCACCGCGGCTCTTCACCATAATCGGATTCATCCCCATGGAGCTAGATCTGTAAGGCTACTTTCTCCATCATCTTACCCGCTCAGTGAAATATTTGACACTGGCCGATCATTACCGAGATCTTATATAGATCAAGCGAGGACCTTTTCACTCCAGCTGCCTCCTTTAAGCATGCAGTAGAACGTTCTGCACCCAAGGAGACATTCATCACTTCCCCTTAAACTTGGGGCTAGTCCTCTCCTAATCGATACAATTAGCCGTGGAAGGGAAACGGTTGAATAAGCCGGTGATGGCTCTCATCTTTCCACTGGCTCTTTCCCACATCTCGAAGATCTACTGTATAAGCTGAAAAGAATCCACACGAAGAAGACGAGCAGTTGCCAAGGTTACCTCGCTTTGACCCGCCCGCTGTTGGGAGTCCAGGTCAAGACAAATCCGGTGGACCTGGTCTTGCAGAGAAGAATGAAAATTGCTCCCAGCAAGACCGTCGATGGTTCCACCTCCCTTTCCCCATCATCATTATGGAGAAAACGCCACACAGTTCAGAAAAGCTTTGGCAGCCTGTTGTGGGTAGGTGCAACGGAGGAAGAGAGGCGTAAGCGGCATCTGCTCGCTACAGATTAGGATTTTAAATGGGCCTTGAAAAGGGCCCCTATTCCTCATTCTCACCTGATCCATACAGAGAGCCCCTCCTCCTCTTATGCTCCTTCCCCGAACTAATGTCATTTTCTGCTTCCTGGCAAGGCAAAGAGCCAGTGTAACGCTGCTTGAGGGGCTTAGGCAGGGGTGAAATGCTACCGGTTCCAACCGGTAGCGATGGCAGCGGGTGGTTCGGAGAACTGGTAGCGATGGCAGCGCGAGGCTCCGCCCACCCGCCCGGTCGTTGTTACTTCCCGGTTTTAACCAGGAAGTAACCTGTTTTTTACCCTCTGTGCATTCACAGACGGGTTTGCGCTTGCACAGAGGGTGCCCGCGCGAGGGTCATGTGCACTTCTGAACTGGTAGGGAAGGTAAGTAGATTTCACTCCTGGGCTTAGGGGCAACCTTTCTCAATCCTCTCTTCCAAGGCTTTGTTGATAGACCAGGGGTGTCAAACTCGATTTCATGGAGGGCCCATCAGCGTTGTGTTTGACCTCGGGAGGGGGGCAGGGAGGCGTGGCCGGGATGGGCGTGGCTGGTTAGCTATCACTAGTATCCGGGACGCCTGTGGCGGCCCGAGCGCTCTGCCAGCGAAAATGGGCTCTTGAGCTCCGTTTCCGGCTGTGCCGGCCTCCTGCAACCCTACAACAGCGAAGGACCGTCCCGCAGTGCCTCTGCCAGCGAAAATGGAGCTTCGTTTTCGCTGGCAGAGGCACCGCAGGCCGATCTTTTGCTCCTTCCAGGGCAGCCCCATGGGCCAGGTCTAACAATCCCGCAGGCCAGATCTGTCGCCCTGTCCTCCTCCCCAGGAGCAAACGTCTTTTAATTTCCTAGGTTTTTCTTGGAAATTTTTTTGCTGCAGTCTCCATCTGTGGTGATCTCGGAACCCAGGAAAATAAAATCTGTCACTTCCTCCATTTCTGCCCCATCTATTTGCCACGAATTGAGAGGGCCGGATATCATGATTTTAGAGAAGGCGATGCTTTCCTCCAAAACCCTCAGAAACACTCCAGAAGTCGTCTTGCGAGAGTTGCCCTCTTTGTTAACTGACTTGGCCGCATCAGCTCTTTTGTGCGATCATTTTGTTTATTGTTTATTAGATTTTTTTTTTAACAGTAAACAGTATTTTAACAGTAACAAAGTTGGAAGGGACCTTGGAGGTCATCTAGTCCAGGGGTCGGCAACCTTAAACACTCAAAGAGCCACAAAGGTCCTAACCGGATGCCCCTGTTCAATTCTGAAGCCGACTGGAAGTCCAGTTCCCCCACCATAGAGTCTCCTCCTAGCACGGCGTCCTTTTTCCTCTACCTGTCCTAACCGAAAGCCCTATCAATTGTGGAGCCGATCAGCAACAGGGAGCCGCAGCAGAGGGATGAAAGAGCCACATGCGGCTCCAGAGCCCCGGGTTGCCGACCCCTGATCTAGTCCAACCCCCTCCTCACGCAGGAGACCTATACTAGGGATTCGAACCGCTGAACCTTTCTGATGGACAAGCTCAGCGTCTTAGCCCTTTGTGTGCACTGAAAAACCTAGAAGTGCTTCTGCGCACAGAGTAATTGTGAAGCAGGGGCTGTTTTCAGACAAACATCCCCCCATGCCTTCTGAGCTGGGAGGGATGCTCTTTTCCATAGCCATTGAATTTGCTCTTGGCCTCCTCCGGTGCTCTCGCTCTCTACTCAGCTTGTTGCTATTGTACGTAATATAATGCATTTGGGCAAAGGAGCTTTTTAAGTTTCCGAGTGTGGGTGTGATTTATAGAGCCGCTGGGTGGGTTCATACATCTTAATCCAGCAGGGGCTTCCGCCGATCTTGTTTCACCTACACAACTCCAGGCAGCAGAGTAGAAATCCATGCATTAAGACTGTTCAATCTTCAAGATGCCAGAGGAGTTGGCTTTTCCAGCAGATCCGGGCCAAAGGGCTGGAAGGTGGCGGTGGAGCCATCATGGGGAGAGTCAGGAAGCTGATCCCGCCCACCAGCACGTCTGACGCCAGAAGGCCAGTCTAGAAATTGGAAGGGCTCCTTGCTATGCAAGCTCTACCTGCCGGTTTGGAAGAGAGAGGCTGATGTGGCCCCAGAGAATAAGATAGGGGAAATCTCACGCTGTAAAAGGCTCCTTGTATGGAAGGTGTGTCCACCAACCTCTCAAGTCCATTGAACGGAAGGGTAGATTACAGTGGTGGTACAAATGCTGTCATTTTGAGCCATTTGCATCAAATTTGCAAATCAAATTTGCAAATCGCAAAAGGAAATGGGAAGGAAAGGGAGGGAAGGAAGGAGAAAGGGGAGAAAGCAAAGAAGGAGAAAAGTGAGAGGGAGGGAGGAAGGAAGGAGAAAAGAGAAAGGGAAGGAAGGAAGGAAATAAGAAAGGGGAGGAAAGGAGACGGAAGAAAGGAAAGGAAGGAAGGGGAAATGAAAAGGAGGAAAGAAGAAAGGAAGGGAAAGAAAGGGGAGAAAGGAAAGGAGAAAAGCAGAAGGGAGGGAGGGAAGGAAGGAAAGAAACAAAGGGGAGGAAAGGAGAAAGGGAAGAAAAGAAAGAAGGAGAAAAGGGAAGGAGGGAGGAAAGGAAGGGGAAGGAGGAAAGAAGAAAGGGGAAGGAAGGAGAAAGCAAAGGAGAAAAGCAGGAGGGAGAGAGGAAGGAAGGAGAAAGGGAAGAAGGAACAAGGAAGGGAAGGGAAGAAGAAAGGGAAGAAAGGAAAGAAGGGGAAAAGAGGGAGGAAGGAAGGAAAGGAAAAAGGGAGGAAAGGGAAGAAAGAGAAAGAGAGAGGGAAAGAAGGGAAAGGACGGAAAGAAAAAGGGGGAGGGAGGAAAGGAAGGATGGAGAAGGGGAAAGGAGGAAAGAAATGGAAAAAGAAGAAAGGGGGAGGAAAGGAAGGAGAAAGGGGAGAAAGCAAAGAAGGAGAAAGGGGGGGGCGGGAAGGAAGGAAGGAAGGAAGGAAGGAAGGAAGGAGGTTGTCAGATGAGGAATGGAGTCAGAAGCTCTTTTGGCTGCAGGCGCTGATAACCAGAAATGCAGCTCAGCAAATTTTCCGCGCAAAGTTTTCAAACGTGATGCAAAGTTTGGCAGGTTGAAAGTTGTCAAATGCTCGCTTCTCAATTAAAACATTGTGAAGCTGGAAATAGTTGCAGCTGTTTTTGCACCCCCCTCCGTCTCCCCGCAGTGTCTAAAATTCCCACGAAGCGTTTAGTAAATCCAGTATCCAGTATTCCCATAAAGTAGCAACTTTGGCGGAGCGGCGAAGCGGACAGGCTGGAAACCAGGAGACAGGTGAGTTCTAGTTGCCTCCGGCATGGAAAAAAGAGCTGGGCGACCTTGGGCCCATCACTCTCTCAGCCCAAGTAGTCTCTCATCGTTATTGTTGTGGGGGAAACGAGCAAGAAGGAGCATTAGGGATGTTTGCCGCCTCGAGTTATTTATAAAAATAATAAAGGAGGGATGAAAAAAATAAATAAATCTAAAATAGGAGTTCTTTTTTTTTCCCTCCACACATCAAAGCTTTTTAATTGCTTTGGATCCAAACTGCATACAATAGGCTGGATTTTATTTTTAATCACATCAAATAGCGCTGCCTAAATATTTGGGCAGTCGGTGCCTGAGATGAATATGTTAATTTGAAGCCGCCTCATTTGCATAGGCAAATTTCCCAGAAAAATGTTGCAATTCGGAATTGCAACTCCAGACTGTAGCTCGATCAGGACGCGCAATAAGGGATACCGAGCATTTGAGCCTTTTCCTATTAACAGAATAACAGAGTTGGAAGGGACCTAGAAGGTCATCTAGTCCACCCCCCCCTCCAAGCAGGAAACCCTACACCATTTCCCACAGATGGCAGTCCAGTCTCTTCTTGAAAGCCTCCAGCAATGAAGCTCCCACAACTTCTGAAGGCAACTTCTGTTCCATGGGTTGATCGTTCTCACTGTCAGGAAATTTCTCCTTATTTTCAGGTTGAATCTCTCCTTGATCAGTTTCCATCCATTGTCCCTTGTCTGGCCTTCAGGTGCTTTGGAGAATAGCTTGAGCCCCTTCCTCCTCTCTGTGGCAGCCCCTCAAATATTGGAAGACTCCTATCCTGTCTCCCCTGGTCCTTCTCTTCACTAGACTAGCCATGCCCAGTTCCTGCAACCGTTCATTGTATGTTTTAGCCTCCAGTCCCCTCATCATCCTGGTTGCTCTTCTCTGTACTCTTTCTAGAGTCTCAACATCTTTTTTATAGTGTGGTTGAATCTCTCCTTGTTCAGTTTCCATCCATTATTCCTTGTCTGGCCTTCGGGTGCTTTGGAGAACACCCCTTCTTTGGGGCAGCTCCTGAGACAGTGGAAGACTGCTATCATGTCTCCCCTAGTCCTTCTTTTCATCAAACTAGACATACCCAGTTCCTGCAACCGTTCTTCGTATGTTTTAGCCTCCAGTCCCCTAATCCTCTTTGTTGATCTTCTCTGCACTATTTCTAGAGTCTCCACATCTTTTTTACACCGTGGCGACCAAAACTGAATGCAGTATTCAAAGTGTGGCCTTACCAAGGCATGATAAAGTGGTATTAACACTTCCTGTGATCTTGCCCTGATGGAGCAAAGCTCTTTCTCACAGCAGGAGGAGCCCAGCCTGGAAATCCTTCGGGGTTTTTTGCAGCGGAAAGACCTATCACCTGAGTTCTTTGGGTGAACAATAAAACCAGCCTCGCTGGAAAGGAAATTATTAAGGGGGCTGCGTGGGGACTTAGGGCAGAGGAAGGGGTGAGGTCAGAATTCTACATTCCCCCTCCTTAAAACGTGTCCATGCTTACAGGCCCCTGCCCTTCCGCCCTAAGATAGGAAAATAAATAATAGAAGCAAAAAATGATGAGGGTAGCATTTGGGTCTTTCTTTCTTCTTTTCCTGAACTGCAGGTGCCCAGCTCTTAACGGCTGCAGAATTCAGAACAGCCAGCAAAAATAGCGTCCTCCCCGCCACAGAGCCAAATATAAGAATGCAAGTCAATATCCAAGCAAACACTATGATCCCATAGGATTGTCCCACCCGACTGTGGAGCTTAACCTTGTCAGGCCTTGGAGTTAGGCAAAGTCAGGAAACAGGAGTTGTTAGGAAATCCTGCAAGTATTTTAATCCGGTTAGGGCAGCCTTTTTTCAACCTTGGCAACTTTTAAGAGATGTGGGCTTCAACTCCCAGAATTGACCGGCTGGCTGGGGAATTCTGGGAGGTGAAGTTTGCACCTCTCAGAGTTGCCAAAGTTGAGAAATACTTGGTTACTAGCTGGGCGCCTGTGCTTTGCTACAAAAGTATGTGATTGGGCGTGAGAAATAGACACTTAAAGCCTGAAACTTAATGTAGAATGTGTAACTCTGTAGCATCAGAGCATATTAATATAAGGCAACTGGCAGTTGGAACAGAGGGGGAGGGGGAGTAGAATGTCCCACCCTGCAGGCCTGATGAATCATGCGCTGGCCACGCCCACACATGGTTTAGTGAAGGGTAGCATCAGAGCATGTTAATATAAGGCAACTGGCAGTTGGAACAGAGTTCTTTTCAGACGGGGAGGGGGAATAGAATGTCTAACTCCTTAGCATCAGAGCGTGTGAATATAATACTGTATATGAAGTAATAATGATCTGATGGTCATTTTTCTAAAAATCCTTTCTTAGCGAGCACCTAGAAGCCAAGAGGAACATACGTGCCAAATTTCAAGTTTGTAGGCTTTACCGTTCTGGAGGTTTTGTGATGATGCGTGAGTGGTTTTCTCTTTTATATATATCGAAGATTGTAGCACAATCTTGACGGTCCATCAGAGCTACTCTACACTTCAACATATACCTTATCCAATCAAGGTGGGGGTTTTTTGAGTTTCTTTCTCACCCTTTCATCTTTCCCAGGAACTAGATAACTTTTGGGTAACTTTCCTTGGCCTTCTCTGGATCGCCTCTCCCCCTTTCTATCACACTTCTCCCTTACATCCTCTCTATGGAGATTCTCAGTCATGGGTTTTTCTTTCGAAGACGTTTCGCTTCTCATCCAAAAAGCTTCATCGGCTCTGAGAAGCGAAACGTCTTTAAAGAAAAACCAGAAAGTACAGTTGTCTCTTGAAAAAGCATCTCTGGGACTACCCTGTTTCCCCCAAAATAAGACATCCCCTGATAATAAACCCAATTGGGCTTTTGAGTGCACGGCAGTAAGGCCAAGCGCTTATTTCAGGGTTCCAAAAAAATATAAGACAGGGTCTTATTTTTGGGGATCACTTCCGGGGGAGGAACAAGCCTTCCCTTGCCCCACAGAAAGAAGGCCCTAGAGCGTCCAAAGCGGGAGTCAGCAATGAAGCCAAAATCCACAGCGTGCTTCTGATGTGGGAAGGTTGCAAAGTGCCACCTCATCCCACCATAGAAATGAGGACTTGTAAGTGGGGAATGTGGTTAAATTGTCCTTTCCCTGCAACTCCAGGCGAAATTCTGTAAAACGCTGGAAAAGGGCCATAGGAAGCTGTTATGTCAGGAAAAAGGCCATTCCGCATTCTCGTTCCGTTGTTCTTAGCGTTCTGTATTCAGAGAAGCTTTTCCAGGGGAAAGGAAGCCCTCGGTGGACTTTCCCTGGAGCAGCAGTCTGACATCGGGTCATTCCAGAAATGATCATTTTTAAAAAAGATTCTGTACAAAAGTTGCTTTTTTGGGGAAGTGGGGGAGGCAGGGTCCTGACCTCCTGCATTGTTTCCGCTCCAGACCAAGGCTCCACATTCCCTTTTGCACTAATCCTCTACCAGAAATACTACAGGTGTGCAATTGGTAGAATAGTCTGAGGAGGGTCTCCTTTTTTGAGTTTTTTGGAGCTGTGTTCTAATTATTTTTTTGGGGGGGAGAACTGTGATTTTTTTGGGATAGGGAAGAGGGGAGCTTTGTGAACCATCGTTGTTGTTAGTTGCGATGTTGTGTCCGACCCATCACGACCCCATGGATAACATTCTTCCAGGCCTTCCTGTCCTCTACCATCCCCCGGAGTCCATTTAAGATCACATCTACTGCTTCAGTGACTCCATCCAGCCACCTCATTCTCTGCCATCCACCTTCTTCTTCTGCCCTCAATCTTTTCCAGCATTGGGCTCTTCTCTAGTCAGTCTTTCCTTCTCAGTAGGTGGCCAAAGGATTTGAGTTTCATCTTCAGGATCTGGCCTTCTAAAGAGCAGTCAGGGTTGATCTCCTCTAGGACTGACCGATTGGATGGCCTTGCAGTCCAAGGGACTCGCAGGAGTCTTCTCCAGCACCAGAGTTCAAAGGCCTCCATTCTTTGGCTCTCAGCCTTCCTTATGGTCCAACTTTCACAGCCATCCATTGCAACTGGGAAAACCATCGCCTTGACTATACGCACTTTTGAACCATCATTGTCTTAGGCAAGAGAAGGAAAGAAAACTCTGTTGAGTAAAATGTGAAGTCTGTAACTTCTTGATTTCTCCTTTTTTCTGGGAGGCAGGAGCCAAGCGGTGTGGAAGTTACCTGGCTTGGTCCTTGATAATGTTGATTTATGTCCTCCCCCTATTCCTTGCAAACTATTTTTCCACTCAAAATCCTCCCTTTGCCCTGGACCTCTGGAGGAGATATGGTGAACGGATTCTGCAAAAGTGGAACTAATAATAATAAAAAAATGAAGGAGCCAGTGGGTAGACTCTTCCATAGAACTTCTCTGGATAAGGAGGGAATGGGAGATCACCCACAAGTGCTCCAGATGGCTATTCCTTGTGAGGTGAATGCAGGACAGCAGTTTTCTGCAGGTTTGAGCACTGGGAGATGAAGGGATTAGCCATGTTGCTCACAGCTATGGTGGTGTCTTTTAAAGGACATCGAGTTTGCAAACCTCACTTTTTAATGATCTACTTCACTTGCTAATCATTTTCATTAGAAGCCTCACTTTTTAATCACTTTCAGAAATTTAACCATCTTAAAACTGTTAGAAACCTTCAGAACGACTAGTTTGAAATGTCTTCATTGGATGAGTTTATCTTCAACTCTGAACAAAAGAAAAAATAATTATAAGCTTACAAACTAAAAGAATTTGAAACACACAGCAAAAAGCTAAACAAGATTTTTATCTAGGAATGTTATGAATGGATTAAGGATCAAGATAAATTTGGAACATTGACTTTTACTATAATATTTTGGAATTAACTAGTAAAAAAGTCTCATGGGAAACAGATGTAGTTTGGTTATTCTGGCTTTTGCAAGTTATGACAAAAAATCAGATGAGGACTTTAGGAAACTGGACACTAGAGGGAACTAAAGATTTGAAGCAGATGTGAAGAAGAAAGAAGATAAAAGCCCCTTCTTACTGGGATTTTATGTCACAAAACATTATAACATTAGAAATATTAAAGGAGATCTTTGAAGAATGGAGCCAGAAATTAATACCTATAATATCGACTCAATCAGTGATGATGTCTACTTCTATGAAAACACTATGTTTAAAAGATGTTAATGGAGGTATGACAGGAGTGGCATGGTGGCCTAGTGGTGAAGACACTCGCCTCCCACTTGGAAGGTTGAGAGTTCAATCCTAGGTTGTGGCAGATATTTCTCTCTCTATGCATGAAGAGAAAATATCTTCTGTGAACTCCGTATAGGCGTCAGGAAGGGCATCCGGGTAGTAAATGCTCAGCTCCATGCAGTTGTTCCAACTCCACCCCAAAGCAAGGGATTGCAGGATTGTTTTTAAAAAAAGAAATGAAGGTATGACAGATTTTGACTACATTTTATCTCATCATTGGCATCCTTCAGTCTCAAGAGACTATGGTATCGTGCTCTGGAAAGAGGTCCTAAAACAGCATCTAGTGTGACTAAAAAGACCAATTTGAGAGTGGCAATCCCTTCCACACTGAGGGCGCATACATTCTGTCCCCTGCTGAAATGCTTATGGGATTTCTTCTTCGCTGATGATGTTTCCGTCACTGCTCACTCTGCTGAAGACCTTCAACAACTTATGGACAGTTTTAGCAAGGCCTGCCAAGATTTTGGACTAACATTTTATCTGAAAAGATGAAAAAATAGAGAATGACGGGCCAAGAGAATGCTTTGGAAAAGGATAAAACTGGATATACAGTTTTAAAAATTAAAAGGGAAACACAAATGATAAACCAGGAGAATTACCTGAAAAAATATGTCCTTATACCGGATCGCCAAAAAAAGCTTATTAATTCCTTGGAAGAAATCTGTGCAACGGGAGAAAGAAAAATTGAAGAGAAATTTAGTCCAGTGACAATTGAATTAAAGATTAAGATTGTTAGAAATAAGAGGAAGAAATATAAAGTTGGTTTATGTAATCAAAATTAAAATAAGGCTGCATTGTTCAGCAATGGAAATTCTGGTGCCAATTGCCATTGTAAATCGAGGACTAACTGTAGAATGCTTGATTTTCACATTAAAAAAACCAAAAGAACCTGCCTGACAGCTGCTGTGTGGATGATGGTTGTCGTTTATTATTTCCCAAAGCTCTAAAGTATTTCAAGCTCCATTTGAAGGCCTGAGACGACATGAATGCCAATGAGGATCCGAGATCTCTCTGTCCAGGAAATACGAACAAGAGTTTGCTCGCCTTTCTTCCTATCATAACGTTTGAGCTGATTTATCCCAACCTTCACTCCCTGAATTTATATCCATTCCCCCATTTTTAAGAAAGATGAGAATATTGGTGAGCATGCCCAGAATGTCTTGGTCTTTTTCCACGCACGCCGACAAAAGGCATTGTGAAAACACTAAGCACTGTATTGTGACCTAGGCCCAAGTAGTTATTACCAGACACAATCAGTCCTAAACGAACATATTTTATTAGAACAGCTGAGAATTACTTCATTCTCAGCTTAGTCCAAAACAAATTCTTCATAAACAGTCCTTCGGCCTTATCACCAACCTTTGTCTTCTTTGGCACGCTGCCAAAGGCTTTTCTTGGCAAAAGTTCAGAAGCAAGAGACCCCGACACTAAAGAAATGTAGCAAGACAAGAAACAAATGTAGCAACGTTGCTTTCCTACAAAGATCCCAAGAGCTGTTGCTGCTCTTTTAAGCCTTCTATGAGGGGCCAATCATCTCCTGGCCTTACTCCCGAGTCGTCCTCTTTGCTGTTGCTGCTCTTGCCTTCTGGCAGTTCTTCTCATACGTGCACTAGGAACAGGCTCCTCCTGTTCCTCTGCCTCTCTGCTATCCGCTTCTGGAGGCTCCGGAGCCCGCGCATCGTTCCCAGATGGCCCTGGCCCCATCTCTGCCTCCGATGCAGAGTCCTTGTCCCGGCCTTCCCCTGACTCCAGGACTGGGCCATTGTCCTCCCCATCCTCCTCACTGTCTGACTCCGCTGCCAGCTCTGCAGGCTACTGGTGGACCACAACACATTGCTAACAAAATGGTTGAAGGATTTCTAGAAGCCTTTCGCCAAATTAGCCATCGATAGACACATAGACACAAACAACATCTACATACTGCTCAAAAGAGGCAATCGACAAGCCAAAAAGGGAACAAACAGACCCAAACACCTCTCAACCAGCAATCGGCACCCAGATAAGCATACTCCAAGACCAGGAGTTTGATCCTAACTGGCTGAAGGTTGACTCAGCCTTCCATCCTTCCGAGGTGGGTCAAATGAGGACCCAGATTGTTGGGGGCCATATGTTGAGTCTGTAAACCACTTAGAGAGGGCTGTAAAGCACTGTGAAGTGGTGTATAAGTCTAAGTGCTGTTGCTAATCAAGAAGTAAACAATACCCCAATCAAGGAACTGTCAAACAAGCTAACAGTAAAAGGCCAACGAAAGAATCTCCAAGATCACTCCCACCAACACTGCCAGGCAAGCCACTAGAATACATACTGAGAGCAAACCTCATTCCCTTCTAGCACTGATGATATTACCTAGTTGGGTAATGAAATGTCTGCAAGAAAATGACGAAGCTCAGAAAGCACTAAAGATTCCTCCTCCTCCTCCTCCTCCTCCTCCTCCTCCTCCTCCTCCTCCTCCTCCTCCTCCTCCTCCTCCTCCTCCTCCTCCTCCTCCTCCTTTTCCTGCACTCTGCAAACCCCAGTCTCTTCTAGCACTGATAATGTTACCTAGTTGGGTAATGAAACATCTGCAAAAAAACCAAACAAGCACCCAAGCTCAGAGAGCACCCAGGATTCTTCCTTTCAACCCCGAGCGACAAATATTCTTCATTGAGAACACAATTGTTTCTGGAAATTGGCACCTTAGCTGAATAGGACAGGATACTGTTTTGCTGTCCACTTGGAAGATGGATGAACTGAACTCTCGTAGTTCGGTGGTTGCAAGACTGAAAGCCCCAGAACAAGCAAAGGTTGATGCGTCCCTGTGAGGTGATGATCAGCAAGCAAGAACTCATATATTTTGTTCCTGTGGCGCAGGCAGATGATAGACTAGGAAAAGAAAAATCAACAATCCAAGAAAAACTAGAAGAAGGAGAAGGCCCTGGGAAGGATAACATGGACGGAGTCAAAAGAAATGATGATGAAAGACAGTTCGGAGTAGTGAGCATTTTTTCATCCAGTGACTTGGCTCTATGCCCTGGACTAACTAATCTGGTTTGTTTCGCAGCTGGTCCCGGAAAATATTCCCTTTGTTATTGAAATTGCTGCAAATGATCCCACACAACATGGCTGTTTCAAGAGAGAACAATAAAACCCTTTCACATCTGTGAGTGAGGAGGAACTTCACTTCTTTAGAGACAGACCTGAAACAGAGAGAGAATGGAGTTCTAGGCTACCGGGAAAGGCAATCCAACCTCTTGCATCTGACATAAAATAGTCTAGAAGAATGCGTATTAATTAATTAATTTATTTAGTGTATGGTTTCTACAGAGTTATGCAATCACTGATTGCATAATATCAATCATTGATATACAAATTTAGTTTAAAGAAAGCGTCAGCATATATATATATATATATATATATCTACCCTGTTTCCCCGAAAATAAGACCCAACCTTAAAATAAGCCCTAGCATGATTTTTCAGGATGCTCGTAATATAAGCCCTACCCTCAAAATAAGCCCCAGTTAAGATTGTCAGCCAGATGGATGCATTTAGTACCGTATTTCCCCCAAAATAAGACTTAACCAGAAAACAAATCCTAGTACATCTTTTGGAGCAAAAATTAATATAAGACCTGGTCTTATTTTTGAGGAAACACTGTCTGTCTGTCTGTCTGTCTGTCTGTCTGTCTGCCTGCCTGCCTGCCTGCCTGCCTGCCTGCCTGCCTGCCTGCCTGCCTATCTATCTATCTATCTATCTATCTATCTATCTATCTATCTATCTATCTATCTATCCATCCATCCATCCATCCATCCATCCATCCATCCATCCATCCACCCGCCCACCCGCCCACCCAGCCACACATCTACCTACCTACCTATTCTATCTGTCTGTCTGTCTGTCTGTCTATCCATCCATCCATCCATCCACCCACCCACCCACCCACCCATGCATCTACCTACCTACCTATCTATTTTATCTGTCTGTCTATCTATCTATCCATCCATCCATCCACCCAGCCACGCATCTACCTATCTATTCTATCTATCTATCTATCTATCTATCTATCTATCTATCTATCTATCTATCTATCTTTCTATCTATAAGATATGCAGACAATATAGGAGATAATAAATTAAGATAAAACCATGAGAAAATCACCATAATACGGTGCCATAAAGTTACAACAGGATAGGTCTTATAATTCGATATCTAAGGAAGCTAACAGCGCCTACATTTTGATCACATGATTGGAGATGCGGTAATGGTTTTAAGTACGAACACTAGTCGTAAGTCCCTTTTTCCAGTAACTTTGAGAGTTTGCTAAGCGAACGATCGTAAATCAAGGATTGCCTGAATGCAGAAAGCCATAGCATGGACAGAACGTCCTGAAACTTACTTTGGGCCAGCAAAGGAGTGGGACAAAGCTTAAACATGCTCCCTGAATTTATTCAAGTTATATGTGGACTATATATGGAAGGGTTGGGAGCAAGCGAGGGTTGTTGTAAAATTGGAGGAAGAAACATCAATAACCTGTTCTAGGCTGGCGACACTACTCTACTAACTGAAAAATGCAAATCGGTTGCAAGATCTGATAATAAAAGTCGAAAGAGCACTGTGGAAAAAAATGGAGCTAACCATTAAATATAAGGAAGGCCTGATTGATGTCAGCAGGTACAGCAACCCGCCTTAGAACTGACAACGAAGATACCAGAGCTTGGAAAGCTTCTGTCTTTTAGGATCAAATATCAGGAGTAAAAAGAACCAGCAGTCAAAAATGTGCTGCGGAGTATAATGACTATTTTTCATTGGAAAGTAAGAATGAAAACCTTGGAAAAGATCAGATGTCACAGCCAGTCTTTCTCTCTCTCGCTCTTTCTACAAAGATCGGAATTGTGGCCGCGATGATTTTTCCCTGGGACATTTCATGGAGGTGAAAGTTGGGCTTTGGAGAACTGAGATAGATGCTTTTGAACGATGGTGGTGGTGGTGGTGAAGACTCCTGAGAATACCATGGACCAGAAGGGGACAGTTGTGTTGTGGCCCGCCAGCTGCCAGCAGAGCTGGCGGCAGACTTGGACGATGAGGAGGTTGGGGAGGAACTTGGGCCTGTCCCAGAGTCTCGGGAAGGTTCTGATGGATGCTCTGTGTTGGAAGCAGAGAGAGAGCCAGGGCCGTCTGACATTTCCCAGCTGCCTTCCGAGTCGAGATAAGTGGGGAAGAAGAACAGCTGGGGCCTGTTCCAGATGCGCGCATGCGCAGAGCTGTCAGGAGAGGAGAGCAATTGAGTTCCAGGAGCCGACTCAGAAAGAAAGGCACACCTGGATGCTAAATAGCCCCTCCCTGGCTGGGGAATAAATAGAAGCTAAAGCGGAGTGGCATCCCGATCTATTCATCGTGATTTGTGTCTCAGAGCCTGCTTGAGAGAGTTTGATTTACAGCTTTGTGGCTGGAAGCTGGAAGCTCCCGGCCTGGCAATTATCCCATTACTGATAAGGTCTGTACTTCAGTTAACCCTTGGAAGGATTACTGCCTGGACTTTTCTGTGTGGGAATGCCATGAATTCCCAGTAGCTAAATAAAGAGGGTTTTTTCGGGACAAGGGGTTCTGTTTCTTGGTTCTGCTAAGGTGTTGTGACCCAGGCCCAAGTAGGTAGTATTAGACGCAGACAGTTCCAAAACTTACAGACTTTATTAAAACAGCTAAGAATTAACTCATTCTCAGCGTAGTCCAAGCTAAATCAAAACAAATTCTTCATAACACAAATTCTTCAGTCTAATCACCAACCTTGGTATAATTAGGCAAACTGCCAAAGGCTTCTCTTGGCAAAAGTTCAGAAGCAGAAGATGCTGACCAGAGATAAGTGCAGCAAGACAACAAATCTATCAACGTTGTTTTCCGACAAAGAGGTCAAGAGCCGTTGCTGGTCTTTTAAGCCTTATGGGAGGGGCCAATAATCTCTTGGCCCTACTCCCGAGTTGTCCTCTTTGTTGTAGATGCTCTTGCCTTCTGGCAGTTCTTCTCATACGTGCACTAGGAACAGGCTCCTCCTGTTCCTCTGCCTCTCTGCTATCCGCCTCTGGAGGCTCCGGAGTCCGCACATCGCTCCCAGATGGCCCTGGCCCCATCTCTGCCTCCGATGCAGAGTCCTTGTCCCGGCCTTCCCCTGACTCCACTACTGGCCCATTGTCCTCCCCAGCCTCCTCACTGTCCGGCTCCGCTGCCAACTTCGCAGGCTGCTGGCGGACCACAACATAAGGCTGGGTCAGAACAAATTGGTCGCAGACATATGACTCCTGCCTACTTCACCCCGGCTTAGTTACAGATACAGATTAACAGAGTTGGAAGGGACCTTGTAGGTCATCTAGTCCAACCCCCCACCCAAGAAGTGAACCTACACCATTTCTGACCGATGGCAGTCCAGTCTCTTCTTGAAAGCCTCCAGTGATGAAGCCCCCACAACTTCGAAGGCAACTTCTGTTCCATAGGTTGATGGTTCTCACTGTCAGGAAATTTCTCCTTATTTCCTTTTCTCCTTGTTTAATTTGTGCATTCAGCCAAGATACATAAGAGTGAAAACAGCATGTATTCACCAATCATAAGAAGACTAAAGAGTTCTCTGTTCATCCCAACTATTGGTAACTACACATAAATGTTACAGAGCTGATATTATTACAGATCACAATATTTCTGATATGGCAACATCTATTGCAAGCTTTCTTGTACCCTCCCGAAAGCTACTACCTAAACCCCGCATTCCTGAAAGTTGCATTGTTTGGCGAATGGAGCGACAGTATTTGCAGTATTTTCAAATTTAGCTCCCTACCTTCATTTTCCCTACCACTTGCCTTTTATAACCCAATACTTTGTCTTCCTTTCCTCCTTTTGTTTTGCCTTTCTGTCCCTGAACACAGAACACACACACACCCCAACGCCACAATTGAATGTAGTTGGCAGCCATCCATTTTTCTTCCCCTCCCGTACAACTTCACGATGTCGGCTTCACCAAGGAATGTGTGGCCAACCTAATGGGCTTTGTGCTGCTACCTTGCCCCCGGGCCACCTTGCTTCAAAGTGGTGGATTTGGAGGGTCAGTGGCCCTGCTGTTCTCCTCTGCCTTTCCCCCCCGCCCGCTAATAATTTTGGATAAAACGGTTGCACCGCCCTTGCCCAGCCAGGCTCATGCTGTGTCTCCCACTCTGGCGCGTGTGAAAATGGAGCCGACTAATTGTTTCATTTGCGCTAAAAGAGATGCCTGGGTAGTAAATCATAGGGATAGGCTGTGCTGGCAGCCATGCAGGAGGTCCGCTCCAGATGCAGCTAAGTGCTACCTAGCTAGAGCATTTCAACGCCACTGTCTGAGTTCAAGCAACAGGACAGGGAGGGGGAGGCCTGGGAAGGACCCCTTAGGGCAGACAGACCCAGTATAAATGTTGTTTTTGACACTGGCGACTGGAAAGGAGGTTTTGAGCTCAGCTCCAAAAGAGATCAAAGAAGGAGAATCTCTTCTGGGGCAGCTGGACCAATGTCTAGCCTTAAGCAGGGACCAGAAGCTTTTGAAGGCTCCCTACTGGAGATGGAGGATTGAGGAGGGAGAAATGCCTCCTGTAAGACAGGAAAGGACGTGGTGGATCAGCGGCTAAGATGCTGAACTTGTCGATTGCAAGGTCGGCAGTTCAGCGGTTCGAATCCCTAGTGCCGTGTAACGGGGTGAGCTCCCGTGACTTGTCCCAGCTTCTGCCAACCTAGCAGTTCTAAAGGATTTTGCAGTGTCCTTCCCCCAGGAGTGGGGAGGGAATGGGGATTTTGCAGTATACTTTCTCTGGAGTGGGGAGGGAATGGGGATTTTGCAGTATCCTTTCCCCGGAGTGGGGAGGGAATGGGGATTTTGCAGTATCCTTCCCCCGGAGTGGGGAGGGAATGAGGATTTTGCAGTATCCTTCCCCGGAGTGGGGAGGGAATGGGGATTTTGCAGTATCCTTACCCCAGGAGTGGGGAGGGAATGGGGATTTTGCAGTATCCTTCAGCCACACCCACCAAGCCACGCCCACCAAGCCACGCCCACAGAACCGGTAGTAAAAAAAATTGGATTTCACCACTGCTTCCTTCGCTACTTTTGGAAGCCAGTAACTGTTCAGGATCACGGAGATAAATCTATCTGTGCGGCTGCTGGAAAAGTCAATGCCGACAATGGCACATCATTAGTCA
This sequence comes from Pantherophis guttatus, assembly GCF_059756535.1. Classification (NCBI taxonomy): domain Eukaryota; kingdom Metazoa; phylum Chordata; class Lepidosauria; order Squamata; family Colubridae; genus Pantherophis; species Pantherophis guttatus. The sequence continues at coordinate 3,288,063 of NC_142071.1, forward strand.
TGACTGTTTTAGATCATTCACCGCACCGTGTGTGGGTTGTCCCCTGGGAATCTCACGGCTGGGTGAGATGCCGCGAATGGATTCCGGTGGGAACAGAACCTGCAGAGCAAGGAGAGGAGAGTGGAGCAACCTGCCTCCAAGCAGAGAATTCACCACACCTTGCAGGTCAGCGCTTGACGCTGTAAACGGTTAGATAATGCTCCAAGTTGGCAATTATATAGCTCAGCCATCCATGACCAGGTGCTCTCTTTCTCCTCCTCCTCCTCCTCCTCAGCCAGTATGCTTATTAGCCGGATGAGCAAAGACTCTGATGTTTGCAGAACCCCCTCTGGAAACAAGAGTGCTGCTGGCGTTTATGGTGTGACGCCGGAAAATTTTGGTGGTCCATAGAAAAATTATTTGCATTTTTTATATTGCACTAAATCAGGGGTCCTCAAACTACGGCCTCTGGGACAGATGTGTGCAATGAACGTTTGTGTTGCTGCAGAGAGTCTTCCCCTTCGGGGTCTTTTTGTGTGGATTGGAGGGGAGCAGAAATTCTGACTTGGGATCTGCTTCAGCCTCCTGGTGTGGGGCTTTGGACGAAGGCTGGGGGGAAGTGCCGCTGGTGGGGAAGAGCCGGAGCGCCTCGTTCCAGTGGGGCTGCATCATGGTCTGAAATTGGCTGACCATCTCAGCCCGCTGAGCCTCCAGGCGCCGGTACCTGGCCTTGCAGTCCCGCAGGTCTTCCCACTGCTTGGAAAGCCTATGCTCCTAGTCCTCAGTGAGGTGCTTCTGCTGAGCCTCCTTCTCGGTCAGATCCAATTTGAACTGAGCTGTTTTGCCAACTCTTTCTTGTGGTGGCTGCTTAGCTCCAACAACTGCTTCCTGTTGGGGCCCTAAGGAGCCCAGGTGGGCAGGTGAGGAGTGGCTGGGAAGGGATGGGCAAGTAGAGGCCAGCGAGGCGCCCTTCAACGTGAGTGACATTGAGTTGGCCATGCCCACCCAGTCACATGACTACCTAGCCACGCCCACCCAGCCGGTCATTAGGCAGATCGTATTAGTGGTCCACGGGATTTAAAATTTAGTGGTCCCTGAGGTCCAAAAGGTTGGTGATCTCTGATCTACCCTGTTTCCCCTAAAATAAGACATCCCCTGATAATAAGCCCAATCGGGCTTTTGAGTGCAAGCGCTAAAATAAGCCCTCCCCGAAAATATTTAAACGCATGGGCAGCTGGTCCCCGCCATTTTCTCTGGTTTCCTCCACACGCCCCAAAATAATAAGACCTCCCCGAAAATAAGGCCAAACGTTTATTTCGGGATTCAAAAAAATATAAGAGAGGGTATTATTTTCGGGGGAAATACGGTAGTTCATGTGAAAAACCATAGGCAGAAAGGGGGCAAATCCTTTCTCGGGACCATTGAAATGCCTCCAAGGGCAGGCCAACTCTGCCTCTGCTTTCTACGATAGACAGTGTCCATTTTTGTTTTCTTGCCACTTGTGGAGCTGGGGCCGATGGTACCTGGCCTTCCTTACCACCTGCGGCCTGGTGCATTCACAGCTAAGGTGACGTTTAGTCCGCGGAGGTCCCTGACCGCAGGACACACTCAACACTGCCGCAACCGTTGTGTGGGAATATGGGCTGCTCCCCCGTGTCTTTTTTCTTCTTCGTGTTCACTGATGCTCGGCATTTTTTTTTCCCTTCCCCCAGTTGATGTCTTTGAACCCAGATGCCTCGAGAGATGCCTTCCAGGCCCTTTGGAACATCAGCACTTACCAAAGCATCTCTTACGGTCAGTTGGGAGTGGCGAAGGGGCCGGGGTGGAAGAAATTATGTGGACAAGAAAAAAAAAAAAGGGAGTCTGCAGAAATAGCAGAGATCAGTGATGGCGAAACTTTTCGGCACCGAGTGCCCAAACTGGAAGGCGCATGCATGTGTGCCTGCCGGAGCGCCAAAAACCCAAAGGCCAGCTGCCCGGTGTGTGTGTGTGCGCACCGGAAGCTTGTCTTTGGGTTTCTGGCATACACATGCACGCCGGCCAGCTGGTCTTTGTGCCCGCCGGAGCACCGGAAACCCAAAGACCAGCTGTCCGGTGTGCATGCTGTTTTTGGGCGTTTTCGGGGCTGTTTTCAGGCCGTTTTTTGGGCCGTTTTCAGGCCGTTTTTTGGGCTGTTTTCAGGTCGTTTTTCAGCGCTCCGGCGCCCGCATAGACCAGCTGGCCAGCGCGCATGTGTGGGCCGGAAACCAGAAGACCAGCTGGCAACAGTGCGTGTGCCCACAGAGACCATAGGTTTGCCATAGTGCCGTAGGTTCGCCATCACGGGCATAGATCGTTGGTGTCAAACTCAATTTCATCGAGGGCCGCTTCAGGGTTGTGTTTGATCCTGGGGGGCCGGGGCGGGTGTGGCCAGCTTAACATCACTCGTGATGGGGTGCCTGTGGCAGCCTGAGTGCTCCGCCCGTGAAAATGGGCTCCCGATCTCCGTTTTCACTGGCAGAGGGTTGCAAGAGGCCGTCCCAGCTGAAAACGGAGATCAGGAGCCCGTTTTCACGAGCAGAGGCACCATGGGCCGGTCCTTTGCTGTTTCCAGAGTGGCCACGTGGGCCAGATCTAAGCACCCCGTGGGCCGCATCCGGCCTGCGGGCGTCAAGTTTGATCGAACTCCTGGCAGTTGGCAGAATTAGCTTGTAAAATTCCATTCTAAGCACCGGGAGGGAGGGAGGGAAGGAGGAAGGGAGGAAGGGAGGAAGGAAGGAAGGAAGGAATAAATAGCAATAGCACTTAGACTTATATACCGCTTCACAGTGCTTTTACAGCCCTCTCTAAGAGGTTTACAGCCTTTTATCCCCAACAATCTGGGTCCTCATTTTACCGACCTCAAAAGGATGGATGGCTGAGTCAACCTTGAGCTGGTCAGGATCAAACACCAGACTGTAGGCAGAGTTTGCCTGCAATGCTGCACTTTAAGCACTGCGCCACCAGGGCTCTTCACATGCAAACCACACAGCAAAGTCTACATTCTGTACATACTAAAAAGTCAGGGGAAGTTTTGCGGGCCATTGCAACAGCCATCTTGGCTTTTTTGACCCTAACCCAGGGGTGAAATGCTCCCGGTTCGGACCGGATCACCCGATCCCGTAGCGATGGCGGCGGGTGGTTCGGAGAACCGGTAGCAAAAATCCCTGCGCTCCCCCAACCATGCTCAGCTGAGTCACACGATCTTCAGAGGCTTTTTTTTTTTCTTTGAAAAGCATTTTTTTTACAACCTCTTCCGACGAAAAAATGCTTTTAAAAGTTTTTTTTAAAAAAGCCTCTGATGATCGCATGGCTCAGCTGGGATCGTCAGAGGCTTTCCAAAGCATTTTTTTCTGCAACCTCTTGGCCGAAGAGGCGGTAAACAAAATTCTTTGAAACGTCTCTGACGATCCCAGCTGAGTTGCCTGATCGGCAGAGGCTTTTCAAAGCATTAGAAAAAATGCTTTGAAAAGTTAAAAAAAAAAAGTTGGCCGCGCCCACCCAGTCACATTAGTTCCCCCACCATCACCAAGCCTGGTGGCGCAGCAGACTAATAGTCTGTTATTCAGCTGCCTGCAATTACTGTAAGTTCGAATCTCACCAGGCTCAAGGTTGACTCAGCCTTCCATCCTTTCTAAGGTAGGTAAAATGAGGACCCAGTTTGTGGGGGCAATAAGCTGACTTTGTATAAATATATACAAAAGTATGAAGGCTATTGCTTAACGCATTGTAAGCCGCCCTGAGTCTCCGGAGAAGGGCGGCATATAAATCAAATAAAAGAAAAAAAGCCCACCCACAGAACCGGTAGTAACAAATTTTACATTTAATTTTAATTTAATTTATTGCATTTCTATGCCGCTCACCTCCCAAGGGACTCTGCCCTAACCCATAGAGACCCCCACCCACCCGAGACCGCAGAAGCCCTCCCATCCAGGCCAGCCTTAACTGTGCAACAAATGGAACAACATAACACTACTTCTTCTGCTAACCATCTTAAATCTTGCTGATTTTTCTAAACAGTTCGAGCCAGACCCAGCCCATTTCTAGAATCTGCAGTAAAAGGCTAAGAAATGCGTCTCTCTCTGTGGCTCATTTGCAGAAGCTAATCTGTCTGACAGTTAAATCTGGCTATCACACTTGTCAGCCGACGTCTTCCTGCGTAGCTGAGGGCAGCAGCCCTGCACACATATGTCTGTTTTCTAGTTTTGTTTTTGTTATTTTTTTCTTGGTCCTTCTTCCCTGCCTCTCAGTGTCTGCTATCTGAAGTGGCAGCCTCATTATTTCTAATTGTCAAGCCTGGTCCGAGTTCACGGAATCACAGACCTGAAGGAAGAACTCTTTGCACAGGCTGAACCTCCTCCACGCCGAACCTCCCGTGCCAAACTTCCTTTCGGGGGGGAAAAATAATTCAGGGAGAAGTCGGAAATCTTGGAGAACCTCTCTACCATTTGTAGCGCGATTTGTAGATCTCTCCCAATTAGAAATCCGGAATGGCTCCTTGGAGAAAGGCGATACTGGCGATCTGTAGGAAAATTCTCAGTATTTTTTGCTACTTGCTGGCTTTGAGATCACTCTGGTACGAATGTTAGGTCCAATGATGGTTTAAAGCAGTGGTGAAATCTAAAATTTGTTACTAGCGGTTCTGTGGGCGTGGCTAGGTGGGGGAGGGTAATGTGACTGGGTGGGCATGGCCAATTTTTTTTTTTAACTTTTAAAACCATTTTTTCTACAACCTCTTTGGAGAAGAGGTTGTAAAAAAATGCTTTCAAAAGGCTCTGACGATCCCAGTTTGGATCGTCAGAGGCATTTTTTTTTTTAATTTGATTTATATGCTGCCCTTCTCCGGAGACTCAGGGCGGCTTACAATGCGTTAAGCAATAGCCTTCATCCTTTTGTATATTTATACAAAGTCAGCTTATTGCCCCCACAAACTGGGTCCTCAATTTACCTACCTTAGAAAGGATGGAAGGCTGAGTCAACCTTGAGCCTGGCGAGATTCGATCTTACTTTAATTGCAGACAGCTGGTGTTAAATTACAGTGCTTCTGTCTGTTGAGCTAAACCAGGTTTTTTTTCTTTTAAAAGCCTTTGACGATCCCAGCTGAGCCGCACGATCATCAGAGGCTTTTTTTTTTTTACTTTTAAAAGCCTTTTTTCGGCCGAAGAGGTTGTAGAAAAAATGCTTTTAAAAGTAAAAAAAAAAAGCCTCTGATGATTGTGCGGTTCAGCTGGGCATGAGGGGGGGCACAGGGATTTTTGCTACCGGTTCTCCGAACCACCCGCCTCCATCACTAACGGATCGAGCGATCCGGTCCGAACCGGGAGCATTTCACCCCTGGTTTAAAGATACATAACGTTGAATGTTTTCTTTTAGAGTTGGTCTCCCTTTAGTTTCGGAAACTGTCTCAACAAATTTTTGGTCTTGTTTGAAGAACAGTATATAAGTCTGTGATGGCGAATCTCTCTGCAGGCATGTGAGCCGTCGCCCAGCTTGGCTATACCTCCCGCCAGTCAGCTGATTTTCAGGATGTGCGGGGGCGGACTGCATGCAGGAGACGTTTGCACATGTACGAGAGGGCAGGGGTTGCACATGCGTGCACGGGGGAGTCGCACATGGGAGGCGGGGGTGGGACACAGAGGATGTGGCGTCCCCCCCCCCACAGCCCATTTTCGGGCTCAGGAGGCTGCAGGGAGACCTGCTAGGCCCAATATGGGGTGTGTGGGGGGGTGTCCCACCCAAGGCCTGTTTAAAATGAGTGGTGGGGTTGTGTGCGCTTGTGCAGTGGGATGTGGGGGGGGTGTCATACGCGCATGCGCGGGGGGCCACATTGAATTATGGGTGCCGGCACGCGCTTTCAGCACACGGTGCGAAAAAGGTTAGCCATCACCGATATAAGTGAAATGTACATTATGGCCAATCTATTACTACACCAAGTAAAGAATAGCTTTTCTATTTATTCCCCCCCCCGCCTCCCCAAAGTAGGTCTGGGATTGTATTTATAATAAAGATGCTTTCCTCCCTGGCCAGGGAAAAATGTCTTCTTCCATCCCAATTTCCTACGAATTGACAAATGTTCATTTCCTGGAGAATTATTTATTTATTTATTTATTTTTATAAAAGAAACAGTTTTGAAAATTTTTCCCCTGTGTTTCCAGCCTAAGAAAACAATACATACATACATACATACATACATACATACATACATACATACATACATACATATATATATTGGAAAATGAGCGCATTTGGGGGAAAAAAATGGGCGCCGTTTTCTGCAGCGTTAAAGAAAACGTCCAATAACTCGTATTGATTGATCCTTGTCCCTCTTGCTTAAATGTCTTGATTTTGTGAATGGCTTTACATCTCTTTGTAGACAGCTATTGATTTTCCTCAGTCGCAGGCCAGCTCTCTTTCCCCAAGCTTTTTAATAAAGTGAATAGAAGTGATGGGAGATGGTAAACTCGGGCTGACATCCCAGGTTAGTGTCCTGGAAGAAGGTAACAGCTGCCAGCACCACCTCCTCCTCCTCCTCCTCCTCCTTTGTCTGCTCTGTTTGCTTGATGTCACCTGTCATCACTCTAACTCGGGGTTGAAGGAATCCAAACAGCTTCCACAGTATTGTTGGGAGCCGCTTTGAGAGCCCTTCTCTTTTGAGGAGCCCACAATGGGGATCTGGTGTCCACCTGACATCTGACAGTGAGAACAATCCACCAAGGGGAACAGAAGTTTTAACAGTAACAGGGTTGGAAGGGCCCTTGGAGGTCATCTAGTCCAACCCCCTGCTCACGCAGGAGACCTGTACTAGGGATTCGAACCGCCGAACTGCCGACCTTTCTGATCGAAAAGCTCAGCCACTGAGCCACCTAATCAGGTTGCCTTCGGAAGTGGTGGGAGCTTCATCACTGGAGGCTTTCAAGAAGAGACCATTTTGCGCTGCTTCTGGCGCAGATGGCCACAAGGGAGGAAGCTTAGCTTCGGTTCTAATGGTCCTGGGTGGGACAGGGGACATAATCTAGGGCTTCTGTGCAGCTGCTGGAAAAGGGGTCTGGGGTGGGAGAAGCCACAGCAGAGAAGATTTTTGTCCAGGTAGGATGCTGGTTGGAGGATGGGAGAGATGCCGTTGGATCACCTCGGAGGCACAATGGAATGGAATGGAATGGAATAGAATAGAATAGAATTAGAACAGTGATAGGATAGGATAGGACAGGACAGGACAGGACAGGACAGGACAGGACAGGACAGGACAGAATAGAATAATAGAATGGAAGAATAGAAATAGAATAGAATAGAATAATAGAATGGAAGACTGGATGAATAGGAATAGAATAGAATAGAATAGAATAGAATAGAATAGAATAGAATAGAATAGAATATTGGAATGAAGAGTAGAATAGAATAGAATAGAATAGAATAGAATAGAATAGAATAGAATAGAATAATAAATATGGAATGGAATAGAATGGAATAGAATAGAATAGAATAGAATAGAATAGAATAGAATAGAATAGAATAGAATAAAAGAGAATAAAAGAGAATAAAAGAGAATAAAAGAGAATAAAAGAGAATAAAAGAATAAAATAGAATAGAATAATAGAGTTGGAGGTCTTCACCTTTGGGACAACCATGTCCTGGATGACTTGAGAATCTCCATAGACGTTTCTTCACTTTTATTTCACCCTCCAAGAAGCAAAATATTTTTGCAAAAGTGTTGCCCCGGGTGGGATTGAAAAATTTCAGCAACCGGTTCGCTGCCCGATTGCTGGGTGGGTGTGGCCATGGGGCCGTGGCCTACTCGGCCTCCTGCACCATGACAAGGGGGAGTGTTTGCCCTCCCCAGGCTCCGGAGGCTTTCCTGGAGCCTCCAGGAGGGCGAAAACTGCCTCCCCCAGGCTCCGGAGGCGAGAAACAGGCCCGTTTCCGGACTTCCGCTAGGCCTGTTTTTTGCCCTCCCAGACCTTCCCCGCATCCCTGGCACTTATCATCCAAAACGGGCCGCGTGAAGACTCCTGGGAGGGGCGGGGCGGGGTGGGCGGGGTCAGCCAGTCATTGGAACAACCGGTTCGGCGAACCAGATTAAAATTAACATCCGATTTGCCCAAACCGGCTGAATCCCACACCTGGTTGGGGACCCCTGTCCTAAAGGGAACACTGGAAAGGCCTCTCAACTGGTCCACACCCCAAGAACCTCACCAGGACGGAGACCCTCCCCAGGCCAGTTTTCAAATTCTTACCAATGGATGTCAACACGATCACGAGTAAACGCAAAAGGCTTACTCCGGGCCACGCCTAGGTTGGTCATCAGCAGAATTTGAGTACGAGCCTCCCAGCACAGCTGCAAAGCTGACCCCAGGCTACAGCTGAGCACACAGTTCCTGCTGTCCTGGAGCCAGGAGGATGGGTGTGGCCGAGCAAGGGGAAGCTGGACAGGAACGGAGAGGCCACGCTGCTCTTCAGGAGAGGGAAGCGAACATCTGGCGCGAATCAGCTCTTGGAAGCCGTTGGAGCAAGGAACATTAAGAGAGTTGAAAGTGAGGAAGCGCGAGAGCTGCCAGGAGAAGGAAGCAAGGAAAGGACGGAGAGGAAGAGGACTTGGACCTATTCCTGCCCCAAATAATCATAATCATAAGTTGATTTGTCAAGCATATATAAGATAGCAAGTAAAAATATAAACATAATTTGAATACATGAAAAGAGTAAGTAAAAAGGAATATTAGGACAGGGACGGTAGGCACGCTGGTGCACTTATGCTCGCCCCTTGCAGACCTCTTAGGAATGGGGTGAGGTCAACAGTAGACAGTCTAAGGTTAAAGTTTTGGGGGTTTGGGGAAGAAACCACAGAGTCAGGTAGTGCATTCCAGGCATTGACTACTCTGTTACTGAAGTCGTATTTTCTGCAATCGAGTTTGGAATGGTTTACCTTGAGTTTGTAGCTATTATTTGCTGGTGTATGGTTGTGGTTGAAGCTGAAGTAGTCATTGACAAGTAGGACATTGTGGCAGGTAATTTTATGTACTACGCTTAGGTCAGACTGAAGTCGGCGTAGTTCTAAGTTAGGATCAACTAAGTTGATCCTAACTGCTAGGATTTGAATAAGGCAGCTTTGCCAGGAACTCATGAGTCATCACCAATGCCGCCTGTCCCTCGTGGGCAGAGCCTAACCCCCAACACCACCATGTAGCTTGCAGGATTTAGATCCCCCCCAAATGTTTGTTTGGAACCTCCAGGTTCCTCTCCTTTCAATCTCTCTTAAAAGCATACGTTGTCTAGCTCAGGGATGTCAAATTCTATTTCATTGATGGCCACATCAGGGTTGTGTTTGACCTCGGGTGTGTGTGTGTGTGGCCAGGGCGGGCGTGGCCAGCTCGACGTCACTTGTGTCGGGGGCACCTGTGGTGGCCAAGTGCTAAGGCAGGACTTTACTCAGACCCTCCCTCCTTCATAATCTTCCTTCCTTCCTCCCTCCCTCCCTCCCTTTTCTTCTTTTTCCTTCCCTCTTCCTTCTCCTTTCTTCTTCCTTCCCTCTTTCCTTCTTTTTCCTTCCTTGCTAGCCTTCCTTCTTTTTCTTTGTCTTTCCTCTTTCCCTTTCCTGTCCTTTCTTGCGTGTCAAATGCAAAAGGGGAAACATTTCTCCTTTTGTTTTGCTTTTAGTTTGTTTGGCTAGTCCTCTTGCCAGTGAAAACGGAGCTCGGGGGGGGCCACACGCGACTCCCCCGGGCCCCGTTTTTGGCTGCGACTGCCTCCTACAGCCCTCTGCCAGCAAAAACGGAGCTCGGGGCCTCCGAGTTCTGTTTTCACTGGCAGAGGGCTGCAGGAGACCATTGCAGCCAGAAACAGGGCCTGGGAGGGCCACACATGGTCCTCCCAAGCTCCATTTTCACTGGCAGAGGGCTAGCAAAGCAGTTGTTTGCTGTTTCCAGGGCAGCCCCGCAGGCCAGATCTGGCCCTCAGGACTTTGAGTTTGACACCCCTGGTCTAGCTTCTGTGCCAGGCAGATTGAGAGGCCACCTAGGCATTGGGAATTTGACCACATTTGTGTAGACATGTTCTGAGTAAAACAGGAGTGCAGATGAACAGGAAGCATCAAAGCTGAAGCTTTCAGTCCCTCTCCATCAGCGTCACACGCTAAGCACTGATTCCCCCCGAGCTGCATCAGTTCTCTTTCCCCTCAATCTCCCTTCCTCCCTTCCACATACTGATGTTCTAATGGCTAAAATCAGGCCTACTATCTGCCTATCTGGAAATCACGATACGCAGCCCTCAGAGCTATCTGGAGTGTGTCCTAGAGAAACAGTTGCTTAGTGTCTCATGTTTTAAGCGCCACTCGGAGGCAGCGAGCAGGAAACGGGCTGCAGTCGACCGTAACTTATTCCAGTGAAAACCCCACTAAAAATAATGTCCAATAATAACCCCACTAAGAGATATGTTCTTGAAGAATGAGGAATGGTTGCAGGAATTGGGTATGTCTTTGTTGTTGTTAGTTGCGAAGTTGTGTCCGACCCATCGTGACCCCATGGACAACGTTCCTCCAGGCCTTTCTGTCCTCTACCATGCCCCAGAGTCCATTCACACTGACTTCTTCAGTGACTCCATCCAGCCACCTCGTTCTCTGCCGTCTCCTTCTTCTTTTGCCCTCAGTCGTTCCCAGCATTAAGCTCTTCTCAGTGTCTAGTTTAATGAAAAGGAGGACTAGAAGTGATATGGTAGCAGTCTTCCAATCTCTCAGGGGCTGCCCCAAAGAATAGGGAGTGAAGCTATTCTCCAAAGTACCAGAGGGCAGGACAAGAAGCAATGGGTGGAAACTCATTAAGGAGAGAAGCAACTTAGAACTAAGGAGAAATTTCCTAACAGAACAGGTTTGTGGAATCACTTGTCTCCAGAACTTGGTGGAGCTCCATTACTGGAGGCTTTTTAAGAAGATACTGGATAACCATTTGTCTGAAGTGGTGTAGGGTTTCCTGCTTGGGCAGGGGTTGGGCTAGAAGACCTCCAAGGTCCCTTCCAGCTCTATTATTCTGTATTCTATTATTCCAACTTATTCCAGTGAAAAGTCCATTTGTTGTGGCCCGCTGGTGGCCAGCGGAGCTGACAACAGAGTCATTGAGGAGGTTGGGGAGGAACATGGGCCAGTCCTGGGGGCTGGGGAAAGCTCAGTCGAGGGGTCTGTGTCGGAGGCAGAGAGGAAGATAGACAGCAGTGAGGCAGAGGAACAGCTGGAGCCCGTTCCCAGTGTACGCATGCACAGAGCTGCCAGAAGACAAGAACAACTCAGAAAGCAGGGTCGACTCAGGAGTAAAGCTGCATCTTGGAGGTGATTGGCCCATCCCATAAGAAACAAAAGAAGAGCGAACAGGGAGTGGGCTTTTGCAGGAAACAATTTGATTGGTCGGTCGTTTCACGAGTGGAAAGTTCTGTTTGTGACTCTAAGAGACTCTGTGCCAAGTTTTGCCTTACTCTGTGTTTGGAAACTAGTTATCTGGCAGCTTTCCAAGCGAGATAAGGTTTGTGTTGATAAATATTCCTTTGAAAAACTGTTTGCCAGACCTTGCTGACTGTGAATGGAAGTAATTCACAGTCGTGTAAATAAGAGGTTTTGTCGGGACCATAAAACTGCTTCCTGCTTTTTAAGGGATCCTAGGTCAGAATTAGGGATGCGGTGGCTCAGTGACTAAAGTTGGCAGTTCAGCGGTTCAAATCCCTAGTGCCGCGTCACGGGGTGAGCTCCCGTTACTTGTCCCAGCTTCTGCCAACCTAGCAGTTCGAAAGCTCGTAAAAAATGCAGGTATAAAAATAGGGACCACCTTTGGTGGGAAGGAAACAGTGTTCTGTGCGTCTTTGGCATTGAGTCATGCCTGCCACATGACCACGGAGACGTCTTCGGATAGCGCTGGCTCTTTGATTTAGGAACGGAGATGAGCACCGTCCCCCTAGAGTCGGGAACAACTAGCACGTATGTGCGAGGGGAACCTTTACCTTTAGGTCAATACACCACTAAAACAGTATCCAATAACCTACTAACCTGAGGTCTGAGGGACGTGTTCTTGAAGACACAACAAACGCGAGCCTCCTGGGCTCCCACGAGACTTCTCCATCCTGGCGAGGACCGTGTGGGCGCCAGTATCCAGGCCCAGGTTCCTCCAGCAGATGGGAAAGTAGACTAGAGACACAGAGATGCTTTAATGGCTTTCTCAGTGCAGGAAGAGATGTTCTTCCCATTTCCTCCTTCGATTTCAGGAAAGTGCAATTTCACCGCAAGAGCTACGAGGCATGTTTACCGGATTCGGGTTTTTTTGGCTCTCGTTCTCTGTAGGGTCATCATTCTTGTAGAGGGGTGAAGAGCACGAGCAATAAACATTTGGAAAGCAACAGCTTTGGCCAGCTGGAGAAAGTATTACTCGAGCTCTTCAATCAGCGCAGCCCAGAAGCATCCATGAAACCGAAAAAAGCCTCGGACAATTTTGCAACAGGATTTGGGAGCAAGTTTAGAATATTTACCCGCTGCAACCAACCTGCAAAGTCCAGGCTTCTCGCTCCCCAGGGTTAAATTACAGAGGAGAAAGCTTGCGAGCTTTCGGATTGGTGACTCATGTCTTTGTAAGAGTGATGCTAGAGGAGAGGGAGGCTGGTACCCAAAATGGGCCACCAATAGCACAAATCAAAACAATACAGGTAGCTTGAAGGGCAGCGAATCAGAATAGATTAGAATTAGAATTAGAATTTTAGAGAATAGAGGGTAGGGTAGGAATACGGATAGGAATAGAATAGAAGAATGGAATGGAATGGAATGGAATGGAATGGAATTAGAATAGAATAGAATAGAATAGAATAGAATAGAATAGAATAGAATAGAATAGAATAGAATAGAATAGAATAATAGAGTTGGAAGGGACCTTGGAGGTCCTCTAGTCCAGCCCTCTGTTTAGGCAGCAAACCCTATACCACTTCAGACAAATGGTTATCCAACATCTTCTGAAAACTTCCAGTGTTGGAGGATTCACAACTTCTGGAGGCCAGTTGTTCCACTTATTAATTGTTCTCACTGTCAGGAAATTTCTCCTTAGTTCTAAATTGCTTCTCTCCTTGGTTAGTTTCCACTCATTGCTTCTTGTCCTGCCTTCAGGTGCTTTGGAGAATAGCTTTTCTGAGCTTTTTCTCCTATTATTTTTTACTAAAACACTTCTTAAAAAAATTAGCTAATGAAAGGCAAAAGAATGCAGGCTAGGCTTAGAGAAGATTGAACAAAGCGTAAAAAAACTTGATATCTAAGAATGGAATGTGGTACTTAAGCACTAACTGTTGTCATGAAAACGGGGATGTTATACCTGCTCATTTTCTTCCATACAAGACTGAAAAACATGGTTGATCAGGCTGGGTTTGGATATTGTAATTTCCTGCAAAATTAAATCTCAGCCTTTCCAAATCTGGTGCCCTCCAAATATGTTGGCTTTTCAGCTCCTGGCCATTACTGTGAGTCTCTGTGGAAGTTGGTTTCTGAAATTTGTGAAAAGGACACTGGAAATACATGGAGCACAAACTTTCTAGTGTGCCAAATTCTCCTCCTCCCTCCCTTCCTTCCTTCCTTCCTTCCTTCTTTCTTCCCTCCTTCCTTTCTTCCTTCTTCTCACATCTATCTCCTTCCTTCCTTCCTCCCTCCCTCCCTTCCTCCCCTCCCTCCTCCCTCCCTTTTCTTCTTTTTCCTTCATTCTCCCTCCCCTTTCTTTCTTTCTTTCTTTCTTTCTTTCTTTCTTTCTTTCTTTCTTTCTTTCTTTCTTTCTTTCTTTCTTTCTTTCTTTCTTTCTTTCTTTCTTTCTTTCTTTCTTTCTTTCTTTCTTTCTTTCTTTCTTTCTCAACAACAAAACCAAACCCTGCCTTGTGCCTGACTGGTATTTTACAAAAATATCCGAGCATCGTATTTTTAGAAAAACCAAGCGTGCTTTGTCTGCCTTCTGGTCTATGAGTTTTTCACCAACCATTGTGTGGGAACGCTCATAACATGCTCTCAAAATGCCAAATGTGTCCAATGACCCTGAACAGCTTGGGATTCCTGCACTAAACTATAATGTGGTTTCGACTCAGAACATTGTGTATTGGCTAATTGGAGCTTAGTCAGTGCATTATTGTTAAACAAGCCGTGAGTCAGGGACTGGCACCACATATCTCTTTTGGGATAGGGCATCTGGGTCCCCTCCTCCATGAGTTGTTTTCTTTTCTCCTTTGAGCATGTCCTCACTGCAATGCGAGTGTCAGATCTTATGCAATTTTTCATGCTAGATGAAATCTTTGAGTTTGGCATCCTAGCAAGTGGTCCGTTGAGTTCATGGGTGATGTTGGCAAAATCTAATGAGGCAATAATCCCAGGAAAGGTTAAATCAGGGGTGTCCAACCTTGGCAGCTTTAAGACTTGTGGACTTCAACTCCCAGAATTCCCCAGCCTGCATGGCTGACTGGGGAATTCTGGGAATTGAAGCCCACAAGCCTTAAAGTGGCCAAGGTTGGACACCCCTGGATTAAAGCATACGTATATTTCTGAGTGGAAGGCTGTTGGGTGGAATCATGCATGAGCCTCGGTGGTGCAGTGGTTAGTATGCAGTACTGCAGGCGACTTCTGCTGTCTGTCTGCAATTTGGCAGTTCGAATCTCACCTCGGAAGGATGGAAGGCTGAGTCAACCTTGACTCAGCCTTCCCTCCTTCCGAGGTGGGTAAAATGAGGACCCAGCTTGTTGGGGGCAAGAGGCTGACTCTGTAAATCGCTTAGATAAGACTGTAAAGCACTATGAAGCGGTATATAAGTACTATTGCTGTTTTCCTTCCTTCCTTCCTTCCTTCCTTCCTCCCTCCCTCCCTCCCTCCCTCCCTCCCTCCCTCCCAGTGATTAGAGTGCGGTATTGCAGGCTAACTCTGCCGACTGCCAGCAGTTTGATTCTGACTGGCTCAAGGTCGACTCAGCCCTTCCGAGGTCAGTAAAATGAAGACCCAGATTGTTGGGGGCAATACACAGACTTGGTAAACCGCTTTGAGAGAGCTGTAAACCACTGTGAAGCGGTATATAAGTCTAAGGGCTATTATTATATATTATTATATATTATACCCAAACAAGAGGTGGGGCCAAAACAGTCAAGATAGTAGCCACAACTGAAGCCCCGTCTCTTTTACATGCCGTCACAATCTGTGTCATCAGCAGAAAGCTAAGATGGTCTCGGCATGGTTTCCCCTCGATACACAAACCATCATTTTCGAGGTCAGCTTGTCTCCTGCAATGCATGCACCAACTTTATTTGCAACGTTTTATTCATCCTTGGCACTGGATAAACAGTGACCCTCTATTTGTCATTGAGGCGTTTTCTAAATTTTTTTCCTTTCTAATATATTTCAACGTTTATAACCGTTACGTCCTATTCCACAATTAACTGTACAAGCTTATTTTATTACGGCACGGAGATTCATGGAAGCTCAGCGGGGACGGATGTGTTGTGAATAAATAAGGGATGCTTCTCGCCATCTTAACTCCTCCACCGTTTCCCCTGTTCTCCCACTCCGTTTCCTTCGCCTTTTGGGGCAGATAAAGGCTCTTTGGTCTGGGCCTCCCAGTCTCCCCCACATCCTCCATTTTCCTTCCAAATCCCCAGAGGCTCTTTACTGCTGCTACGCCACGCCCTGTTGAGCATCTGCAAAATTGCATGGGATGGGACCCAGCCGGCCATCAGGTAATTGTGAGGTGAGGGAGGAAAAGGGACAGGGGAACCTGTCGTCCTTCTCTTGACTGGAGCTCCTTCCTTCCTTCCTTCCTTCCTTCCTTCCTTCCTTCCTTCCTTCCTTCCTTCCTTCCTTCCTTCCTTCCTCCCTCCCTCCCTCCCTCCCTCCCTTCCCTTCCCTTCCCTTCCCTTCCCTTCCCTTCCCTTCCCTTCCCTTCCCTCCTTCCTTTTTTCCTTCCTTCCTTCCTTTCTTCTCCCTGTTCTCCCACTGTCCCTCTCTCTCCCTCTCTCTCCTATCCCATCCCATCCCCTCCCTCTCTCCCCTACCTTTCCCATCCCCCTCCTCCCTCTCCCTTTCTCCTCCTCCCTGTCCTTCCACTGTCCCTCCCTCCTCCTCCCCTCCTCTTCCTGTTCCCTCTCTCCCCTACCCTTTCCCCTCCTCCACCCTCCCTCTCCCGCTCTTCCCATCCTCCTCCTCCTCTCCTCCCATTATCCCCATCTCCTCCTCTCCTCTTCTTGCTCCCTTTCTCCCCCTTCCTCCGCTCTCCCTCTCTCCCCTACCCTTTCCCACCCACCTGCTTCCCTCCTCCCTCCCCATCCCATCCCCTCCTCTTCCTGCGCCCTCTCTCCCCTCTCTTTCCCCTCCTCCTCCACCCTCCCTCTCCCTCTCTTCCCATCCTCTTCCTCCTCCCATTATCCCTCTCTCCCCATCCCCTCCTCTTCCTGCTCCCTCTCTCCCCTCCCTCTTCCCATCCTCCTCCCCCCTCTCCATTTGGAAAAGTTGTTCAACCGAACAGAAAGCAGGCCGCAAACGGCTTGCAAAGCAAAGCAGAGGTTTTGGGCCGAAGATCCTCTTTTTCTCTGATAATCAGCGTCGAAGTCACCTGGAGAGGCCCGCCAGGTGATCAGCGTCTCCAGCCAAAGGGAAGGGATGGAGAAAACAGACTGTCAGGCTCCAGAATTTGGGTGGAAATCTCCCCTAAGAGGTCTTTATCTGCGGCTGCTTCCCTGCGCCTCCCTGTGACATCCCGGGGCTTAAAAAGCTAAGCTGATTAAGTTTCGGATTAGCTCCAGCTTGAGATGACACCTTGCAAAGAAGAGTTTTGCAGAGTTTTTTCGGGCATTTGCGTAGCAAGGCAGCCCCTCCCCATCCATCGCTCTTTGGAGTCTCCTCCCCTCCGTAGCTAAGCTAAGACGCTAGGGCACCTTGGCATCCCCTCCTCGCATTCATTTCCCCAGCCCAGTCGCTCCAAGGGGCATCTTGGGCTCTCCCACACGGTGCCCAGCGAGAAGCCAAAGCAGCAAGAGAAGATGCTGGCAGCTGTGTTTGTGCCGTCCCACTGGCAGCTGGACGAACTTCTGAGTCAAACTTCCTGGCACCGTGGGAAGCTATGAAATTGCTACCTTGGCTCATTCCCCGAAGCACTTAAAATCAGTGGACCAAAGATCCGGGCCAGCAATGAATGCCCATGACTCTTTGCAGCCCCAATCTTCACACGACGAGCCGTGGCCTTGAATGAGAGACCTCCTAGTCATCCAGGTCATGTTTTTTTCCCAAGAGGCAACTGGACTTTCTGGTTTTTTTCTTTGAAGACGTTTCGCTTCTCATCCAAGAAGCTTCTTCAGCCCTGACTGGATGGTGGGGAATAGAAGGATTTATACTCCTTGCAGACAGCTGGACATTTGCATCCTTTTAGAGGGTCGTTGAGGCCACTTGGAGGTTTATCTATGTCCTCAGGGTCACCTGCGTGGTGCAAATGGGTGTGGAGCCTCCTTGGAACTGCTGAAAGGACTGTGTTGTAGACTGGAGATAGATGTTGTCATATCCCCTCCCTCTGTTGAGAGAGGGCTGTTCAATTTGGACCTAGATGGCCTCTTTGACCCCTCTTTCAAACCAGCAGTCCTCTCTTTCCAAAATATGGACTTTGTTGTCTTCAAAAGAGTGGCCTGTGCCTTTTAAATGCAGATGGACTGTTGAAACTAGTCCTGACGGGTTTGTTCTCCTATGTTGTGCCATGCGTTTGTGAAGTGGTTGTTTTGTTTCCCCAATGTACAGATCTGCACATTGTACTGCATATACCACGTCGATCAGTTTCTGTCTGGGTGTTTTATCCTTGGGGTGGACAAGCTTCTGCTCGCCCACCCCAAGGATAAAACTAAGGCATTGTGTTAGAGGCACAGAGAAACCTCCAGGTGGCCTCAACCACCCTCTAAAAGGATGCAAATGACCAGCTGTCTGCAAGGAGTATAAATCCTTCCATTGCCCACCATCCAGTCAGAACTGAAGAAGCTTCTTGGATGAGAAGCGAAACTCCTTCAAAGAAAAATCAGAAAGTCCAGTCGCCTCTTGGAAAAAAAAAAAGAAAAGCACTTTTGGGACTCCTAGCTTGATCTTTCCTTCATCAGTGTGGGAGCAGCACCTTAACTTCCTTTGACTTGCTACGACGAGAAAGGTCTCGGTTTGTGATTTCTCACGTCTGGGCTCCAGAAGGAGTTATATAAGTTGCCCTGGGTGAATGTGGTTGGTGCAAAAATGGAATAAACAACTTCCTGAAGAGCAAATTGCACCTGTAATGGGAGAAGTTGGTTATGCTTCATGTTACGTATCAGTGTATAAATAACGTCTCTTGTTCTCATTGACGTTTCTTTGACTCCACAGCGAGGCGTGTGTGAGAGCAGGGCATAATCTGGCTTGGGGGTCTCCAACCTTGGCAATTTTAAGCCTGGTGGACTTCAGCTCCCAGAATTCTGGGAGTTGAAGTCTTCCAGCTTTGCTGGTGGGGGGATTTTGGGAGTTGAAGTCCTCCAGCTTCGCTGGCTGGGGGGATTCTGGGAGTTGAAGTCCTCCAGCTTTGCTGGCTGAGGGGGGGGATTCTGGGAGTTGAAGTCCTCCATCTTTGCTGGTTGGGGGATTCTGGGAGTTGAAGTCCTCCAGCTTTGCTGGCTGTGGAATTCTGGGAGTTGAAGTCCTCCATCTTTGCTGTTTGGGGGATTCTGGGAGTTGAAGTCCTCCAGCTTTGCTGGCTGTGGGATTCTAGGACTTGAAGTCCTCCATCTTTGCTGGCCAGGGAATTCTGGGAGTTGAAGTCTTCCAGCTTTGCTGGCTGAGGGGGGGGATTCTGGGAGTTGAAGTCCTCCATCTTTGCTGGCCAGGGAATTCTGGGAGTTGAAGTCTTCCAGCTTTGCTGGCTGAGGGGGGGATTCTGGGAGTTGAAGTCCTCCATCTTTGCTGGTTGGGGGATTCTGGGAGTTGAAGTCCTCCAGCTTTGCTGGCTGTGGTATTCTAGGACTTGAAGTCCTCCATCTTTGCTGGCCAGGGAATTCTGGGAGTTGAAGTCTTCCAGCTTTGCTGGCTGAGGGGGGGGATTCTGGGAGTTGAAGTCCTCCATCTTTGCTGGCCAGGGAATTCTGGGAGTTGAAGTCTTCCAGCTTTGCTGGCTGAGGGGGGGATTCTGGGAGTTGAAGTCCTCCATCTTTGC
The DNA here is from genome assembly GCF_059756535.1 of Pantherophis guttatus. Classification (NCBI taxonomy): domain Eukaryota; kingdom Metazoa; phylum Chordata; class Lepidosauria; order Squamata; family Colubridae; genus Pantherophis; species Pantherophis guttatus. Next base: position 3,307,229 of record NC_142071.1, read on the forward strand.
TGGTTGGGGGATTCTGGGAGTTGAAGTCCTCCAGCTTTGCTGGCTGTGGGATTCTAGGAGTTGAAGTCCTCCATCTTTGCTGGCCAGGGAATTCTGGGAGTTGAAGTCTTCCAGCTTTGCTGGCCGGGGAATTCTGGGAGTGGAAGTCAGCCAGGCTTAAAGTTGCCAAGGTTGGAGACCCTTGCTCTGGCCTGTCGCTTGCCACTTAAGCAGTGTCGTTTTAACCACTCTATGCATTACACCTTTTAAAGGAAGAAATATGACAGAGGGAAGGAAGCTTTTCAGCACCGGGGGATGAATGAAGAGATGACTTACCTTAGTCTTATATTTCTTTGCTTTTGCCCAGCTGGTTTCACAACTGTTTTCATGCTTCATTATGAAAGCAGAGTTTAAACAGGCCCTGGGGAAGCGGTGGAGACGCCGTTCCTTGGCAGAACATGGGCTCGATGCAAAAAGCCTGGGTCTCCCATAACTGTTTCAAAAAACCACCTTTTCCTAGGGCTGGGAGAAGCTTCCTTCTAGGATATGAAAAATCTGCAACCTATGAATTGTGTACTTTTGCCCTGACTGTGGAGTCACAGCTGCCAACATATTTATATACCTTCTACATATGTATATATCTGTTACGTAGTCCTTGATTTACAAGAGTTTGTTTAATGACCTTTCAAAGTTACAACAGCACTGAAAAAAGTGACTTACGACCATTTTTCGCACTTAGGACCATTGCAGGAGCTCCAAGACGAATGCCAAAATTCAGGCATTTGGCAACTGACTCATATTTATGACGGTTGCAGTGTCCCGGGGCCATTAGATTAACTTTTGTGACCTTCCGACGAGCAAGAGTCAATGGGGAAGCCAAATGTTACTAGCTCAACAGCTGCAGTGATGGGATTAAGACATGGTCCTTCAGGACATAATAGGACCACTTAGCAGAAAACCCAGAGCCCCCACTGCATTGCAATCTCCTAAGGACATTGCATCACCCTGCAAACTTCAACCAAACCAGGAGCTCAGACAAACATGACCCCATGGGAATCTGACAACAGCCAATAGAATACATGTTCTTGCACAGGAACAGGAAGCTCAAGTTCAAAGCCCGAAAGAAGGTATAAAAAACCCCTCACTCGCCACTCCAGGTGGTCAGCTGCCCAGGGCCTCAAACCATCATGTGGTTCTGCTCCATCATTAAACCATCTTTCCCATCAGCCTCCGTGTTTCCAGTTTCTTTTCTCCCGGCTTGGAACTGAACCAGATGGATATTTCTTCCCACACTTGGGAAGAGTAACTCTGGGTAGGGCAAGGAATATTTACCCCCTAACTGCTAGTAAACCCAGAAATCCGATCACAAGTTGTCCTCTTGTCTCTTTTTGGTCTACTGATCTCAACCCTTTCTTTCTCTTCTTAGCAGACGCTGGTCTTTGGTGCCCGGAGCTGAAGGACATCACCCAAACCTTCTACAATTTCGGAGCCTGTGCTTCTACCTTGTTCCCCGCTGGACTCGTTCAATATGAATTCATAGCGGAAATCTTAGAGTGAGTTGAAATTTATCTCCGCTACCGCATTTTGCAGTATCCTTCCCCGGGAGTGGGGAGGGAATGGGGATTTTGCAATATCCTTCCCCCTGGAGTGGGGAGGGAATGGGGATTTTGCAGTATCCTTCCCCTGGAGTGGGGAGGGAATGGGGATTTTGCAGTATCCTTCCCCTGGAGTGGGGAGGGAATGGGGATTTTGCAATATCCTTCCCCCTGGAGTGGGGAGGGAATGGGGATTTTGCAAGCTTCTCATTTTGTCCCTCTCTACTTGATGTGTTAAGAATACCTTGTTGCAACACAGAGGCTCTTTGTGTATACGGAGGGCGGGGGAGATATCAGAACTGAGAGAATATACAAACTGAGGCTATGTTGGCACAGGTAGGACCAGGGGTGAAATCCAGAAGGTTCTGACAAGTTCTGGGGAACCGGTAACGGAAATTTTGAGTAGTTCGGAGAACCGGCAAATACCACCTCTGGCTGGCCTCAGAGTGGGGAGGGAATGGGAATTTTGCAATATCCTTCCCCCAGGAGTGGGGAGGGAATGGGGATTTTGCAATATCCTTCCCCCAGGAGTGGGGAGGGAATGGGGATTTTGCAATATCCTTCCCCCAGGAGTGGGGAGGGAATGGAGATTTTGCAATATCCTTCCCCCTGGAGTGGGGAGGGAATGGGGATTTTGCAGTATCCTTCCCCCTGGAGTGGGGTGGGAATGGGGATTTTGCAGTATCCTTCCCCCTGGAGTGGGGAGGGAATGGGGATTTTTCAACATCCTTCCCTATGAGTGGGGAGGGAATGGAGATTTTGCAATATCCTTCCCCCTGGAGTGGGGTGGGAATGGGGATTTTGCAGTATCCTTCCCCCTGGAGTGGGGAGGGAATGGGGATTTTTCAACATCCTTCCCTATGAGTGGGGAGGGAATGGAGATTTTGCAATATCCTTCCCCCTGGAGTGGGGTGGGAATGGGGATTTTGCAATATCCTTCTCCCAGGAGTGGGGAGGGAATGGGGATTTTTCAACATCCTTCCCGCAGGAGTGGGGAGGGAATGGGGATTTTGCAGTATCCTTCCCGCAGGAGTGGGGAGGGAATGGGGATTTTGCAATATCCTTCCCGCAGGAGTGGGGAGGGAATGGGGATTTTGCAGTATCCTTCCCGCAGGAGTGGGGTGGGAATGGAGATTTTACAGTATCCTTCCCCTGCCACGCCCAACAAGCCACACCCACAGAACCGGTAGTAATAAAATTTGAATTTCACCACTGGGTAGGACCAAGGTCTCAACCAATCCAGCGACTGATGGGATGCAAGTCCAGGCAAGGAACGGAGACTGCGTATCTTTCAAGCACCCAAATGTAAATAGTAGGAGAATAAATTTCTGGTTAGGTAGGATAAAAACGGGGAGGGGGCACCATTGCCGCCTATTCAGCCTGCCTAGTTCTCCTTCCGTTGACTTTATTTCCGCGCAGAGATTGCGAGTCTCGAATCGTGCGTCGCTTTCTTTCAGGAGCCATTACTCTGCAGCTTCATAGATTTGTTCTTTTTTTTCTGGGAGGCCCTCAAACCGTGAAATCGGGAATGTTCCAGACAAGGTGTTTTTTTTTTTTTTTTGGCCCTTGGGAATAGCATCAACGGATTCTTCCTTCGGAGCTTGCTTATGTATTGCTTGGCCCAATTCTGAAACCTTCTAGGGGTGATTTAACGAAAGTGTCTACTCTACGCCATCTTAGTTAGATCACTTTTTGTTCTTAATTGTTAAAGGGTTGAAGCCAGAGGAGCCATCAGTTTGCTATCTCTGGAAATGGGAAAAGGGTGGAATTTGGAAATGTCCTTCTTGCACATCTTCCTTTTTGCTTTTTGCTTCTGGCGAAATGCATTCCACGGGGTTTTTTTTTTATTTTGCAGAACCGGCAAACTCTAGTCTGCTTTGACTAGAGGCCAAAACAGAACAGTAAATATTGGTGTGCACGTAATGGAGAATGGTGCTAGTAGGAAAACCGTTTCCAGGTCTCTTTAAAGCTTCTTTCTGTTCTTATTGCATGGGCTCTTAAGAGCAGCAAGTCATTCGTTCTTTTGTTCACTTGAAGAGTTTTATTGACTCCCATTTTAGTCTCAAATCCTGATGAAAGAATGCACGTAAAGGAACCCTTCAAATACAGCGTAACGTTGCTAAAATACCGTGTTTCTCTGAAAATAGGACCCTGTTTTATATTTATTTGAACCCTGAAGTAAGTGCTGGGCCATATTTTCGGGGAGGTCTTATTACTTTGGGGCGCATGGAGGAAACCAGAAGAAATGGTGGGGACTGGCTGCTCATGCGTTTAAATATTTTTGGGGAGGGCTTATTATCAGGGGATGTCTTATTTTCGGGGAAAGAGGGTATATAAAGAACAGTGGCAGGAATTGGGTATGGCCAATCTAGAGAAAGGAAGGACTAGGGGGGGACGTTATAACAGTGTTCCAATATTTGAGGGGCTGCCACAAAGAAGAGGGGCGGGGGTGTCAATTTATTTTCCAAAGCACCAGAAGGCAAGACAAGAAAGAGTGCATGGAAACTAATCAAGGAGAGAAGAAACCTAGAACTAAGGAGAAACTTCCCCACGGTGAGGACAATTAACCAGTGGAACAGCTTGCCACCAGAAGTTGTGGGTGCTCCAACACTGGAGGTTTTTAAGAAGAGACTGGACAGCCATTTGTCTGAGATGGTATAAGCAAATAAATGGTGGTTAGTCTCAGTCATTAAACCAGGGGTCGGCAACCTGTGGCTCTGGAGCCGCATGCGGCTCTTTCGTCCCTCTGCTGCGGCTCCCTGTTGCCAGTTGGCTCCACAATTGATAGGGCTTTCGGTTAGGACAGATAGAGGAAAAAGGATGCCGCGCTAGGAGGAGACTCTATGGTGGGGGAAACGGACTTCCGGTCGGCAGAGAAAAAGGACGCCACGCTAGGAGGAGACTCAATGGTGGGGGAAATGGACTTCCGGTCGGCAGAGAAAAAGGACGCCACGCTAGGAGGAGACTCTATGGTGGGGGAAACGGACTTCCGGTCGGCAGAGAAAAAGGACGCCACGCTAGGAGGAGACTCTATGGTGGGGGAAACGGACTTCCGGTCGGCAGAGAAAAAGGACGCCATGCTAGGAGGAGACTCTATGGTGGGGGAAACGGACTTCCGGTCGGCAGAGAAAAAAGACGCCATGCTAGGAGGAGACTCTATGGTAGGGGAACTGGACTTCCAAATGGCTCCAGAATTGAACAGGGGGCTTCCGGTTAGGACCTTTGTGGCTCTTTGAGTGTTTAAGGTTGCCGACCCCTGCATTAAGCAAACCAATGGTTTGTTACTAGGTAGCATCTTCAGTGGAATTTGGGGAAAATCCCCCAAACCTTTGAAAAGCTCAGGAAACCAACCTCCACCATCATCCTCCACCCGAGCTACAAATATTCGCCACCATCGTGAACCAGTGGTTTGCTATGAGCAAGGTTTGGCCAAAAAACTGGAAGTAAATGCCAGTTTTGGGACAAGCAAGTTGTTAAGTCGTAACACTGCAGTTGTTCAGTTAGTAACACCGTCGTTAAGTGAATCTGGCTTCCCCCTTGACTTTGCTTGTCAGAAGGGCCCAAAAGGGGATCGCATGGCCCTGGGACAATGCAACCATCATCAATATTTTGAGATACCTGTTAAGTGAATTTTGCCCCGTTTTACGACCGGCCTTGCTACAGTTGTTAAGTGAACGGCTGCAGTAGTTACATTAGTAACACCGTTGTTAAGTGAATCTGGTTGGCTCCTTGACTTGGCTTGTCCGAAGGTCGCAAAAGGGGATCGTAAGACTCCGGGACATGGCAACCATCGTAACTGTGAGTCAGTGGCCAAGCGCCTGAATTTTGATCATGTGGCAATGGTCGTAAGTGTGAAAAACGGTCCTAGGTTACCTTTTCAGCGATGTCATAGCTTTGAATGGTCACTAAATGAACTGTTTTAAGTTGAGGACTACCTGTATATTCTTCACAGAAACACCTATAATCTATGGGTCAGTTTGCTGGGATACTCCTCACCACGGCCGTAATTGGCAGTAATAAATAATAGTTTAAATAGTTTAATTATACCATTATTTTACCTCTTGTTTTTGGTACTCGTAAAGGCAGGGGTGAAACGCTCCCGGTTCGGACCGGATCGCCCGATCTGGTAGCGATGGTGGGTGGTGGTTCGGAGAACCGGTAGCAAAAATCCCTGTGCCCCCCCCCCACCACATGCCCAGCTGAGCCTCACGATCATCAGAGGCTTTTTTTTTTTTTTTACTTTTAAAAGCATTTTTTTCTACAACCTCTTCGGCTGAAAAAATGCTTTTAAAAGTAAAAAAAAGAAGCCTCTGATGATCGCACGGCTCAACTGGGATCGTCAGAGGCTTTTCAAAGCATTTTTTTTCTGCAACTTCTTGGGCCAAAGAGGCGGTTAAAAAAAATGCTTTGAAAAGCCTCTGACGATCCCAGCTGAGTTGCCTGATCGGCAGAGGCTTTTCAAAGCATTTTTTTGCAACCTCTTCAGCCGAAGAGGTTATAGAAAAAATGCTTTGAAAAGTTTTTTTTTAAAAAAGTTGGCCACGCCCACCCAGTCACATTACCTGCTCCCCACCAAGCCACACCCACAGAACCGGTAGTAACAAATTTTACATTTTACCCCTGCGCTAAAGGGGTTTCTTTTAAAGCAAACATACATGCTTAAAAGCAGAGAGCAGATTTTAAAAAAGCCCTTTAAAAACTTATTTAATCGATCAAACTTCATTGGCGCTGAATTCATTTTAAAAATCATTTTATCTTGCGTTCATTTTTTTCAGCTCTTCCATCCTGCGATGATGATAATAGAAGGTCTGGGGCCTGTGCTGTGATTCCTGGGTATAGTTTATACGTGTAGATAATGGTTTACAGCAAAGCTTTTAAAACGAAAAGCGGCAGCCGAGGCTAGGGGAAAATGCCTCTTTTAAATTCATGGAGTTCACTGTGAGCAGAATGCATTATGCAGATTGAACACTTTATGCAAAGATTATTTTATTAGTTGACTGTGAAGACTTATACTGAGCCAAATTGGCAATAATCTAGGTGAGCTACTTAAGCCTTAGCTGTTGCAGTATCTAGGTCAGCCATTGAAAGGAAGAAAAGGATGTTCTCGATGTCTTGATAGATTCCACTTATTGGGGAATATATGCATTTTTAACACGCAGCAATCAGTTCGGAGACACATTGACAATGCTTTTTTAAGATTAGCTCCAGAGAGGGCACCAAAAAGACGTCTAAACCAGACGAGTAAAATCTCCAACTCCTGAGTTGCACCTGACAAGAAAACAAGGCAGCTGTGATCAACCCGAATGACTGTTGCTGTTGAAAGAAATATCCATCTGGTTCAGTTCCAAGCCGGGAGAAAAGACACTGGAAACACAGAGGCTGATGGGAAAGATGGTTTAATGATGGAGCAGAACCACATGGTGGTTTGAGGTCCTGGGCAGCTGACCACCTGGAGTGGAGAGAGAGGGGTTTCTTATACCTTCTCTTGGGCTTTGAACTTGAGCTTCCTGTTCCTGTGCAAGAACATGTATTCTATTGGCTGTTGTCAGATGCCTATAGGGCAGAGGTGGTATTCAGTCGGTTTGGACTGGTTTGGGAGAACCGATAATAGCGACCTGCAGGTGGGCCTGTCCCCGCCTGCCCAGGCGCAATCCTTAGTAAGGCCACACCTAGACTCCTGCATCCAGTTTTGGTCACCACACTATAAAAAAAGATGTTGAGACTCTAGAAAGAGTGCAGAGAAGAACAACCAGGATGATTAGAGGACTGGAGGTTAAAACATATGAGGAACGGTTGCAGGAACTGGGGATGGCTAGTCTAGTGAAGAGAAGGTCCAGGGGAGACATGATCACAGTCTTCCAATATTTGAGGGGCTGCCACCGAGAGAACAGGGTCAACCTGTTTTCCAAAGTACTCAAAGACCAGACAAGGAATAATGGATGGAAACGGATCAAGGAGAGATTTAACCTAGAAATAAGGAGGAATTTTCTGACAGTGAGAACCATCAACCCATGGAACAGAAGTTGCCTTCGGAAGTTGTGGGAGCTTCATCCCTGGAGGCTTTCAAGAAGAGACTGGACAGCCATCTGTCAGAAATGGTATATAGGGCCTCCTGCTTGGGCAGGGGGTTGGACTAGATGACCTACAAGGTCCCTTACAATTCTGTTAATCTAATCTAATCTCGATCAGAGTCTTTGATAGGCTGCACAAAGGCTGGCGCAGACAGCATTTGAGATTTCTGCTGTTGTCTGGTCAGGGCATCCTTTCTTGTTGACCCTGAGTTTTGATCCTGTTAAGTGAGCTCTGCAAATCTTCCAGGGGCCCTCGGTGATAAAAAATGCAACCCGACAGGCATTCTGGCCCACAAAGCGATGCTCTCATCGTCTGGCCCTTGCGAGGAACAGGTAGATAAATGCTCACTATAGGACTGTATATCGTATTTAGAGGCTATCTCCTTGGAGAGGGAGATGCATATATTGCCTGCAACTCAATGGGCTCCCGAAGCATTTTTGTCTGAGCATGTAGAGCCGTGGAGAAGGTCGGGAAAGAGGAGTGATGGGACCTGCTCCAAACATTTTATTGCCTAAATTGGACATTTCAAATGGCCTCTGGTCGAGGTGGAACAGCCTTCCCCCCCCCCCAATTTTTTTTTCCCTTCCACATGCTCTATTAAATTGCACCATGCAAGGCATAAACATTGGTTTTCAGACTGATAATTATTCCAACTGATTGTTGTGTAAACATTGCGCAGCTGTGCACTTCCTCTTTATCGGCAAAGAGACCTGTCGCATTGCTCCTGCGCTGTAAGATTGTGAGAAACTCTCCCACCCGGAGTATAGATAAAGTATATTGGGTCGTAATTGAAAATAATTCGCTTGCTGGAATTCTTGATTCCTTATTTACTGTTCCTTTAATAAAGCTTCCTAAAAACCTTGGGGCTGGCTCTTCGCCTACTAGACCCCACTTCCCCTAGGCCCACCCCGCTCCCTCCCCACGCGTCTTTTCACTCATATTGGTGTACTTCCATTATTTTGGTTTTTTATTGTTTTAATATTGTTTTGTTTACATTTTTAATAACTTTATGTTCTACTGTTGTAAGCTGCCCAGAGTAGCCCTATGGCCAGATGGATGGACAATAAATTAGATCGAGGTAGGTGGACGGACAGACAGACAGATTGATAAAATAGGTAAGTAGATGCATGAATACAAGAAGCAAGCTGGAATTAAGGAGAAATTTCCTAACAGTGAGAACAATTAGAATAGAATAGAATAGAATAGAATAGAATAGAATAGAATAGAATAGAATAGAATAGAATAGAATAGAATAAATATTGGAATAAAGAATGGAATAGAATAGAATAGAATAGAATAGATATTGGAATAAAGAATAGAATAGAATAGAATAGAATAGAATAAATATTGGAATAAAGAATAGAATAGAATAGAATAGAACAGAACAGAACAGAACAGAACAGAATAGAATAGAATAAATATTGGAATAAAGAATAGAATAGAATAGAATAGAATAGAATAGAATAGAATAGAATAGAATAGAATAGAATAGAACAGAATAGAATTCTTTATTGGCCAAGTGTGATTGGACACACAAGGAATTTGTCTTGGTGCATACGCTCTCAGTGTACATAAAAGAAAAGATACGTTCATCAAGAATCATAAGGTACAACACTTAATGATAGTCATAGGGTACAACTAAGCAATCAGGAAACAGCTTGTCTACTAGTTAATTGGAGGTTTTGATGAAGAGACTGGACAGCCACTTGTCTGGATTGGTATAAAGTCTCCTGCTTGAGCAGGGGGTTGGTCTAGAAGACCTCCAAGGTCCCTTCTAGCTCTATCCTGAGTGCCAGCAAACACAGGGAGAAACAGCATCTTCGAGCATCCCACAGGAGCCCTTATTCCTGTGATATTAGCCGCAAGGAAGGTTGGCTGACTCTAGCGATTTATTCTAGACTCTAGCAAGAAACACTGCTAGCGATTAGTAGATAAATAGCCCCGGTCTCAGTCAGGACCAGGATTTGAGGGTTCGCCATGATTAAAAGGGAAGCCCGGGATCTGAGCAAAGCAGTGGCGACAAGCCAGGGTTGCAGGACGGCTTCCATCTGGCATCTCTCACTCCTTCACGTTCATAAGTGGCCGATTCCTCAAACATTGTTTGAACCAAAGCGGAGCCGTAAATCTCGACGACGGCCCTCCGCCCTCCGCCCTCCAGGAGATAATGGAGACGTAAATCTTCCTCTTTTTAACTCACCTCTTCAGTTTCCAAAGTCGAGCAGGGAGGGGGAAAAGGAAAAAACACCAGGCACTTATCTGCCTAAATATCCCTTCTCTTCTGTTCCTCCACACCAGGGCCCTAATTAAGCAGGCCGGGAAGCAAAGAAGCAAGTAAATTATAGGAGTCTGGAGAGGGAAGATAACGAGTTCATCAAACCGACCACAAAGGCTGGGCGGAAAAGGGGGAGCTGGGGGTGGGGGGACGGCGGCTGGGAGATTTGTTAGGCTGGGATGGGGGGGCGTCAGCTGTTTGGAGTCTGATCCCATGCAACCACCCCAGGAGGAGGAGAAGGAGGAACCTTGGCGGCTCAGATGGCCCTGGTGTCTAGTCCAAGGACCTTCCTTATCAAAGGCTGGGACTGATGGGCACGTGTCATCCCGGTCCTCTTTGTGAAAGGCCGAGGACAAAACCATCCTTTTCTAAAGAAGCTGAACGGCACAAGAAGGAGGTTTTCACTTCCCAGCCACGACGCCCCCACCATTGCAGTATTTGAGCGTGCCATTTGCATACCCCATTGTCTTCTGGAGAGCCCCCACGAGGCTTGGCAAGGAGAGGACTCCGCTGCATCTGCATTCGGCTCTCTCATTGTCCTCTATCAGGAAGCAGGAAACAGCAACTGGAAAAAATAAAATAAGGGGGGTGGGGAGGATTAAACTAGCTGTAAACCTTTAGGCGCACGACCTCCCAACTGCAGTGGCACTCGTTCCCTGATTAATTAGCAGAGGGTAACATTTACCTCTGGGGACATTAAGCTCCTATTCTTGCCCCAGCTCTTGCCCACCTAGCAGTTCGAAAGCATGCAAATGCGAGTAGATAAATAGGTACCACTTTTGGTGGGACCAGTGGTGGGTTCCTCCCGGTTCGGTCCGGTTCGGCCGAACCGATAGCGGTGACGATATGACATCACCGAACTGGTTCTCCCCCCCGCCCTCCCACCCCCCCACCCCCCCACATTATTCTTACCTTTTATTTGGTCCGACCCCCAATCTATTGCTGCCTCCTGAGTCCCAGCTGATGACTAGAGGGAAAAAAACTGTTTAAACTCTTGCCGTGGGGCTTCAAAGGGCCGCCCTACAGCTGATCAGTGTTAAAAGCAAACAAATGAGTCGGGACGTAAGTGCGAGGACTGGTCGTAAGTGCAAGGACCTTCCAGAAATGACTGACCAGCTAGCGACGCCCACCTAGTCACATGATCTCCAAGCCACGCCCACAAAATAAGCCACGCCCACAGAACTAGTAGTAAAAAAATTTAGAACCCACCCCTGGGTGGGACGGTAACAGTGTTTCTTCCCACGGAAGCGTCTTCAGACAACACGTGGCTAGGAAACAGATGAGCACCAGCCCCCAGAGTCAGACACGATTGGGCAGGGGAAACCTTTATCTTTTACCTTTTTTAAGCTAAATACCATAATATCTCTCTCTGGGGGGGAGATAATAATCATAACAGAATAAGAAAGTTCGAAGGGACCTTGTAGGTCATCTAGTCCAATCCCTAGCTTTCCGTTTTAAAAAAACGGGGTCGGAGGTTTTTCCATTTCAAACAGACCAACATGGAGGAACCAGAAGGAGGCAGTGATTGAATGAAAGGGTCGCGGGGCTACTCCTAAGATGCAAATGAGTTAAGTCTAGCATTTGCACACTAAACCCTTAATGTTGGGGGAATCCATGAACGTTTAACCTGTACGTAGCTCAGACCTTCCCAGAATATTGGGCTGCTCATCGGGTATTTGCGAGAAGGACTAAGAAACGGCTGCGGCTTGGTAGCGGCTGTCTCATGCTCGGTACACCCTGTGTCTCATTATCCACATGGCCTTTTTTTTTCTTTTTTGTTCCCCTTGTTTTATGGAGGGGGCATCAAGAGCCAACGGGATGACTAGCCTTCCCTTTGGCCCAGGTATTGACATCTTAGATCCCTTTCAAACTGTTGACCTCGGTCCCCGCAGGGTAGAGACCCCGCGTTGGCCTCGCCTCCCTATTTTCTCAAAAACGGGAGGAATCAAAAGCCGTTCGGTTGAGAGCCAGGTGTAAGAGACCCTTCCCTGGCAGTCAATAGGGTTCCCACCCACAGGATTAATAGACAAGGTTGTTTTATTAAGGCTCTATTGTTGTTCGAACCTGGGCTGCCTGCCAACTCGCCTCTTGCCGTGTTTAGCTTTTGTGGCTGGCCCAGCTCCGATTCCTGTCCTTTCCCATTTGCTAATGCACCTGAGCAAGAGTGAATTGAGCTGGGTTTCTTTTCTTTTTTTTCCTTCTTAGCCGTAAAGGCTTCAGGGGAGGATAGATTTTGATGTTTTCCTCTCCTTCCACTTTTTTTTTCTCTTGTTCGTGGGAGGAGTGGGAAATCTCGGGGCTGTTTCACCCTTGAACAGGGGTGTCAAACTTGATTTCATGGAGGGCCGCATCAGCGTTGTGTTTGATCTTGGGGGGAGGGGTCGTCATGGTGTGGCCAGGGTGGGTGTGGCCAGTTCGACGTCACTCATTGAGGCTCCGATTTCGGCCGCGATAGCTTCCTGCAGCCCTCTGTCAGCGAAAACAGAGCTTGTGGAGGCCGCACATGGCCCGCCCAGGCTCCATTTTCGGCCACGACAGCTTCCTGCAACCCTCCGTCAGCGAAAACGGAGCTTGGAGAGGCCACGCATGGCCCGCCCAGGCTCCATTTTCAGCCACAACAGCTTCTTGTAACCCTCTGCCAGCGAAAACAGAACTTGGGGAGGCCGCGCATGGCCCGCCCATGCTCCATTTTCAGCCACAACAGCTTCCTGCAATCTTCTGTCAGTGAAAACGGTGCTTGGGGAGGCCGCACATGGCCTCCCCAAGCTCCGTTTTCTCTGGCAGAGGGCTGCAGGAGGCTGTTACAATCTAAAACGGAGCCCAGGATGGCTGTGCACAGTCCTTCCAGGCTCCGTGTTCTCTGGCAGAGGGCTGCAGGAGGCAGTTGTTGCAGTCTATAGTGGAGCCTAGGAGGGCCGCACACAGTTTTCCCGAGCTCTGCTTTCGCTGGCAGAGGCACCACGGCCCGGTCCTTTGCTGTTTCCAGGAGAGGCCCCTGGACCAGATCTAAACAGCCCGCGGACCAGATTCGGCCCGCAGGCCTTGAGTTTAACACCCCTGCCCTTAAATGAGCTGCTTGAGAACCGCCATCTTGTGGCTGACTGAACACAACACGAGGACCTGAGTCCCTGTGTCGTCTTTCCTCTTGCTTAGATAGCCAGAGACGTCGCTGGTTCTTTTGGAGGCCATCGCAATCTGAAGATTTTTTCCACCGCGGAGTAGACTTTTTAAACAAGTTGAGCAGAACGGTTTTGGTTTGGGATGGGAAAATCTGGCGGCGTCCCAGAGTCAAAGCCAGTCACGTTCTCGGTGTGTTTTTATTGAGTTATTTGTCCCATTGTACGTGTGCGCTGGAATGAAGCCGGAACAAAAAAAAAAAGAGAGAGTTTAGAATCACTCAGGATGAGCAAAACTGAAGTGTAAACAATGCGTTTGTGATAACCAGTTTCGGAATGTTATTAATCTGTAGCTTGCATTTCCCTTCTGTCTGCAGAGGAAGATATGCTGCACAATTCTTTATTATTATTATTATTATTATTATTATTATTATTTTAAAAAAACCTTTTTAGCAAGGGGGCTAACAGAACCATTTATTCTTCTCCTCCCCGTTTTTATTTTCCGGGATTCGGAAACTCAAAACTGGGGGAAACTTTAAACACTTACGCTTGGTACCTGACGTCTGAACAGGTACTCAACTTAGAAACATTCATTTAGTGACTGTTCAGAAGTCCAGTGGCGCTGAAAAAAGGGGCTTACGACGGATCCTCACCCTTAACAACTGTGTCATTTTTGTTTTAACGCTTTTTAGTTTTTTTTAAAAAAACATGAGTGATTAATAATTGTATCCCATCTTCCTTATGCTGGTTTACGACTGTAATCAAGATTTGATTGATTGATTGAACACACGCAAAGGAGTAGATTGATCTACCTTCAGAAACAACTCTGGGGTATGTTTGAGTAACATAGTAGTAGTATGCAAAGATAGTAGATGCAGCTGTGTCTACCATTTGGATATTATTATTTTTTAAAATTCTGCTCCCCGCCCGCAGAGTCCCCTGCCTGCTTCCACATTTAACATCATTTTTTACATTTCATATCATTTCATCTTTCATTTCTTTCCATTTTTTTTTTCTTTCTTTCTTTGATGACGGAGCCTCGCTTGAGAATCGCCCTTCATCAGAAATCTCACAACATCCCAGCGGTAACACTGCAGTCTTTCAGCTCCCCGTCTAAAATATTTTTATATACCTTTTGGAATTTTAAATATTAATCATGTCATGTTCCAGCTCCTGATGCAGCAGAGGAGATTTATTTATTTTTCCCTGTACAGGGAGTCCATGATTTACGACTGCAACTGAGCCCAACATTTCTGTGGCTAAGCGAAACGTTTGTTAAGTGAATTTTGCCCCATTTCACACACCCCCCGTTGTTAAGTGAATCAATACAGTTGCGGAGTGAGTCACATGGTTGTTAAGTGAATCTGGCTTCCCCGTTGACTTTGCTTGTCAGGAGGTCGCAAAAGAGGATCACGTGACCCCCCCCCCCCGGGACATGGCAATCGTCATAAATATGAGTCAGTTGCCAGGCGTCTGAATTTTGATCATGTGGCCATGGGGATGCTGCAATGGTCGTGAGTGTGAAGAATAGGCTAGGGTAGGGTAGGGTAGAAGAACCCGGCTAAAGAGAAATACACATAAAGCCTATGAAAAGGAAAGAAAACAAATCTCTCTCTCTCTCTCTCTCTCTCTCTCTCTCTCTCTCTCTCTCTCTATCTCTATCTCTATCTCTTTATCTCTCTCTCTCTCTATCTATCTATCTCTATCTCTTTATCTCTCTCTCTCTCTCTATCTATCTCTCTATCTCTTTATCTCTCTCTCTCTCTCTCTCTCTCTCTCTCTCTCTTTATCTCTCTCTCTCTCTCTATCTCTCTCTCTATCTATCTCTCTATCTCTTTATCTCTCTCTCTCTATCTATCTATCTCTCTATCTCTTTATCTCTCTCTCTCTCTCTCTCTCTCTCTCTCTCTCTTTATCTATCTATCTATCTATCTATCTATCTATCTATCTATCTTCCTTGTTTTGATTAAAAGTCTACTCTGGAGCATGGCAAGGGTTAAAACTGTGGCATTGTGGAATGAAGGAACTTTCTTTCATTGTGATTAAATTACACCGTCTTCAATGTAGGTCAGATTTGTGAGCTGAAAGCTTGAAAAAAAAAAAGCCCTTTTGAAAACACTTTTAGCTCTGAAAAAGAGGAAGAAATGAGGGAAAGAGAAGAAAAGAAAAAGGGGGAGGAGGACACTCATCCAGAACAGTCTTCCGTTTCAGCCCAAAGCAATTTGAGCTGGCCGAGAAGCTGAGCCTTGAAATTGGTAGGTTCCTAAATAGGAATTGGGGAAGGGGGGGGGGAAGAGAGCCTGGGGTCCCCTCCCCGGGTTAGACTAGCTGAGCAGAATTTGGAACCAAGCATGAAATTGCCCTGAAAAAAAATGCCCCCCCCCCCCCCAAACCGCCTCCCCATCCCCATCGGACAGGATGAACCTAATTCTCAAAATAGCAGCTGGCAACGTGCCGGACTCAAGTGGTTCCGGCAAAGAAATAAAATAAAATAAAATAAAAAGAGTGGGTGCGTGGGTGGGAGAGGGAGGGAGGGAGGGAGCAGCCCTCAAAAGCACAATTATCCCTGTCTCTTCTCGGCTGAATTTACTCAACCCCAAGGGAAGGAGGAGTTGTTACTCCACGGTTGAAATGAATTCTGTCCTTGAGCGCTGAAGACCTCAGGTCTGCTGGGGTCAAGTGTAGAGCTCTTGGGAAATTGTAGGGCCTCCACCTGAACCAAGAGGTTGAACAGATGATTAACAGAGTTGGAAGGGACCTTGGAGGTCATCTAGCCCAACCCCCTGCCCAAGCAGGAGGCCCTAGACCATTTCTGACCGATGGCAGTCCAGTTTCTTCTTGGAAGCTTCCAGTGATGAAGTTCCCACAACTTCCGAAGGCAACTTCTGTTCCATGGGTTGATAGTTCTCACTGTCAGAAAATTCCTCCTTATTTCCAGGTTGAATCTCTCCTTGGTCAGTTTCCATCCATTATTCCTTGTGTGACCTTCAGGTGCTTTGGAGAATAGCTTGACCCCCTTCCTCTCTGTGGCAGCCCCTCAAATATTGGAAGACTGCTATCATGTCTCCCCTGGTCCTTCTCTTCACTAGACTGGCCATGCCCAGTTCCTGCAACCGTTCATCGTATGTTTTAGCTTCCAGTCCCCTAATCATATTTGCTTTTCTCTGCACTCTTTCTAGACAACTTTTCCCAACATCTTTTTTTATAATGTGGTGACCAAAACTGGATGCAGTATTCTAGGTGTGGTCTTACTAAGGCTTTATAGAGTGCTATTAGTACTTCACTTGAATTTGATTGTATCCCTCTGTTAATGTAATTTAAGATTGCATTGGCTTTTTTGGCTGCTGCTGCACACTGTTAGCTCATCTTTAATTGGTTGTTTAGATCCAGGCTAACAACTGACAAACAACAACTGACCTTGGCAACTTTAAGATCTGTGGACTTCAACTCCCAGAATTCCCCAGTGAACCAAGCATAGCTGTCTTCCTATTCGACTCTCAGAATTTCCCAGCCAAGCTGGCTGGGAAATTCTGGGAGCTGAAGTCCACAAGTCTTAAAGTTGCCATGTTTGTACACTCCTGGCTTAGGTGGAGCCTGGGGAGTTAGTTTCAATGCCTGGGGTATGTCAACTTTCGATCAAGATCACTGAATAATTGCAAATATCCCAGATGAGTTTGCTGGTGACGGCAAGGTTCAAATATTTAATTATTTGCCGCTGAAAGGAGCATGCGCCATTTCCCTCCCCACCCCCATTTAAGTAAGCGATACCTTCTTAGAGAGATGGGTCTTTTTCAAAGAGGATCTACAATATGTTCTAGTACATTTAAATACTGTACTGTTCCACAAGCTTAGTAAAAAGCAGAGACATCACCTTGCCAACGAAAGCGCGTATAGTCAAGGCGATGGTTTTCCCAGTTGCAATGGATGGCTGTGAAAGTTGGACCATAAGGAAGGCTGAGAAGGCCAAAGAATGGAGGCCTTTGAACTCTGGTGCTGGAGAAGGCTCCTGCGAGTCCCTTGGACTGCAAGGCCATCCAACCAGTCAGTCCTAGAGGAGATCAACCCTGACTGCTCTTTAGAAGGCCAGATCCTGAAGAGGAAACTCAAATGCTTTGGCCACCTAATGAGAAGGAAGGACTCCCTGGAGAAGAGCCGAATGCTGGGAACGATGGAGGGCAGAAGAAGAAGGGGACGGCAGAGGACGAGGTGGCTGGATGGAGTCCCTGAAGCAGTAGACGTGAGCTTAAATGGATTCCAGAGGATGGTAGAGGACAGGAAGGCCTGGAGGAATATTATCCATGGGGTCGCGATGGGTCAGACACGACTTCGCAACTAACAACAACAACTGTTCCACAACGTGGCTTATCTGCTTTTGGTTTAGTCCTGGTATTTCTCAGACTTAACAACTCTAAGACGTTGAGTTGAGTTGCACACATCCTAAAATTGCCAAGTTTGAGAAATGATGAGTACCAGGACAAAATGTTTGCGTTGAAATCAGGGGTGGGCTGTTGGGGGTTCTCAGGATTTCAGGAAAACTTCTAGCTAAGATTCTGTGCAGTTCGGAGAACCTGCAAATCCCACTCCTGGCTGGCCCCGCCCACCCCTCCCCTCCCCTCCCCAGAGTCCCCATGCTGACCGTTTTGGATGCAGGTAAGTGCAGGGCACAAGCGGAGGCTTGGGGAGGGCAAAAAATGGGCCTACCGGAAGTTCAGGGAGGCCAAAAATGGGCCTCTGGAGCCTGGGGAGGCCATTTTCGCCCTCCCGGAGGCTCAAAAAACCCCTCCAGAATCCAGGGAGGGCTGTGGTGCAGGAGACTGACTAGGCCATGCCCATCATGGCCACCCGCACCCAGAAACCGGGCAGAGATCCCCTGGCTAATATTTTTGAAGCCTATCCCTGGTCAAAATGTGTCGAGTACCAAATTTGATGAGCTTCAAAGCAGTTGAGTACCAAGGTAGCGCTGCATTTTCTTGCATTGTCATCCTTCACACCCGAACCAACCTTTTTCTTGCTCAACTGCAAAATGGGAGGAAAAAAAAAAGATTTGCAACCCCCATAGCCCTGTGGGGTTTGGGAGTGCACCATCTTCCCATTCATAAAGCCTCCTCCAGCTGCTTCATCTAGGTGTGCTCCGACAGCCTTAGTAGCTAACTTGATCTTAATCCTTCTAATTCACTTGAATTAGATCACTTGGCTTGAATTCCCTGGTTAGGTAGGCAGCCTTGGACTCTGGTCTCGCCCTGTCTGGCCTCTGGGCTCCCATCATTTCTCTCTCCCGGCCCCACACATACACCTGGAGGGTCTACCTTGCCACCTAGAACCACCATCGCAGCTTTTGAGGAAGGCACCTGATTGTGAGATTCCAGCAGGGCTTAACATGCAGGTAGAAGGATTACTTTATCTAAGACTTGCCTCTGGGTCTTGTTGTACCCACTCTGCTTTTTACAAGACACAAGATACAAAGACACTCCGAACAAATGGGGTTATCCCATGGCTTCTACCCTTTGCGATTGTGGTGACATGCAGACAACAACACTGGCGAACTGGTAGCAGAAATTTTGAGTAGTTCGGAGAACTGGCAAATACCACCTCTGGCTGGCCCTGTCCCCGATCTATTCGCTGCCTCCCGAATCCCAGCTGATCGAGTCCCGGATGATTGGCTTGGTCTTCTTTTGTTGCCCTGCACAGGAGAACGGAGCTGGAAAGCAGATGAGGGGGGTAGGGTGGGAATGGGGATTTTACAGTATCCTACCCCTGCCATGCCCATCAAGCCACGGCCACAGAACCGGTAGTAAAAATTTTGAATCCCACCACTGGGTAGCTCCTATGTTCTCTACCTGTTCTCGGTGTTCCAAAGGTAGGAGGAAGGGAGATTGTACAAGGTCGAAGGGTTGGGAACAGTGGTGAAATTTTGTAAAATTTGTTACTACCGGTTCTGTGGGCGTGGCTTGTTGGGGGGGGGGCTAATGTGACTGGGTGGGCGTGGCCAATTTTTTATTTTTTACTTTTAAAACCATTTTTTCTACAACCTCTTCAGCTGAAGAGGCTGTAAAAAACTGCTTTTAAAAGCCTCTGACGATCCCAGCTGAGCAGGGTAATCATCAGAGACTTTTTTTTTTTACTTTTAAAAGCATTTTTTCGGCCGAAGAGGTTGTAGAAAAAATGCTTTTAAAAGTTTAAAAAAGCCTTTAATGATTGCGCGGCTCAGCTGGGCATTGGGGGGGGGCAGGGATTTTTGCTACCGGTTCTCCGAACCACCCGATGCCATCGCTACCGGATCGGGTGATCCGGTCTGAACTGGGAGCATTTCACCCCTGGTTGGGAATGATAGAAGCATGATGGGTTAAAAATGCATTTTGTAAAACTTGGGTCAAATCTAGCATAATGTAGAAATGAGATATGTTGCAATCTTAGCTCATCAACCCCAACTATTGCTTTAGGCCTGGATTAAGTTCACTCAGTCAGGACTCTTGAGTCACGTCGATCTTAACTCATAATTATTCCGACCATGAATAAATCAGGATTCAATCTGTTGTGTTCTAAATGTTTCTGTTCCTGATTTACAGCTCTTCTCTTAATTGAACTTTAATTGAATGGTTATACTCTGAAAATTCTTGGCATTGAAGTCCGTGAATGGGAAATTGCGCGTGTTGGGAGGAAGGTTGCCATCAGAAGTGCTGTTACCTAATGTTTTAAATTAGGGGGATGCCCAGGATTTCAATTTATTTATTTTATTTATTTATTGGTTCGATTTATATGCCGCCCTTTTCCGGAGACTCAGGGCGGCTTACAATGTGTTAAGCAATAGCCTTCATACTTTTGTATATACCTGCTTAGGTATATACCTAAGGTATATGCCCTTAGGGGCTTTCGGGCCCCCCTAAGAGGTGTCCTTTTTTATACAAAGTTAGTTTATTGCCCCCACAAACTGGGTCCTCATTTTACCTACCTCGGAAGGATGGAAGGCTGAGTCAACCTTGAGCCTGGTGAGATTTGAACTTGCAATAATTGCAGGCAGCTGGCAGCTACGTACTACTTAACAGCACTTTAGTCCGCTGTGCCACCAAGGCTCCTTTAGAATTTAGAACCCTTTGGATTCGGTTTAGAATTCAAACAACCCCAACTTCCCATGATTTTTCTCTTCCTAGAAAAGTAGCAAATATTAAACAGTTTCTGGATCATATGAGACCTTTCCATTTGGGGCTTTTGAAATTGTACTCTGCATTGAATTTGATTTTGAAGGAGTCCATTTAAACCAGGAGTGTCCAACCTTGGCAATTTTTGAGAGTTGTGGACTTCCAACATCCAGAATTCACCTCAAATGCCTTTTTTCTTCTTCTAAACGTAACTGGATTGGTTTTTTTTTCCTTGTGGAAGAAGAAAACATTTCGGCTTCTCATCCAAAAAGCTTCACTGTCATCAGATTCTTCTTCCTCCTCAAGGAAAACAGCTTCTTGGAGGAGAAGCCAAATGTTTTCTTCTTCCTCAAGAAAAAAAACAACCCAGTTACCTTTTGGAGTTTCAAGATAATTATATTCCACTGTTGGAATGGCCTGGGAATAGCCCAGACCTTCATCCAATTGAAAATCTATTGAGCCGACTAAAGAAACTGGTTAGTCAGAAGCGACCCAGCAATAAAACCCAGTTAATAGAAGCCATCATTCAATCTTGGTTTCACATTAGAACAGCTGCAGAACTCAAAGACTTGGTTCACTCCATGGGAAGACGTTGTAAGGCCGTAATTCATGCTAAAGGTTACTCCACTAAGTATTAACTGACATGGTGATCATTTTTGTATCTCTCGTTTTTTCTACGCGTTTCACTTTTCTTCTTTCTAATGTAACTGCTAGTCTAATAGCAAATCCTTCCTAAAAGTTACCGCATTACATTCTTGATTACATTATCTTTCCATTGATATATAATTTTATGGTACTACTCCAAAAAAAAGTGGTGTTATTAGCTAGTTTTAGAAAATACACTTTTCCCAAAAGGTTTCCACAATTTTGGCCACCACTGTAGGCGGCTTCCTCCAAAGTAAGGAGAGTGGAATCCAAAACAGAAATATAAGTGATGAGGCAGACTCCTCATTAGAGGAGAGGAACATTAGAGGAACTTAGAGGAGAGCATTGTAAATTTCCAGGAAGTTCCCATCAAATTTGATGGAGCTTGGTCAGGAAGGTCATCTTGGTTGATGACCTTCCAAGGGGTGGACATGGCTCTTCAGATTGGCTGCCTGCTCCAGTTGCAAAAAACGGTCAAGTCTATCTTTGCTCCCCCTCTGTTGACTTTCTCTTTCTCCATTTGCAGATTCCCAGAATACTCTTCTCATCCTGCAGATGTTAAGAACGAAAATATCTACTTCCAGCTTAGCTTCATACCAATGCTGGAAGATACGTTCAAGGTAGGCATTTATTTTATTTATTTATTTATTATCCATTTATTTATTTATTTGTTATTGTTATTTGGTTTGTTTGGTTTTTTTAAAACTGTAGAAACTTTCATAATTTTCCCACTTTCAATATCTTGCAATGTAAGGACTTTATTATTTATTTGTTAAACTTCTACACCACCCATTTTGCCTAGTGGCGACTCTGCGGAGCTTACGAGCACCATTTTACATCTATCCCCCTAATTTAATACCATGAACAGAAATATTTCTAGAACTTCTTTTCATGTGAATCACACTGCTTTTCATTACTCCGGGATACGGAGGATTCCCGACTTATGCACCTTTCGCTGTGCCCTCAAAACGTTTTTATTTGAACAAGCCGGGCAGGCCTAATTTTTAAAAACTTTTTAAATTTTTTAAAAAATTCTAATACGGGTGTTTTATTTGAATAGCTGGGCCAAATTATTTAATATGCTTTTAAATCGTTTTAAAATTTTATATTTGTGTGTTTTTACTTTTGGCTGTACACCGCCCTGAGTCCCTTGGGAGAAGGGCGGTATATAAATTGGAATAATAAATAAATAAATAAATAAATAATAAATAAATAATACTTGCTACCCGAATTTTCCTTATGCTGGTTTGTAACATAGGCAGTGTTCAACTTGCAGCAGTTCATTTAGTGACCGTTTCAAGTTACAACGGCACTGAAAAGAGTGACTTATGGCCGTTCTTCACACTTATGACCATTGCAGCATCCCCGTGGTCATGTGATCAAACTTCGGCCATTTGGCAACTGACTCATATTTTATGACGTTTGCAGCATATTTGAACTCATGACAAGGAAATTCAATGGGGGAAACCAGATTCACTTAACAACTGGGTTTCTAATTTAACAATTACAATGATTCACTTAACAACAGTGGCGAAAAGGGTTGTAAAATGGGGCAAAATTCGCTTAACAACTGTCTCGCACAGCAACAGAAATGTTGGGCTCAGTTATGGTCGTAAATTGAGGACTACCTGTATGCAGATTTTCCCGATTTAAACTCTTTCTGAAACAGAGCTTCATTATTTACATGACATTTCCACTCATGTACTTTTTTCTGCCCTTTTAGCATTTTTGATCGGGGGGGGGGAAATAAACAGCGAATTTTGTTATTAATAAAGCGCGGCATTATGAATCTGGTGAGAACAGGATCCCAAATGTATTTCAAGTGGAATTAATTCATAGTTCTACTTCTTTAGGTGGATCAGTTTATATTTAGCTACCCACTCTTTGTTGAGATAAGGTTGGTGTGGCAGAAACATAAATAATCTAAGGAATTTTAATACGTGATGTCATAAAGGACCAAGAATATATCATGGTTCCCAATCATTTGGAATCTAAATTCTCATCTATTGTGGCCTGTCGGCCGCCGGCCGCCGGCCCCTCCCACTGCCAAATCAGAGGAGGTGGTGTGGGAGTGAGGGTCAGCATCTAGGCAACCTGAGAGCTCTGAGGGGGAAGAGGGAATGGAGCTGGCAGAGAGAGAGAGAGAGAGAGGCGGAGCCTGGGCCGTCCGTCAGCCCTCAGATGGAGGATCAACAGCCCTCAGATCTGGAGGTGGCTGATGAGGAAGAGGAGGAACAGCTGGGTCCAGTGCCTGATATGTGGATTTACAGAAGGCAGAGGAGAGGAGAGCAGTGGAAATCTATGGGCCGGTCCTTGGGACGGAAGAGCCACCGCTGCTAGCGAAGCCCCACTCTAGCTCTGGGGATAAGAGGCAGGGGATGGAGATGAATAGATGTGGCAGACAACTATTCATCTTCCAGCCAGACGGACTTGTTAGCCTGAGAGAAAAACTTTTTGCCGGCGCTCCTAATAAAGAAATCTTTTGAGTTCACTTCAGAGGGTTTGTCGTGTTGAGGGAGCTGGGTCAGAACACCATTTCGATATAGATATGGCCTTAGATAACTTGGAATCGGGACGACTGATGAAGGACCTCCACATTTATTGACCTGGTCAGTGATTAGGATCATCAAAAGAGGCACCAAGATTAAGGGAATGTATCTTTTGGCTGCTTATGGGTGAATCTTCTCCAGTAAATCTCAAAAGAAACCTACAGTTATATCTTTTAAGCACCCATTGAGGTCCTCTTTCTTTCCGTCTCTCCACTCAGGCCCTCCACGCATGAATATTAATGGGTATTAATATTCTTTTTCATTCTTCATGCTTTTGCATTATTTTTAATCTCCTGCTGTTATGGTTCTGCAGCGCCCGTTGGAAACTATCTTGAGACGCTTTTGTATAAGAAGGAGGTTATTCGCAATTTGTGATTCATGTTTTACATTATTGTATTTCTATTGCAACGTCAAGTTTTCCCAGTCCTTGTAACTGTCCGAACGCGTTGGCGGAGCTCCAAATCTGGGGCAACTGATGTACAGGCAGTCCTCAATTGAATAAGAGTTCTGTTCTGTCCCCGTCTCACACACGCACACAAACAGATAGCCAGGGGTTAAATAAAACTGGCAGACAATAAATTCTTTTGATAAGAGGATTGGCAGCCAGTAGCTGCTTGCCAAGAACTTTACTCATAGAGGGAGGGGGTGTTCCTCTGACAGATAAACCCAAACAATATACACACAGTTCAAGAATTGTCAAGTCCAGTCCGTATTAAATCCAAGGCAGATAACATTGTTTAAAAGATACAATGCGACTCGCTAGTAGTTAGTTTTGTCCGTCACAGAGTCTGAATGGCCACCTCTCCCCCTTTTATCCCCTGTGGGGTGTGGTCCAGTGACTCAGCTTAATCTCTGGCATGCCTCCTTTTCTGCTGCGTGCGCTTGTCTCTCCGACGCTGGCGTGGATCCAGCCAAGACTTATCTCCGTCACTGTCCGACTGCGAGGAGATACCTGGCTCCTGGCCAATCTCTTCTCCTTCGGGAGACACCTGAGGCATTGCCAGAGAGGAGGGTCCTGGAGAGGGAGGCCTGGCCAACTCCTGTCCTTCATGTTCGGAGCCTTCTCCCTCCAATAAGTCGGCCTCGGGGGTCGGAGTCACAACACGTTCGTTGAGTGTCCAATCGAAGTTACAACGGCACTGAAAAAAAGGGACTTATGGCCATTTTTCAGACTTACGACTGTTCCAATATCCCCATGATCATGCGATCAATATTCTGATGTTTGGCAACCGACTCATATTTATGATGGTTGCAGTGCCCCCTTTTGCGGCCTTCTGACGAGCCAAGCCAGTGGGGAAGCCAGATTCGCTTAACAACCGTGTCACTAATTTATGAAAAGCAGGGATTCGTTTAGCAAGCATGTCAAGGAAAGTCGTAAAACGGGGCAGAATTCACTTAAGAAACGACTCACTTAGCAGCAGAAATTTGGGGCTCTAGAGGACTATCTTTATTGATTATTAGCTCCTGCACATCTACCACCACCTGCTCTGGTGGCTTCCTTGTTAATCCTCCATTTGTCACAGAGTGAAATCCTCCTCGTGCCAGTTGAATTGTGGTGCCACTAAACCAAGGGATTAGGGCCGTGATTGCAAACCTATGGCACGTGTGCCAGAGGTGGCATGCAGAGCCCTCTCTGTCGGCATGCGTGCCGTCACCAGCTGCTCTTCTGGTTTCCGGCATGTCTTCGCAGGCGCTGCAGCACCGGAAAACGGCCCAATAATAGCCTTGAAAATGGCCCGAAAACGGTCTGAAAATGCCCCCCAAAATGGCATGAAAACACCCTGAAAAACGGCCTGAAATTGGCCCAGAAAATGGCCCCAAAAATGGCCAAATAACAGGCATGCTGCAGCGCCGCAAGATGGCCACAAAACAGCCTGGAAAACGGTCAGAAAACCGCCCAAAAACGGCCCAGAAAATGGCTTGAAAATGGCCCGGAAAACAGCCTGAAAGTGTCCAAAAAACCGGCATGAAAACACCCCGAAAAATAGCCAGAAAACCGTCCAAAAATGGCCCAGAAAATGGCTTGAAAATGGCCCAGAAAACAGCCTGAAAACGGCCAGAAAAAAGCATGAAAACACCCTGAAAAACAGCCTGAAAATGGCCCCAAAAATGGCCAAATAACAGGCATGCTGGAGCGCTGGAAGATGGCCAGAAAACAGCCTGGAAAACGGTCAGAAAACCACCCAAAAATGGCCCAGAAAATGGCTTGAAAATGGCCCGGAAAACAGCCTGAAAACGCCCAAAAAACCGGCATGAAAACACCCCCAAAAATGGCCAGAAAATGGCCCCAAAAACGGCCAAATAAAAGGCATGCTGGAGCAACTGAAAATGGCCAGAAAACAGCCTCGAAAATAGCCAGAAAACCACCCAAAAATGACCCAGAAAACAGCTTGAAAATGGCCTGGAAAACAGCCTGAAAATGCCCTGAAAACGCCCTGAAAAAGCCCTGAAAATGGCTAAAAAACAGGCATGTGTGCGCCGGCCAGCCAGTATTCGGGTTTCCGGTGCTCTGGCACGTGAATGCACATGCACGCACATTCCGGTTTGGGCACTCGGTGCCAAAAAGGTTCACCATCCATGGATTAGGGTTTCACGTGGGCAAAGCATAATTGAAATTGTCATAGTATTAAAGCATCAAAAGCCATTTGTTCCGTGGAAGCCTTCCTGGTATAGAAAACGTTGGCCCTGAAGATCTGACGCTCTCCGCAAAACGCTGCCACAAGGAGTAATTTTTCCAGGGTTTTCACCCTCAACCGTTCAGAGACGGGCAACGGAGAAAGCGTCAAAAGAAAAATAGGAGTTGTCGCATTGAAAGCCACGCGATGAAACATAGGCGGCGTGCAGCTGGGACAATTTTTCTTGTCACTATGAACGGGTGACAGGGGGGCAATCAAATTCCGCAGACAGTTGCAATTGATGTGTTTGCAGGCAAGCCAAAGATCACTTCTTCTTTTTCTTCTTCTTCTTCTTCTTCTTCTTTTTTTTCTTAACCGAAGACAAAGCTGTGGCAGTTACAGAGGTGGAGAAATTGTAACGTTTTGCAAAAAAAAAAAAGAAAAAAAGAAAAGAAAGAAAAGAAAAGAAAAGAAAAAAAGACTCTGCTTTTTAGGAAACCTGCTGAGAAGGTCTCTGTGCAATCTTCTTAGAAGCCAGAGATGTTGCAGGCCCAATAACTTAAGGAAAATAAACTGCTGTCTGGCGATTTCTCCAACGGAACAACTGATTGCAGTGGAAAAACCCGGTGGGGGAGGTACGTACACTTTAATATTCGCTTGGCAAGATAACATGCTCAGCATCTCAAGATAGACAGACCTGCATGTGGATTAGAGAACAAATGAAAACATACAATTATCATCAAGAGGGCCATCACCATAATCTTTTAACGACCCCATAATTCCTTGCGGGATGGAGTCTGGGCAACTGAATGGAGCTCAGTTAAAGGTTCCCCTCGCACATATGTGCTAGTCGTTCCCGCCTCTAGGGGGCGGTGCTCATCTCTGTTTCAAAGCCGAAGAGCCAGCACTGTCCGAAGGCGTCTCCATGATCATGTGGCCGGCATGACTAAATGTCAAAGGAGCATGGAACGGAGAGGGGAGGGGAGGGGAGGGGAGGGGAGGGGAGAGGAGAGGAGAGGAGAGGAGAGGAGAGGAGAGGAGAGGAGAGGAGAGGAGAGGAGAGGAGAGAAGAGAAGAGAAGAGAAGAGAAGAGAGAAGAGAAGAGAAGAGAAGAGAAGAGAAGAGAAGAGAAGAGAAGAGAAGAGAAGAGAAGAGAAGAGAAGAGAAGAGAAGAGAAGAGAAGAGAAGTTGGAAGGGACCTTGGAGGTTTTCTAGTCCAACCCCCTGCTTAGGCAAGAAAAGAAGAAGAGAAGCAGCAAGCAAGGTGGAAGAAGCTCCTTTCAGTGATGTTGGGTCCACCATTGGAGGCAGGTTGTCATGGAGAAAATACAGATAGTCCTCGACTTACGACCACAAAAATGGAGCTCAGAATTTCTGTGGCTAAGTGAGAAAATTTTAAAGCAGGTTTTGCCCCGTTTTACCACTTTCATTGCCACTTTTGTTAAGCGAATACCTGCAGTTGTTAAATTAGTAACACGGCAGTTAAATGAATTTGGCTTCCCCAAATTCGCGACCTTTTGACCTTCATTCTATCTAGTCGATAACAAATAGAGTTGTTGTGTAACTCTTGTCCCACGGTCAGTTGTCTTGCAGCGAGTTGGCTGTGATGAGTTGGCCATGGCAAGTTGTTCTAGACCTGGAAGAAAACCCAACAAGAGAGAGCACTGAGCACCCCCCCCACGCACACAAATTTGGATTCTTCAACCTCTTCAAAGGGTTTTGGAAGCTGTTATCCCATGACCTGGAGAATAGAATGGGAATGGGGATGGGATGGGATGGGATGGAAATAGAAATAAATAGAAATAGAAATAAAAATAGAAATAAAATAGAAGAATGGAGATAGAATAGCATAGCATAGCATAGCATAGCATAGCATAGCATAGCATAGAATAGAATAGAATAGAATAGAATAGAATAGAATAGAATAATGGAGATAGAATAGAATAGAATAGAATAGAGTAGAGTAGAATAATGGAGATAGAATAGAATAGAATAGAATAGAATAGAATAGAATAGAATAGAATAGAATAGAATAGAATAGAATAATGGAGATAGAATGGAATGGAATGGAATTCTTTATTGGCCAAGCCTGATTGGACACACAAGGAATTTGTCTTCGGTGCATAAGCTCTCAGTGTACATAAAAGCTATAAGTGATAAATGATGATCATAGTCATCCTAAAAATACATTCATCATCAATCATAAGATACAACACTTAGTGTTAGTCATAGGACACTAAATAAGCAATCAACATAAATCATACTAGGAAACTGAATAAACCAATATAAATCGTAATGATACAAGCAACAAAATTATAGTCATACAGTCATAAGTGGAAGGAGGTGGGTGGTGGAAACGATGAGAAGATTAATAGTAATGCAGACTTAGTAAATAGTTTGACAGTGTTGAGGGAATTATTTCTTTAGCAGAGTGATGGCGTTCGGAGAAAAATTGTCCTTGTGTCTAGTTGTTCTGGTGTGCAGTGCTCTATAGCGTCATTTTGAGGATAGGAGTAGAAACAGTTTTTTTTTTATTATTATTTTTATTTGATTTATATGCCGCCCTTTTCCGAAGACTCAGGGCGGCTTACAATGTGCTCAGCAATAGCCTTCATCCTTTTGTATATTTATATAAAGTCAGCTTATTGCCCCCACAAACTGGGTCCTCATTTCACCTACCTTAGAAAGGATGGAAGGCTGAGTCAATCTTGAGCCTTGGCGAGATTCGAACCCTGCAGAAACAGTTGATGTCCAGGATGCAAGGGGTCTGTAGATATTTTCACAGCCCTCTTTTTGACTCGTCTATTAATCCATTCAAAGGTGATGCTTTGGATGTTTATTGGCGCTTCCTGCTTCTCGTCCCATTCTTTTTCGCGAAGCCACTTCGACCTGCCTTCGCTTTATCAGCGTCTGTCTCAGAGAGAAAACCAAACACGTCAGTTTTATTCCGCTCACTTGACATGTTCAGTCGGCATTTATCGCAAAGAGACACAACCAGATCATAGACAGCGACTTGAACTCCCCGGCAACAATTTGCAGCCCCTGTTTGTTCGCTGTACAAGAACCGGCTATTGTCGCCTCCATTTGACACCGGAAAGTCGAGTTGGTGCTGTTGGCGGAATCGTTCCTGCGATTTTTGGATTTTGAGGAGTTTGATGTATTTTTTTCAGCCTGCATCTTTCTGTGGTTGTTGCTGTTTATTCAAGACTGAAATGTATTTAAACATAACCTTGAATACCTGATGTGCATGTCTGTGTGTGTATCCTTGAACATAATTGCTTCTCAGGTCTGTGTGTTGGTTAAAAAAAGGGGTCCCCCTATCTAGGAGGGGCCCTTGGTGCTCTCTGAGCTTTTCTTACAGACGTTTCACTCATGACGTTACCTAGTTTATCTAATTCCCTGCTAGCACTGATGATGTTACTGATGATTGGGTAATGAAACAACTGCAGGAAAACCACTAAGCTCAGAGAGCACCAAGGACCCCATAGGCGTCTTCCTCCTCCTCCTCCTCCCTGCAAACCCCACTCCGTTCTAGCACTGATGATGTTACCAAGTTGGGTAATGAAACATCTGCAAGAAAACCACCAAGCTCAGAGAGCACCAAGGACCCCTCATTTCAACTCTGAGCTACTTATTATTCTGTTTTGGAAGTCTCTCTATTTACTTTACCAATCTTTCATACATTTTGGAGGGTTCTGAAAAGCGCACTGCAAAGTAGAAGAACCCCCAAAGTGGCCAGAGATAAGAGAGCCCAGGGACATCAAGCCAAGGAGATGATGATCAGCAAACGGAACTTAGGGGCAAAAGGTCTTCCTAAAGTTTAAAGCACAGGTTAATAGCAATAGCATTTAGCACTTAGACTTATATACCGCTTCACAGTGCTTTACATCTATCTCTAAGTGGTTTACAGTGTCAGCATATTGACTGCAACAATCTGGGTCCTCATTTTACCCACCTCGGAAGGATGGAAGGCCGAGTCAACTTTGAGCTGGTTAAGATTGAACTGCTGGCAGTGGGCAGAGTTAGCCTGCAATTCTGCATTCTAACCACTGGGAGGGAGGGAGGGAGGGAGGGAGGGAGGGAAGGGAAGGAAAGGAAGGAAGGAAGGAAGGAAGGAAGGAAGGAAGGAAGGAAGGAAGGAAGGAAGGAAGGAAGGAAGGAAGGAAAACAGCAATAGCATTTAGACATATACCACTTCATGGTGCTTCACAACCCTCTCTAAGCGGTTTACAATGTCACCAACCTCAGAAGGATGGAAGGCTAAGCCAACCTTGAGCTTGGTGAGATTCGAACTGCCAAATTGCAGGCAGCCGGCAGTCAGCAGAATTAGCCTGCAGTACCGCGTTCTAACCACTGCGCTACCACAGCTCATAACCAGTATATTGTCATCGGACTGCTCTGTCATCGGATGCAAGGTTTCCCCGGGGTCTGACTTCAGCCGCTACGTGGCTGATTGTCCCAGCTCCAGCTGGCTCACGGGAGGTTCAGTGGCTTTACACACCCAGCTGGCATGGAAATTACCAGCGTGGCAGAAAAGCGCAGGAAGACCCTTCTGCGATACTCCAAACGGGTCATGGAATGACCCTGCCTCCTGCTTTTATCCGCACTCCACCTTTCCTTTCCTGCCTCGGCTGAGTCAGCCTTTTAGGGAAACACCGTCACGTCCTCCTGATAACTATTTTGGTTTCTCCTTTCCTCTCTAGTTCCTGGCATTGTGCGTGACAACCCAGCCGCGCTGCTACCCAGACCACCAACGCCTGGCCATCATCTCACTATTGTGTCGGGTGAGCCTGGACCGGAATCTGCGGAAACAGCCCCTGATAGACCTACAACAACTGCTGCTGGTTTTGCTTGAAGGCCTCCAGAAATGGGAGGAAACGGTAAGGGCCACAGAACCGAGCTGCCATTTTGGTTTTCTCCTGAGCCTGCCCGTTGCAGCATCTTCAAGGGGAGGCAAGGGGTCAGAGTGGCACGGTTAGCATCAACATGCAAGCCCACACATGTCCAAAGGGCCCTCGTGCTTTGATCATTCTAGTGGTTAGCATCAACATTCATTGCCCACACATGTCCAAAGGGCCATGCCACTTTGGGCATTTTAGTGATGATTAGCATCAACATGCAAGGCCACACGTGTCCAAATGACCATGATGCTGCCATGCTGCTTTGGTCATTAATAATAACAACAACAACAACAACTTAATTAATATACTATAATTAATACTAACTTAATACTCGCTGCTCAAGAACAAGCACTACAAACTAATGCCATGAAAGCAAAGATACAAAAATCCACCGACAATCCAAACTGCCGATTTGGCAACAACAAAGTCGAAACTGTTTCACATTTCATATGCGAATGCAGCAAAATCGCACAGACTGATTACAAAGCTAGACCCGACCGAGTTGCTAAATTAATCCACTGGCCATTATGTAAAAAATACGACTTACCTGTATCCAAAAAGTAATGGGAACATAAAGTGGAAAAAGTTATAGAAAATGAAAAGGTGAAGATCTTGTGGGACTTTTGAATACAGATGGATCGTCACTTGGAACACAACACACCAGATATCACAGTTGTCGAAAACCGAAATGTACAATTTATTGACATCGCGGTACCAGGAGATGCCAGAGTTGAAGAAAAAGAACTGGAAAAAATCATGAAATATCGTGACCTGGCCATCGAAACTACACAGCTATGGATGAAACATGTAACCGTTATACCCATTGTCATTGGGGCACTTGGTACCAGGTCCAAGAATTTTACAAAACACATCAAGAAATTGCAGCTCCCTGCAATGACACCAGCAGAACTGCAAAAAACTGCACTACTTGGAACATCGTACATCTTAAGAAGGTACTTGGTTGATACCTAGGACGCTGGCAGCAACCCCTATCAGCCATTAGCACCAGTCAATCGTATCTGTGACACATTTTTAAATGTCCAATTGACTGAGTTTCATTTTTAATGAAATAATAATAATAATAATAATAATAATAATAATAATAATAATATCAATGAAGTTGAGCGACTGTGGAAAAAGAAATCGTGTGTTGTCCCGATTGTAATTGGAGCAATAACCAAAGGGCTACCCTGCTATTTAGAAATTCTAAATTTGCCGGACTTGAACATTTTGACTCGACAAAAAACCACCTTACTCGGAACAGCTTACATCCTCTGACGATACCTTCCTAGGTCCTTGGTTAGGACTCGAGCTGCTGAGCTATTAACCGGCCTCAAAGGCTGTGAATCTCACTAAAGATTAAATAATAATAATAATAATAATAATAATAATAATAATAATAATAATAATAATAATATTGTCATTGTACATGTATACACAGTATACCCATACAACGAAATTCACTTAACACACAAAGATCAGGTCCAACACAAATGAGCAAATGAGACTTCGTCGAAACGTCGCCAAGACACTTCCAATTTTCCGTGGGAGAAGACCCGAATAACCAAAGACCTATATATATATATATATATATATATATACACACACACACACACACACACATACATACATACATACATACATATGTACAGATTAGGTGAAACCTGGCTCAGTAGCAGTAACTGTGAGGGGGATCTTAGAGTCCTAGTGGACAACCATTTAGATAGGAGCCAGCCGTGTGCAGCAGCTGCCAAAAAAAGCCAACACAGTTCTAGGCTGCATTAACAGAGGGATAGAATCAAGATCATGTGAGGTGTTAATACCACTTTATAAGGCCTTGGTAAGGACACCCTTGGAATCTTGCATCCAGTTTTGGTCGCCACAATGTAAAAAATATGTTGGGACTCTAGAAAGAGTGCAGAAAAGAGCAACAAAGAGGATTAGGGTGCTGGAGGCTAAAACATAGGAAGAACGGTTGCAGGAACTGGGTATGTCTAGTTTAATGAAAAGAAGGACTAGGGGAGACATGATAGCAGTGTCCCAATATCTCAGGGGCTGCTCAAAAGAAGAGGGAGTCAAGCTATTCTCCAAAACACCAAAAAGCAGGACAAGAAGCAAAGGATGGAAACTAATCATAGAGAAAACCAACCTAGAGATAAGGAGAAATTTCCTGACAATGAGAAAAATAACCAGTGGAACAGCTTGCCTCAAGAGGTTGTGGCTGCTCCATCACTGGAAGATTTTAAGAAGAGATTGGACAGCTATTTGTCCAGAATTGTATAGGGTCTCCTGCTTGAACAGAGGGCTGGACTAGACGACCTCCAAGGTCCCTCCCTGCCCTGTTACTCTGTTATTGTGTTATTCTGCCCCAGCAGGATGAGATGCTGAGATCTGCCACAATAGACACCAGATTATTCTAAAGAGAAGTTGCTTACACAAAGAGTTTGAGGCGAGATGGATTCTCCACCCAGCCTCACTCACTTCCAACTTCTCAGTGGGATGAAGACGAAAATCCCCCCTAGACGATCTGAGCAGACAAAGTGCTTTCCATTTGGTGCTAAGTGTCAAACAACAAATAGATTGCTGTTTCTCCTCCTGAGATCGGTGTTCTTTTAACAGAAAGAAAAATGACGGAGGGGAGCTTCGCGTATTTAATTTATTCCATCACGCAGCAGTTAGAGGAACAGGAGCCCAACGAGAATTTTAAAAATTGCCAGGGCAGCTGTTGGAAATTCTACAGCAAACACTTTGAAAAGATGTTCACACCGACACAGGAGTCTAGAGTAGAGTAGAGTAGAGTAGGGTAGGGTAGGGTAGAATTAGAATAGAATAGAATAGAATAGAATAGAATAGAATAGAATAGAATAGAATAACAGAGTTGGAAGGGACCTTGGAGGTCTTCTAGTCCAACCCCCTGCTTAGGCAGGAAACCCTTCACCACTTCAGACAAATGGCTATCCAATCTCTTCTTAAAAACTTCCAGTGTTGGAGCATTCACAACTTCTGGAGGCAGGTTGTTCCGCTGATTAATTGTTCTAGCATGTCAACATGTCATTCTAACACGTTAAGTTGTACAATAACGTTAAATAGGAAGGGCCCTATTTGCCAGCAACGTATATATATTCTTTTTTCACTCCTTTTTTTGTGTGTGTGTTTTCTTGCAATCCTTGGACTCCTCCTGCAGCCAATGGATGTGCTGCTGAAATTTATTTTTCGAGGAATTTCGGTCCGTTGGCTTTTTAGGTCGGAGGTTTGATACCCCCGTATCGGTATCCTGCTTTTCTTTGCATCTTAGCCAATGGCGCCTTCCGTTTAGCTTCTTAATTAATTGTTACGGCTTAAATAAACCCCCTGGCATAGGCTTGGATGCCTCAGTTCCCCGTCGAGCTTGGCAGAACGGCTGGCATTGGCTTGGTCTGGCCCTCCCCGCTCGGCTGAGCTCTCCATGACCCGTTGAAGGTTTCCTCCCTAATTTTGAACCCGATTCAAGCCTGAAGAGAATCCCCAGCATTTGAATGCATCAGTGGCTTAGTGGCCTTACGAGGAGAAAGGCATTGTTTGCCTAGAGCAGCGATGGCAAACCTTTTTGCCATCGCGTGCCAAAAGTGGGGGCAGCACAGGGGGGTCATGGGAGCACGTAATTCAATATGCCCCACCCACCCCCTGCGGAAGCGCATGTGACACCCCCACACACACACTCCTCTCGGTTTTGGCACGTGATGGCACGGTGGGCCCAGTAGGCCCGTTTTTTGCCCTCCCCAGGCTCCAGAGGCTTTCTAGGCGCCTGGGGAGGGTGAAAACAGCTTTCCCCATCCCCCTGGAGGCCCTCTGGAGGCCAGAAATGGCCATTTCCTGACTTCCGGTGGGCCTGGAAGGCCCGAAAATCAGGTGGTTGGCACATGCATACATGCTGGAGCTGAGCTAGGGCAATGCTCGCATGCCCACAGATATGGCTCCACCTGCCACATGTGGCCCGCGTGCCATAGGTTTGCCATCACAGGCCTAGAGGGAATGTTCTAAGATAGGGGTCTCCAACCTTGACAACTTTAAGCCTGGAGGACTTCAACTCCCAGAATTCCCCAGCCAGCAAAGCGCTCCATGGCTCAGGACCGGGGTACTTGCGGGACCGCCTACTACCACCAATAGCCTCCCACCGGCCAGTACACTCCCATAGAGAGGGGCTCCTCTGGGTGCCGTTGCCAAACAATGCCGACTGATGGCCCCCAGGGAGAGAGCCTTCTCTGTGGGGGCACCTACTATCTTGAACGAGCTCCCCCCGGAGATACGGAGGATCCTGGATCTGCGCACCTTCCGCCGCGCTCTAAAGACCTTTTTATTTCACCAGGCGGGCCTGGCCTAAATTTCTCCCTCTTTTATAAAAGATTTTTAATTTTTAATATTTTTTAGTATTTTATATATTCAAATTTTAAAATTGGTTTTAAATTGAATGGGGTTTTAATTTGTCTGGGCCAAAACTATTTAATTTGATTTTAATTCCACTTTTTAAATTTTGTATGTACGTATTTTATTTTATTGTTTGGCTGTGCACCGCCCTGAGTCCTTCGGGAGTAGGGCGGTATAGAAATCAAATAAAATTAATTAATTAATTAATTCTGAGAGTTGAAGTCCGCCAGGCTTAAAGTTGCCAAGGTTGGAGGCCCCTGTTCTAAGATGGATTTCATGGGTGCCAATTCGCTGGCAGAAAATCTCCCTTGGGCCCCCTCCAAGCTCCACGTCCTCCTGGATTTGTTTATTTATAGTTTTAATTAAAAATAAAATAAAATACACAGGCAGCTTAGCAAGGTGTAACGGAAAAGGTGAAGCTCGCCAGGCTACAAATAGAGCCTGGAGGCAAACTCAAAAAAATAAAATAAAATATGAAAATAACAGGTGGCTGCACTCCAGTGTTTTATTTGGAAGCGTGCCTCGGTAGCTCATGTCACAGGAGGGGGGAGGGGGGAGGGAAAGAGAGAGACAGAGACAGACAAAGGCAGCTTTTTGATAGATAGGTCTTTTTATCTCTCATGCCCAGTGCAGCCATAGCATTGGACTTATATACTGCTCCACAGTGCTTTACAACACTCTCTGAGGGGTGTGCAAAGTCGCCATACTACCCCTAACAATCTGGGTCCTCAATTTACCAACCTCGGAAGGATGGAAGGCTGAGTCAACCTTGAGCTGGTCAGGATCAAACTCCTGGCTGTGTGCAGAGTTAGCCTGCAATACTGCATTCTAACCACTGCGTCACCAGGGCTCCTTTGCACCAGCAGCCGTTCTCTGGGAGCGTTCAGAACTTAGAAAATTCCAAATATTGTCCAATCTTGCCAAAACCTTGCTGCCTGTTGAGTTGTGATCTATGGTATGGATCTTTCTTCTTCATCAATGATACTTGGTCCCCACTTGGTAGTACAGTGGTCTAAGGCACCCTGTTATTAAGCTGGTTATTAAGACAGCTGCCTGCAATTACTGCAGGTTCGAATCTCGCCAAGGCTCAAGGTTGACTCAGCCTTCCATTCTTTCAAAGGTCGGTGAAATGAGGACCCAGATTGTGGAGGCAATAAGCTGACTTTGTATAAATATACAAAAGGATGAAGGCTATTGCTGAGCACATTGTAAGCCGCCCTGAGTCTCCGGAGAAGGGCGGCATATAAATCAAATTTAAAAAAAAAAAAACAAAAAAACTTAAAGATTTTGGGATGAGCTAGTTCTGCAGGAAGATCGACATCAACTAAGGGAAGTTAGAAGTCCCAGACACTTGATTATGATACAGTCTTAAAGGTAAAGGTTCCCCCTCGTACATACGTGCTAGTCGTTCCCGACTCTAGGGGGCGGTGCTCATCTCCGTTTCAAAGCCGAAGAGCCAGCTCTGCCCGAAGACATCTCTGTGGTCATGTGGCCGGCATGACTCAATGCCAAAGGCCCACGGAACGCTGTTCCCTTCCCACCAAAGGTGGTCCCTATTTTTCTACTTGCTTTTTTTTTTTACGTGCTTTCGAACTGCTAGGTTGGCAGAAGCTAGGACAAGGAACGGGAGCTCACCCCGTTATGCGGCGCTCGGGATTCGAACCGCCGAACTGCCGACCTTTCGATCGACAAGCTCAGCGTCTTAGCCACTGCGTCCCTTATGATACAGTCTTACCCATACTTAAATGGGAGTAGTTCCTGTAAAAGCAGCTGGCCTTCTGAAAGAATCTTCCAAAGGCTGAAGGCTTCAAAAAAATTTTCTTTTCTCAAAATTCTCTGGATCTTCATAGTAGTAAAGACTTAGTTCCTGCTGCCATCTCTGGTTTTCCAAGGCGCTGTTTTACCCGATCTCTTCGTAAAGCTTCCATATCCATCCCATATTCTAGTAAGAAAAAAAAAAGACAGCGATAGAAATAACATCAATCTCTGACCATACAGCATTGCGTCCAGTGGTGCTCTTCAGCCAGTTCTATCTGGTTTGGGAAAACTGGTAGTGTCAGTTGCAGGAAGCTCCGCCCACCCGCCCGGACGTCATCACATCCCCATTTTTGACACATGCGCTTACATTTGCGAACTGGTAGCAAAGGTAAATGAATATCACTCCTTTTTTTTTTTCCAAAAAAGTTTTTATTTTTATTTCTCATAAACACGTTTACAAGTTCAGTCATTTATCCATCATTTTTCATTCATCTTATCTTTTAACTTTCATTTTTCATTTTTACTTTTTTCGGGGCTGCTCTTTTACCCTTTACCTTTACTCCAACCTTTCTTCCTCTCCTCTCCTCTCCTCTCCTCCCCTTCTCTTCCTTCCTCTTTCTTCTCCTACTTCCTTCGTTCTTCCTCTCCTTCTCTTTCCTACTTCCCCTTCTCTTCCCCCACTCCTCTCTTCTTCCCCCCTTCTACCCTTCTCTTCTACTCCTCTTTCTCCTCCCTCTCCTTTTCCCTTTCTTCTTTCTCCTCTCCTCTCCTCTCTTCTCCCTTCCTCTCTCTGTACTCCTTCCCCTCTCTCTTGTTGTTTCCCTTTTCAGTTCAATCTAAAGTGGTATAAGTGAATCCTACTCCTGATTGTCATCTGAGTAGAGGTCAACTCTCCTCTGCCCATCTCCCACGAAACACACACCAATCTCACAGGAGATAAAGAAAAACCAAGCTTCATTTTTAAAAAAGAATATAAACAATTGGTAGCTAACTTGAAAATCCCGGAACTGTTAATGCGAAAAGTTGTAGGAGCTAAAGTGTTGGTCTGTCCAATTAAAATCTGTGGCATTTTGCTAATTGGGTGTATAGTAAGAAATCCAAGAGACCATGAGTTGACACTAATCGGTTACAACTCTCCCAGGCTCTTCATTTTACGGAGGAAATATTCTGTTCTCAAGAAAGAAAGGAAAATACAATTTCCTCCTGAACAATCTGATATTTGCATAAAGGGGAAATGCATTTTTTCTTTACGTTTTGAAAGAATGAATCTTTCCCCCCCCCCCCCCCCATTTCCAGGACTGGAAATGCATTACCGTAGTGACCAAAATTGTGGAAACCTTTTGGGAAAAGTGTATTTTCTAAAACTAGCTAATAACACCAGTTCGTGTTTTTTTTTTTTTTTGGAGTAGTACCATAAAATTATATATCAGTGGAAAGATAATTTAATCAAGAATGTAATGCAATGACTTTTATGAAGGATTTGCTATTAGAATAGCAGTTACAGTATAAAGAAGAAAAGTGAAACACGTAGAAAAAACAAGCTATACAAAAATGATCCCCATGTCAGTTAATACTTAGTTGGGTAACCTTCAGCATGAATGACGGCCTTACAACGTCTTCCCATGGAGTGAACCAAGTCTTTGAGTTCTGCAGTTGTTACAATGTGAAACCAAGATTGAATGATGGCTTCTATTAACTGGGTTTTATTGCTTCTGACTAACCAGTTTCTTTAGTCGGCTCCATAGATTTTCAATTGGGTTAAGAAGGTCTGGGCTATTCCCAGGCCATTCCAGCAGTGGAATAGGATTATCTTGAAACTAAAAAAAAAAAAAAAAAAAGTGGTGGTATAAGCCATAAACCTCCAAAATACACTTTTCCCAAAAGGTTTCCACCATTTTGGCCACTACTATATGCGACAGAAGCCATTCCTCCCTCAATGATAGCCCTGGTTGAGTTGAAAATGTGCTCCCAGTCTGGGAAACCAGCTTCTGAGACCATAAAACTAGGCTGTTAAGTTCCTGCCAGCCAATTTTGCATAACCCAGCTATTCATCTCTGAATCACCGATCGCCCTCACCAAGTGTATTTATATGGGTGGGGGAGAAAAAATCATACATTATTCATTTGCTTTCCATGGGAATTTAATCCTTGCTCAGCAGTGGTGCCCTGTCTGTCCTCTTATTTTTTTGCTCAGCAAGCTTCCAAGTAAAAGCCTCTCAAGTGTTAAAATATATATTTCACCTCTGCTGCATGCTACAGATTGAATCGGAAGTGACTCCACATTCTGGAGAATTCTTCCATTTCCTGGATGTGTATTTTTTTGCTCCGGGTCCACAGGAACAGCAGGATATTGCCAAGTTGAAACAGTTCACCCCTCCATCTTCTCCCCAATTTTAAAGCTGGAGCTTTTTGTTCAGTTCCCTGTTGGCTGAGATAACTTTCAACTCTTCGGTAGTGTTGGAGTAGTCTTCGTTTAGCAACACTTAATTGGAACTACTGTGTTTTCCCAAAAATAAGACTCTTATATTAATTTTTGCTCCAAAAGATGCATTAGGGCTTATTTTCAGGTTAGATCTTATTTTGGGGGAAATACGGTACTAAAATGCCTCCATCTGGCTGATGATCTTAACGGGCTTATTTTTGGGGTAGGGCTTATACCACGAGTATCCTGAAAAATCATGTGAGGGCTTATTTTCCAGTTGGGTCTTGTTTTGGGGAAAACACGTTAGCAACTCCACTGCTAAGCCAAACGGTTGCTAAGTGGAACATCACAGGATTGCAACTGTGCTCACCAGCTGAAAAGAGACTGTTCAGTTTTACACTTTTGGCTTTTGTTTGCCTCTTGACCCCCTCCCCTGCCCTTTCAAATGCGCAAGGGCCTGCCTGCAGTCTTGTGTACACATCACAAGCAGTGTCATTGTGCCTTAACCCAGGGCTGTGGCTGTGGACACATTACACAAGCAGTTTACAGTACGGTACTCTCTTGCAATCCCTTCTTCTCCAATCTCTCCGTTTTGCAGGGAATGGATGGTGGGGGAGAGGAGAGAGAGCAGCTGATTTCTCTAAGCCACGGGTGTCAAACTTGTGGTGTCACATGACATATCGTGATTTCCCCCCCCCTTCGCGGAGCTGGGGTGGGCATGATGCATCCGGCCCACGGGCTGCCAGTTTGACACCCCTACTCTAATGTGCATGATCACACAGCTTTTGTTGTGTAGAAAAGCAAACAGCTTAGTCTCTTGCAATCCCTTTCTCCCCAACCAATCTGGGTAAAGCAAAGGTGGGGAAAAATGGCCCCTTTATAACTTGTGGACTTCAACTCCCAGAATTCCTGAGCCAGCACGGCTGGTTTAGGAATTTTGGGAGTTGAAGTCCACAAGTCCTAAAAGGGCCATCATTCCTGGAACCCTGGGATAGAGGGTGTGAAAGACAACCAGTCAGGCACGGGATACCATGTTCTGAGTACAATGGCAATCATATGACTGAGGGATGCCATGATGGTCCTAAATAAATTTAATTTAATTTAATTAATTCAATTTATATGCTGCCTCTCTCCGAAGACTCAGGGTGGCTCACAATACATTTTAAAAAATCATTATAAAAAATATTTAAAAATTAAAAACATTAAAAACTCATTCATACCATTCATGGCCGGATCACAAGAGTGAGATCAACGGCCCCAGCCTGCTGGAAAAGCCAGGTCTTCACCGCTTTCTGGAAGGCCAATAGGGTGGGGATGGTCCGGACCCCAGGAGGTAACTGGTTCCAGAGAGCCGGGGCAGCCACAGAGAAGGCCCTCCCCCGCAGACCCGCCAGCCGGCATTGTTT
This sequence comes from Pantherophis guttatus, assembly GCF_059756535.1. Taxonomy (NCBI): domain Eukaryota; kingdom Metazoa; phylum Chordata; class Lepidosauria; order Squamata; family Colubridae; genus Pantherophis; species Pantherophis guttatus. The sequence goes on from NC_142071.1 coordinate 3,348,098, forward strand.
AGCTGACGGGACCCGGAGGAGACCAACTCTGTGGGATCTTACCGCTCGCTGGGAGCTATGCGGCAGAAGGCGGTCTCGAAGATAACCTGGCCCTGAGCCATGTAGGGCTTTAAAGGTAATAACCAACACCTTGAATTGCGCCCGGAGACCGATAGGGAGCCAGTGCAGCTCACGGAGAATTGGTGTAATGTGGGTGTATCTAGGTGCACCCACGACAGCTCGCGCGGCTGCGTTCTGGACCAACTGTAGTCTCCGAACACTTTTCAAGGGTAGCCCCATGTAAAGCGCGTTGCAATAAATGGGCATAAAGTTATTTTTCCAGCACCATCATAACTTTTAACAGTCTCTGGATGAATGGCCAGTGAGCTAGCAACCACCTGTAAGCGCACTTCATTTTCCCCCAAATAATTATTCGAACTAAGCCATCATTTCATCATTTCAGTATTTTCACACTTATTTTCAGAAAATAAGTGCAGAGGGCTAATAGACCGCAGTTAATTTATGAGCCTGGGTAGAAACCAAGCACTTACTTCCACTAATCTCCCACAACGATCTGGGCCCTTCAGTTAATTTTTAACAAGCTTTTATCAAAGAATCCGAATCAATCCGTTTCGTAATCCCTTCTAATCGGTTTCCTTTTAACTTCTGAGACGACTCTTCTTCTTCTTTTTTTTTGGGGGGGACAGGCTTTTGACTCAAAATCCTGTTTAAACAGAAAAGTTCAGGCTTTTGGGGGGGGGGGCTCCAAATCATTTGGCAAAGCATATATAAAAGAGATGAGGCTTTGATCGCCTCATTGCCATCATTTTTGTTTTTCTGAATCCCCCATGGACATCCCTGCTGGGTGCCCAGCTTCCGAACTCAAGATGCACACCTATATGCACACACACACACAACAAAGCTTCTAGGAGTTTAGTGTTCTGTGATGGGATATAGAATAGAATAGAATAAACAGAGTTGGAAGGGACCTTGGAAGTCTTCTAGTCCAACCTCCTGCTTAGGCAGAGAACCCTACACCACTTCAGACAAATGGTTATCCAACATCTTATTAAAAACCTCCAGTGTTGGAGCAAACACAACTTCTGGAGGCAAGTTGTTCCACTGATTAATTGTTCTCACTGTCGGGAAATTTCTCCTTAGTTCTAAGTTGCTTCTCTCCTTGATTAGTTTCCATCCATTGCTTCTTATCCTACCCTCAGGTGCTTTGGAGAATAGCTTGATTCCCTCTTCTTTGGGGCAGCCCCAAATTGGAAGACTGGAAGACTGCTATCATGCCTCCCCTGGTCCTTCTCTTCACTAGACTAGCCATGCCCAGTTCCTGCAACCGTTCTTCATATGTTTTAGCCTCCAGTCCCCTAATCATCTTTGTTGGTCTTCTCTGCACTCTTTCTAGAGTCTCCACATCTTCATCTCAAGTCTCAACAGTGATTCATTTAAGAACTGTGGCATATTCTTTGTTTGAATATGTTTGGAGAAAACTCCACAGCAATTTTTCGTATGGCTGTTGATAAAAATAGGATCGTCAACACGATCACCAACATCTGATGATGGATATGGCACAAGAAGAAGAAGAAGAAGAAGGGATATATAGTCCTTGCTTAGTCACTATGTGCAGTTACAATGGTGACGGAAAAGTAACCTCATGAGTAATCCTTACATCTATGACCTTCGTAGGTCCATAAACACAAGGAAGAATGGTTCTTTACTTTAAGTGAATAAACGTTTCACTTAACAATTTGTGGTTACTTAAATGAGTAATATAATACTATATTGCACCACTGGTAAAAGTATGGGGTTGAATGAGAAGGAGGGGAAGGGGAAAGTTGACATTTTCTCTGATAGAAAAATGTCAGCTATCTTGTCCAGGGACAGCTGCTCCTATTGTAATGTAATTCTTCATTTTTCCCCTTGACTTTAAAAACAAAAACGGTACCCTTGTGCAGAATTTCCCCTCTGTGGAAGATTTTCTTCAGCTAAACTATTATCCGGAAAGTTTCTATCTAAGCAGTAAAAAAAAAAAAAAAAAAAAGGAAGTAGCAATTGAATCCCACGTAAAATTCTGTGCACGAAGCATTTGCTATTAAAGAACTCTGGACAAAATGTATAAACTCTCTCTCTCTTTTTATTTAAAGAATATAATATTGGACGTTCGTTTCCCCAGGGCATTTTTTCTCCACTTTATTAAACAGGTGCAGTTTTATTAGACTATATCTGGGTTTGTGTTGCGTACCAAGCTAAGCTAAACGGGATTGGGTAGCTTATAGTTCAATATTGCAGGTGTAAACCAGGTTTGTCGTGAGCCAGGTTTTCAACTTGGAATTTGGATATGTTTTATTTCGTGGAATACAGCATTTTACGTCAATGCCCTTTTGTTAACTAAAATGTGGATGTACTTACAGCCATGCACTTAGTGATCGTTTAAAATTGCGATGGCGCTGAAAAAAAGGGACTTACAATCGATCCTCTTGTCCTGGTTGCTAAGTGAATCACTGCACTTGTTAAATTAGTAACATGGTCGTTAAACAAATCCCCATTTTATGACTTTTCTTGCCACTTTCGTTAAGTGAATCCGTTGTTAAACTAGTAACACGGCCATTAAGCGAATCCGGCTTCCCCGTTGACTTGGCTTGTTAGAAGGTCGCAAAAGAGGATGATATGACCCCTGGACCCTGCAACCGTCATAAATATGAATCACTTGCCAAGCAGCTGAATTTTGATCACATGACCACGGCGACGTTGCAACGGTCATAAGTGTGAAAAACGGCCCTAAGTCACCTTTTTTTCAGCAACGATGATGATGATGTCACTTCGAACGGACACTAAATGAGCTGTTGTAAGTCAAGGACAACCTGTATTCAGTTGTGAAGAATATTTCAACAATAGCATTTCAGCAGAAGAGGACTTGAAGCTCAAACATTGCTTTTCAAACCACGGCACCCTTGTGTTCTTACCGAGTCTGTTTATCTCCGTGTTTCTTTTTAAAGAAAGCAACCTTTCCCCTTCCATTATTTAGCATTATTAATCACACAATACCCTTTTCAAAAGGTATACAATGGGACTATATGCTCGACATGCGATAGAACGCATCTTTTTAGAACCGTTTGTGGGGGGAAAAAAGGATAAGGGGGGAAGAGTAGTGTATACGGAAGCGTTGCTGTTTCACCGAAACCCACCACCAACTGGCATGGACAGAAGGTAGCAGAACGTTACACGCAGACATGCAAACTTAAATATAGAAAGCAGCACACCCTGAGAATTGGAAAGCGAGCTTGGGAAAAAAAAAATCGAACTGCACCAGTAGCCGCCATCTGGAACTGATTTCTCAGGAAGCATCTCCCCGCTCGCAAATTCACAACCGACTTTCTCTTTTCCTTAACAGCTGCCAGAGCTGTGCAGGTCCCTCGGCCACGTCTCGCAGCATCATCACAACATGGTCGCCGTCGTGCGTTGCTTCCCGGATACCACGTCTAGAGGACGGTGAGTCCTTTCCGCGTGGCGACTAGCTCTCCGACACGATTGGGGGAACGGGGCGGAAGGAGGCACGGGACGGGATGCGCCCACCAATGCAAAGCAGAGCAAAGTGGGGCAGTAAAATCTTAGCGGTCCAGCCTCCTGATTACCACCTGTGCCAGGTGTGATTGGTCAGGAAAGAAGTCTGGGGCAAGGGGTGAAATCCAGCAGGTTCTGACAGGTTCTGGAGAACCGGTAGCGGAAATTTTGAGTAGTTCGGAGAACCAGCAACAGTGGTGGGTTCCTCCCAGTTCCGCTGAGCCGGTAGCGGTGATGATATGACGTCACCGAACCAGTTCTGCCCCCCCATACCCGCCCACGTTATTCTTACCTTTTATTTGGCCCCGCCCCCAATCTATTGCTGCCTCCTGAGTCCCAGCTGATCGGCTAGAAGGAAAAAAAACTTTTAAAACTCTTGCCGTGGGGCTTCAAAGGGCCGCCCTACAGCTGATCAGTGTTAAAAGGCACTGTGGTGATAGACCGGTGCCTCCAAAAACAAATGGGTAGACTGGTACAGCTCTGCAAGCAGTTAAAAGCCTGGTAGACCAGTACCTCTGCTAAATCCTAAAGGATTGTCACATGACCATTAAGCCACACCCACAAAATAAGCCACGCCCACAGAACCGGTAGTAAAAAAATTTGGAACCCAACCCTGACCGGCAAATACCACCTCTGGCTGGCCCCAGAGGGGTGGGAATGGGGATTTTTCAGTATCCTTGCCCCAGGAGTGGGGTGAGAATGGAGATATTGCAGTATCCTTCCCCTGCCACGTCCACCAAGCCACACCACACCACGCCCACAGAACCGGTAGTAAAAAAATTTGAATTTCACCACTGGTCTGGTGGGATAATACAGAGCTCGGTAAAAATATTGGCCTGGTTTACGTTGACGGAATGACCAATTCCACGTTGGGAAGCATAGCCGTGGGTCAGAAAACACACACACCAAATTTGATGGGCTTGTTTATTTTCGGCGCGTTGCCAAAAGTGAGCTGGGAGATTTCCAGCAAAGGGTAAACAGAAATAGCGATGAACTGAAGCTCTTCAACTGTAGGAGGTTACAGCAATTTGGGCTTTTTTTTAAGCCTTGGAGGAAAAAAGCTGGAAGAAGAGGCTACGGATTTAAGCAGTAAGGAATCGCATAGATAAATGGGAATTTATTCATTTTTTAGAAAGATAGTCCTTGGCTTATGACCACAATGGAGCCCAAAACTTCTGTTGCTAAGCGAGACATTTGTGACCTTTTGTGACCTTTCTTGCTGTGGACGTTAAGTGAGTAACACAGTTGTTAAGTGAATCTGGCTTCCCCATTGACTTTGCTCATCAGAAGGTCCACATGACCCGTGGACACTCATAAATATGAGTCAGTTGCGACCGACATAAATATGAACCAGTTGCCAAGCATCTGAATTTTGAACCTGGGGATGCTGTAACGGTCATAAGTCCCTTTTCTCAGCGCCGTTGTAACTTTAAATGGTCACTAAACGAACTATTGTAAATCGATGACTACCTGAATTTGTTAAATTTATTTGCCGTCTGTCTCGCCATGGGGGCTGCCCTAGGCGGTTGTTTTGCCCCAGCTACGGACCCCAAAGAACGCAGTTTGATCGCCTTGCAGTCCAAGGGACTCGCAGGAGTCTTCTCCAGCACCAGAGTTCAAAGGCCTCCATTCTTTGGCGCTCAGCCTTCCTTATGGTCCAACTTTCACAGCCATACATTGCAACTGGGAAAACCGTAGCCTTGACTATACGCACTTTTGTTGGCAGGGTGATGTCTCTGCTTTTTAGTATGCTGTCTAGATTTTCCATAGATTTCCTCCCCAGGAGCAAGCATTTTTTAATTTCTTGGCTGCAGTCCCCATCTGCGGTGATCTGGGAGCCCAGGAAAATAAATTCTGTCACTACCTCCATTTCTTTCCCATCTATTTACCAGGATGGATGATCGTATGCGGTAGTAAATTTCTTAGTGCCCTTTGCTGGGGAACATGTGCAAAAGACAAGTCCTTGTGCCCCTTTTTTCACCCGTTCTTGGCAGGTGGGGACACCTGGCTGAAGGAGTCCCTTCTCAACTTCGGAAGTTGAGAAAAAAAATGTAAAAAGCACATTTACCATTAGGGACCTAGAGCAAATCTAAGCTCAAAGGCACCGCTTTGTTTTCTGCTCCTTATCATCTGTGTTGAGTAGTTGGTTGATCTCTTGCCCTGATTGGCTTTAATGGACTTCTTGTCCCTTAAGAAGCAAGTTCTCCAGCTGAGGAGGAGATTAGGCAGCTACGAAAACAGATTTTAAAAGCCCAGAGGTTAGGCTGAAAGTAGCAGAGGACAATTGGAAGATGGAGGAGTTTTAGAAGAAGGAATCTGAACACTAGAATTGCAGCGAAAGAAAAAGCAAGATATAACCAATGTTTAAAGAGCCTCTTGATGCGGGTGAAGAAGGAGATTGCAAAAGTTGGCTTGAAACTCAACATTAAGAAAACTAAGATCATGGCATCTGTCCCTCTCAATTCCTGGCAAATAGATGGGGAAGAAATGGAGGTAGTGACGGATTTCATTTTCCTGGGCTCCAAGATGACTGTAGATGGGGACTACAGCCAAGAAATTAAAAGATGCTTGCTCCTGGGGAGGAAAGCCATGGCAAATCTAGACAGCATACTAAAAAGCAGAGACATCACCCTGCCAACAAAAGCGCGTATAGTCAAGGTGATGGTTTTCCCAGTTGCAATGGATGGCTGTGAAAGTTGGACCATAAGGAAGGCTGAGAAGGCCAAAGGATGGAGGCCTTTGAACTCTGGTGCTGGAGAAGATTCCTGCAAGTCCCTTGGACTGCAAGGCGATCCAACCGGTCAGTCCTAGAGGAGATCAACCCTGACTGCTCTTGAGAAGGCCAGATCCTGAAGAGGAAACTCAAATACTTTGGCCACCTGATGAGAAGGAAGGACTCCCTGGAGAAGAGCCTAATGCTGGGAAAGATGGAGGGCAAAAGAAGAACGAGGTGGCTGGATGGAGTCCCTGAAGCAGTCGGCGTGAGCTTAAATGGACTCCAGAGGATGTTAGAGGACAGTAAGGCCTGGAGGAACGTTGTCCATGGGGTCGCGATGGGTCGGACACGACTTCGCAACTAACAACAACAACAACAATCATCCAAAAGAATGCCTTTCACTGAACCTTGTGGCAGGAGGTTACAATTAAATAATAGAGTAGCTTGCCTCCTGGAGTCGTGGCTGCTGCATTGTTGGAGGTTTTCTCAAGCATAAACTGGATAAGCATTGGATCAGAATGGTGTTAGGTCTCCTGCCTTGAGAAAGGGGGGTTGGATTAGAAGACTGTCCAGCCCTGTGATTCTATGTTCTATGTTCTAAAAGCATTCATCACAAAGCCAAAGTTTATACACTTTATTCCTGCTCTCCCTTGAAGACTTTTGTGAAGATGGGTTCATGGCCACTTCAGTCCTGATTTGTCCTTGATCAGTTCCTAGGAGTTGGCAGCAAGACCTGCATTACATTGGTACTTCACCAGCCTTTAGATTGTTAATTGACTTCCTTCCTTCCTTCCTCCCTCCCTCCCTCCCTCCCTCCCTTCCTCCCTTCCCTCCCTCCCTGCCCTCCTTTTCTCCCTTCCTTCCTTCCTTCTCTCCCTCCTCCCTTCCTGCCCCCCTTTTTTCCCTTCCCCCCTTCCTTCCTTCTCTCCCCCCTTCCCTCCCTCCCTTCATGTCCCCCTTTCTCCCTTCCTTCCTTCCTTCCTTCCTTTCTTATTTATTTGTTTGTTTGTTTGTTTGTTTGTTTGTTTGTTTGTTTTATACGCCGCCCTTCTCTGGAGACTCAGGGCGGCTTACAATGCGTTAAGCAATAGCCTTCATACTTTTGTATATACCTGCTTAGTAGGGCTTTCGGCCCCCCCAAGCGGTGTTCTTTTTTTATACAAAGTCAGCTTATTGTCCCCACAATCCGGGTCCTCATTTTACCTACCTCGGAAGGGTAGAAGGCTGAATCAACCTTGAGCCTGGTGAGATTTGAACTTGCAGTAATTGCAGGCAGCTGGTGCTACTTAACAGCACTTTAGTCTGCTGCGTCACCAAGGCTCATTCCCTCCCTTCCTTCCCTCCCACCCTCCCTCCGGACATTTTAGGATATTTTAAATACCACTGATAATTTCTGGAGTAATCCAAACTCTTTCTATTTCTTAGAGTCTGTAAAGCATTTTGTAGCAAGACCATAATAATCTTATTGTGGTCTGGTGCGGTCTGGTCTATATTGGCCAAAAAAAAAAAAAAAAAACCCCAAACCCCACAAGATTGTGATTACAATGGTGTGATCAACGCTCTACCCATTTTTGTTGTGCACTGACACACATAGAAATGCCTTCTACACAATCCTGTTTTGCAACGTAAACAGTCTAACTTAGCTTCTGAACTTAGTGGGTGGCTGAGAAGTCACATAGGACATCTGTAGCTGGTCAGAGAAATTGCAGGACATTGTAAGAAAGACTCCAACTGTCAAGAATTTCCAGGGTTTAAAAAAAAAACAACATTCTGTTGTTGGGTGGAGCACATTTTCTTCCTGGGAAGAGTTGCTAGAAATCTCCCAGGGATTTCCTAAACCTTTGCCCAGTGCTTTGTTTGAAGGAGGAAGGTCTTTAGGTCACCTGTTCCTGGAGCCAAGCCTTCAAGTCCTGGTGAAAGGAAGTAGGAAAAAGTGCTGTCAAAGATGGGCTGGACCGTCTCACTTCTTCTGTCCCATTAGAGCAGGGGTCTCCAAACTTGGCAACTTGTTGGACTTCAACTCCCTGGATTCCCCAGCCAGCATGACTGGCTGAGAAATCCTGTTGAGTTGAAGTCCACAGATCTTAAAGTTGCCACGTCCGGAGACGCCTGATATGGAGGCTGCTTCTGTCTCATTCTGGCTCCCTCCCTTCCTCCAAAATAGATAAGAATGTTTTCAAGAGTGTTAGGTTCAGAGCGTGGAGAGAACTTGATTGACTGGAGTTGACTTAAGAGGGGTCTTGCTTCATGATTTGGAGTCATGGTGAAGAAGAGTTGAAAAGAACTCCTAGAAATTTTGAACAGTCTCTACCCAAATATTCAATTTACGATGCAAGAAGAGAAGGTGGCAAATTTGCATTTTTGGATGTCCTGATCATTCAGAAAGAAACTCAGTGATCAGGGTATGGGCTATTCCGAAAGCCAACGCGCACAGATCATTGTCTACTTAAAAAGTTTAACCATCATTCTTGCCAGAAAGAGAATCATCACAAAAACTCTTAGCAAATGTGCCAGATACATTTGTGAGCCTGAAAGATTATCAGATAAGTTTGAGACATGTTGATAATGTTTTACCTCCTACCAGGAGATCTGTTGGAGAGATCAGGCAATCAAAAAATACAAATAATAATCAATATACATCTGGGGTCAAAGCACCTCTCCAGGGAGAAAAATGTTTCTCCCCTATATTGAGAAGATCACAGATCCAACTGGGATCTGGGGTTAGAGATGGTTTTTAACCATCTCTAAACAAATAAAAACCAAGTAATTATTCAGACACCCAAGGATGACAGAAATCCATTTTCATCATCAGGAGTTTACCGTGAATATTAGGTAGGTTTGCTGCCTTGAGTTATTTATGAAAAAATAATGAAGGGCTGAGAATTAATTAATTAATTAATTAATTAATTAATTTCATCCAATGCAGGAGATATGTCTGTCTGTCTGTCTGTCTGTCTGTCTGTCTGTCTGTCTCTCTCTCTCTCTCTCTCTCTATCTATCTATCTATCTATCTATCTATCTATCTATCTCCTGCATTGGATGAAGAAACAATCAGGAATTAGCGTTCTTATGGTAGACGCCCATGACATGGATCAGTCAGAGATTAGTTTCATTGGAAAGTTTATTTAAAATCCAGATTGCTCAGTTATAAATGCAGCCGCTTACTTAGTGCTCACTGCCAAGACGTGTGCTACAGTGATTACTTTACCTCTAAAAATGCCAGCCATGGCTGCTGGCGAAACATCAGGATACCAAATAATTAAACCACGGGCATTTAGCCCAGAAGCTCATCATGCTGACCATAAAAACACTCACTAGTATATCTTCCTTGTGGCTTTCCTGAATTATATCTTCCTCCCGGATGGGACTTCCTTAGCAGCATTTGTTAGTGCTTACCTCAAAAGAGTTGCTTGTACGCACAAGTTAATTCATCTTAGTTAGCACCTAGCTGATTAAGAACAAACAAGAGTTGATTTATTTGTATCCCCCCTTTATTATATTTACAAATAACTCAGCAACCAACATATTCAACACACCTTCCTCCTCCTTTTTTCTCCATAACAACAATCCTGTGAAGTGGGTTGAGCTGAGAGAAAGAGGCCGACTGACCCAGCCAGCTTTGTTGGCTAAGGCGGGATTTGAATTCACAGTCCTCTGTTTTCTAGCCTGGTGCCTTAACCACTAGTCCCATGATGGCGAACCTATGGCACGCGTGCCACAGGTGGCACACGGAGCCATGTCACCTGGCACGCCAGCTCAGCCTCTCTAGGAGTCTCTGGAGGCTGGGGACAACAAAAAATGTCACTTCCTGTCCAACCGGAAGTTGGGAAACGGGCCGTTTCGGGCCTCCGAGGGGGTGGGGAAGGCTGTTTTTGCCCTCCCCAGATGCATAGAGAGGATCTGGAGCCAGGTGAGAAAGAAAAACGGGCCTACCGGGCCATTGTGTGCCAGGAGCGGGGGTTGGGGAGGGCGGGGGTCATGCATGCATGCACAGGGCGGGGCACATAGAATTATGATTGTGGGCACGTGCACACTCACGAATCTCCCCCACCTCCCCTTCCTGGCACATGATGGCAAAAAAGTTAGCCATCACTGCACTAGTCTAATTCTTCTAATTTATCTAAACTTTAGACTCTGCCAGGTTCTTTTAAAAAGGGGTTCTTTTCAAATTTGCATTCCCCCATAAAATTATATGAGTATAACATTAAGGATTGAACCAGAGTTGATGTAGCATTGCACAACGGATTTCTTTGTCTTCCTGATATTAAATTGAGGAGGGGGATTCCAGACTCACCAGAGTAATTGGACCTAAACTTCCATTTAAATTCTCAGAGGAGTCCCTGGGAAGCTGAAATGATAAAAGCAGAGTTGCACAGGTGTTTTTTTTGTTTTGTTTTTTGTAGATGTGTTGTGATGTCACATGGATCCGTAAAAAGACTTAATGTTATAGTAGCATGTCACTCCTCCCATCAATCTGATGAAAATGGCAGTACCTTTGTGTAAATACCACTAGCACTTAGTCTTCTATACCGCTTCACAGTGCTTTCCAGCCCTCTCTAAGCGGTTTTATAGAGTCAACCTCTTGCCCCCCCAGCAATCTCATTTTACCCACCTCGGAAGGCTGGAAGGCTGAGTTAACTTTGAGCCGGTGAGAATCGAACTGCTGACAGTCGGCAGAATTAGTCTGCAATGCTGCATTCTAACCACTGTGTTACCAAGGCTCCTATGCAGTTGGCTCAGGGGAATTCTGGGAGTTAAAAATCTACCCATCGTAAAGTTGCCAAGATTGAGAAACTCACATAAAGGATATCAAATACCCCGATTCCAATGTAGTTTGCTAGGATACGTTTCTAGTCGGCAAATCATACAGGCAAACCATACAGTATAAAATCTGAAAAATCAGCTCTCCTTTAACTGATAATTAAGATCTTCTCTTTTTTTTGAGTGAAAAGGGTAGTGCTTCCCAAATAAACCTCCGAAATAATGTTTTAAATTACTGAAAATGTCGGGTTAGAGAGGAAGATTATATATAACCGTGATGGTGAACCTGTGGCATGCGTGCCACATATGGCATGTAGAGCCCCCTCTGCTGGCACTCCAGCCGTCGCCCCAGCCTGGCCGGTGGCATGCCTCCTACCGGCCAGCGCATGTGCAGGGGGTGGGGCACATGCGCGGGGTGTGTGCAGATTGGTGCAGGAGGCTTTCCAGGACCAAAATAGGGTGGGATTGTGTGGTGCCCCATTTTGGCTTCCAGGCTGGTGCAGGAGGCTTTCCAGCCCTCGTTTTGGGCGTGGAAAGCCTTCTATACCAATCTGGAAGCCAAACCAATCTGGAGGGCCCTGGGGCGCATGCCCGGGGGACACAAGCACATATACAGGGACGGCGCCTGGACGGGGGGGGCACTTGCTTTGCATTTTGAGGGTTCGGGCATATGTGCAAGCATTAGAATAGAAAAAAGAATAGAATAGAATAGAATAGAAGAATAGAATAGAAAAGAAAAGAAAAAAGAAAAGAAAAGAAAAGAAAAGAAAAGAAAAAAGAATAGAATAGAATAGAATAGAATAGAAAAGAAAAGAAAAGAAAAGAAAAGAAAAGAAAAGAAAAGAAAAAAGAATAGAATAGAATAGAATAGAATAGAATAGAATAGAATAGAATAGAATAGAATAGAATTTTTTATTGGCCAAGTGTGATTGGACACACAAAGAATTTGTCTTGGTGCAAATTAGCTCGCAAGTGCGCATTTTTTGGGCACTCAGCCCCAAAAAGGTTAACCATCACTGGTATATAATAAAAAGGATTCAGGGTAAAACATTTCTGTATTAGAGTATTAATCTGATCTTTATATGCCCTATATCCCATCTATCCAAACTGTTGCTATTTCTAATGGCAATTTATATAAATTCAATTGCATCATGTCCCCAGTACTTCCAACCCAAGATAAATGGCTTCCTGGTAGAGTTGAAACTGCCCAGGGAAAACTGACTTTGACAAATGAGTGCCCTTCACTCTAGACCTCAATTCAGATTCAGGCCAATTAATATATACCGAGGTCGAGTCCAAACCCATCCATTAATTTTATTAATTTCAATAAGGAAAGTTCCGACTCATCAGCAAACTGCAACCTCTCGAGAATCCTTTCATGTAGAGAGCCGTGTTTCTCAACCTTGAGAACGTGAAGATGTCTGGACTTCAACTCCCAGAAGTCTCAATTCCCAACAGGGGAATTCTGGGAGTTGAAATCAGTGTACCAAAAGCCCCCACAGGTAACTTAGATAAATTGTATTAAATGTCCAGATGTTCTTCTACTCCAGGTGTCTCCAACCTTGGCAACTTTAAGACTTGTGGACTTCAACTCCCAGCAAAGCTGGCTGAGGAATTCTGGGAGTTGAAACCCACAAGTCTTAAAGTTGCCAAGGCTGGAGACCCCTGTTCTAGACCAGTGATGGCAAACCTTTTCGGCATTGAGTGCCCAAACCAGAAGGCTCGTGCAGGTGCACGCGCCGGAGCACCGGAAACCCACAGACCAGCTGGCTGGCGTGTGCATGCCTGTTTTTTGGCTGTTTTTCGGGCCGTTTTCAGGCCATTTTCTGGGCCGTTTTCAGGCCAAAAACAGCCGAAAAAACACCCTGGTTTTTGGCCGTTTTTAGGCTGTTTTCTGGTACTCCGGCGCCTGCGAAGACCAGCTGGCCGGCGCACCAGAAACCAGAAGAGCAGCTGACGATGGCGCGTGTGTCCACAGAGAGGGCTGTGCATGCCACCTCTGGCACGTGTGCTATAGGTTTGCCATCACGGTTCTAGACACTTCCTTACTTGTTTGACGCATGCCCTTTGAACGTGTCTAAATACAGTAATGTTTTCTAAAAAGAATTAATAAATCATATTGTGGTTGGCCGATGACTTTTGCTAGACCGTGTGCGTGCACATGCGCACATGTATGTGAGTTCTCAGATATATGTAGAATGCAAACAATAAGAGCAGAACGACGATAAGGCGATTATTCGCATCCAATGGAAAGGGTATAGAACAGGGATGGCTAACCTTTTTGCCATCGCGTGTCAGGAGGGGGCGGTTGCACTCATGCATGCCCACGCCCACCCCCCTGCTCCCGGCACGCAATGGCCAGGTAGGCCCGTTTTTCTCTCTTCCCTGGGTCCAGAGCACCTCCATGAGTCTGGGGAGGGTGAAAACTGCCTTCCCCACCACCCCTCAGGCTCTCCGGAGGCAGGAAACAGCCTGTTTCCCTACTTCTGGTGGGCCCAGATGGCCCAAAACTCATCTGGAGCTGAGCTTGCCTGCCCACTGATATGGCTATTTTTTCTCACTTGTGTTTTCCGAGAAGAATAAAGTCACTGGGATGCATTTTAAAGGTATTCTGGGAAACGTTGAAAGAACAAAAAAAATAATAAGAAATATCGCTAGGCATTTCACATGACTCCTTCTCTACACCCAGTGAAATAATTAAAGATGGATTCACTTAAGCATTATTTAAAACTTCAAGGTTTCCTGATAATCTCAAATTGTCAGCTTCTTCTCTGTCATAAAATAAATCCCTCACTTGAGCCGAATGTACTTTCTGGAGGTGGTTTATGAAAGTGCCAGATAATGCTTTAACGAAGTAGCTATTTGATTAGCGTATTACAATCTTTATCTACTCAAGCAATATAAGCTTCGTTAGCAGAAATGGATCCGGTGTTGCATTCAAACGCATTTCGAAAAGGTTTAAAATTTAGAAACCAGCAGATCTGCATATCTTTCCATTTGTTCTCCTCAAAAAACCCGTTCAGCCCTGGCGTTGTATCATTCCTTACATTATCAATTATATATTTGATTTCTTCTGCCTGGTTAGGTTTAGAAAGTGGCTCATTTTGTTGATTATCCAGACACGGAAAAGAGCTGAGAAGGCAGTGAATCTTCTCTGAAGTTATGTCTTCAGATGTAATATATAACTGCCCTAAATCACTAGGATGACATTTCAAGCTAGTTACTACTTTGGTTGACATGCCAAAACTTTTTCTGGGTTTTTTTTTTTTTCCTCCCGAAATCTGCCAAAGTTGCTAGAGACATGTTAACGTAAAGGGCTACCTTAGCAAAAAAAGCAATTTAATCAATTCAAACATAGCTCTTTGCAATTTCTGGTCCAGGTCTGGGGAGGGAATAAATCACAGATTGAGACAAGGAAAAATTAACCTTCTTCTTGATTATATGTATCTTTATAGAATGTCCTTTTATATTTTTTATATGTGGAGCGTAGGCCTTATTGTTCCCTCATATATGCAAGCATCTGTACTCAGTGACCCAAGAATATAGCGTATTTAATTTAATTTAATTTAATATTTAATTTATTTTAATTCACTTTATTTATTTTGAAGTTTGTGAGCTGTTTACTTTTAAGTAAGCCTTTTTTTTTTTTTTACCAATCCTTGGATGAGCAAAGAGTCAACATCAAGGGTGGGCCATTAATTTTCCCAAGGGGTTGCATGAAAAATATGAAGAACAGTTGCAGGATTTGGGTTTGGCCAGTCTAGAGAAAAGAAGGACTGGGGGTGGGGGGGGGGGATGCAGAGATTCCCCAATCTCTGCAGCTTCTCCCCCCCAGCCGCCCTAGCTTCCTCCTGCATTTCTGCCATGGAGAGGCACCTGTAGAGATCAGGGAAGGCACAGGCGGCAGAAATGCAGGAGGAAGCTAGGGCACGCTGGGGAGGAGAAACTGCGGAGATCGGGGAAGGCCACGCCCCCTGCACATGCGCGGCAGAGACCCGAAGACCAGCTGGCCAGCGGGAGGTGAGTGCACACACGCAGTGGAGCTGGGCTGGGTGACAGCTGGCGTGTCCGCAGAGAGGGTTCTGCATGCCACCTGTGACACGCGTGCCATAAGTTCGCCATCATGGGCATAGGGCGTCCTGCTGGAGTAGGGGTTTGCACTAGCATACCTCCAAGGTCCCTTCCAAGTCCGCTATTCGTGGTTACGTGCGCTTTCTGCGCCAACGGAACCAAAGAGTGCGGCTTAAGAGAATGCTTATCTAAAATTGGATCAAGAATTTCATTAAAATCTCCATCAATTACCCAACGGCTGCTGCTAATGAGGACAAGACGGCTGAGGCTATCACGAAAGACACCAGGAGTCTCTCAATTAGAGCTGTAAATACAGAATTAAAGCAATTATTTCTTAAAGCCGTAATCTTCACCACTTCTGCATCATTTGCAACCCAGAAGGCAAATAAGCTGTACCTATTTATATGGCCGAGCCCTTTTTCCAGATTTTTTTTTTTTTTTTTTTTTTGCAAAATCAGTAAGAGAAACATCTCCCACACAGTCTTTACAAAAAACCCTATCCTTATCATCATGTTGAAATGCAGGATGATCAGGGAGAATCAGTTCTCCTTCCCATCCCAGCCACTTTTGTTTGGCTGGGGTCCAGCAGAAGGAAAGTGTTGGAAGAAATATCCATCTGGCTCAGTTCCAAGTGGGGAGAAAGACCCAGAAGCATGGAGGCTGATTGGAAAGATGGTTTATTGATGAGGAGGACCACATGGGTTTGAGGTCCTGGGCAGCTGACCACGTGGAGAGTGAGGGTTATTCATACCCTCTCTTGGGCCTTGCCCTTGAGCTTCCTGTTTCTGTGGCAAGAGCATGTATTCTGTTGGTTGCTGTAGTCAGACTCCCATGTGTCTGAAGCAAGTTTGAAGCCTGCTGGGTGATGCAATGAAGAGGCTTGTGTTGTGAAAGGGTGTTGGGTCATTCCTATTGTGTCTTAATGGCTTTCCTGATCCTACCATTCTACCTAAAGATGGTTTATTGATGAACAGGACCACATGGGTCTGAGGTCCTGTGCAGCTGACTATGTGGAGTGGAGAGTGAGGGTTATTTGTACCCTCTCTTGGGCCTTGCCCACGAGCTTCCTGTTCCTGTGCAAGAAATGTATTACATTGGCTGTAGTCAGACTCCCATGGGGCCATGTGGGGGTCATGTTTGTCTGAGTCAAGTTTGGTTGAACCTTGGGCTGATGCAATGTCCCTCAGGTGATTTTGCAATGCAGTGATCCCTGCTGTTAGATAATCCTATTATGTCCTGGAGGGGTCATGTCTTAATCCCATCACCCTGGAGGTGAAGATCTTTTGTCTTGTAGATAGGATGGCCCAGTCTCTCTTAATGGGCACCAAATATCTGATGGGGGGCAGGGAGCTGAAGCCCTGTCTCCCTTAAGATTTCCATTTCTCTTTTAGGGGAAATATAATATCCATCCATCCATCCATCCATCCATCCATCCATCCATCCATCCATCCATGGGGGCACAGTGGTTAGAATGCAGTATTGCAGGCTGACTCTGCCCACAGTTTAGAATTCGATTCTGACAGGATTCGAGGTTGACTCAGCCTTCCGTCCTTCCGAGGTCGGTAAAATGAGGACTCAGATTGTTGGGGGCAATAAGCTGACTCTGTAAACCGCTTAGAGAGGGCTGCAAAGCACCGTGAAGCGGTATGTAAGTCTAAGTACTATTGCCAGTCTTTGTCAGCGTTCCTCCTCATGCACTTTAAATTCCCGGGATCGTTTCTGGAGACCGCATGGATCTTGACAACTCATTTGGTTAACCCAGCCACCCTACCTCCACTTAGGGTCAACCCCAGCACGGTCGGCCTTCCAACCCCTAGAATCCTTCTCTGAAGTCTGACCCGTCGACTGTTTCTGATCAGGCTCTGAACTCTTAACACATCTGAAAGGCTGCAGGAGGTTATCTCAGATCCAAGAACCGAGTCTTCTGTGCGGGAGCAAATGTAGCATTTGGGAGATGGCGAATTTAATTGGAGCTGAGTGCTTAGCAAGGATGCTTTCGTATTTCACCTTAATCCTTTTGGATGGGATTGCTTTTACCTTCCCCATTCAGCTTTCCCCAGCTGCTTTCTATTAACGGTGAAAACCATACAAGCAGCTCCGTATCTTTCTCTTTAAATGGCAAGGAAGGGGGGGGGAAGCGACTTTCACGGCAGAGCGAAATTTCAGTTATACATACAATATATCACAGAAGTGAGTACACCCCCTCACATTTTTAAAAATATTTAAGTACATCTTTTCACGTGACAATATTGAAGAAATGGCACTTGGCTACAATGTAAAGTAGTCAGTACACAGCTTGTATAACAGTGGAAATGTGCTGTCCCCTCAAAATAACGCAACACACAGTCATTAATGCCGTGATGGCAAACCTGTGGCACGCGTATCACAGGTGGCACGCATAGCCATATCGGTGGGCACGTGAGCTCAGCTCCGCCTTCTGGGCCCACCAGAAGTTGGGAAACTGGGTGTTTCCTGCCTACGGAGGGCCTCGGGGGATGGTGGGGAAGGCCTCTTTTTCTCCCTCCCCCCAGCCTCCAGAGCCTTTCTGGGAGTCTGGGGAGGGCGAAAACAGCCTTCCCCACCCCTCCAGAGGCCAGAAACGGCCCTTTTGCCAACTTCGAGTGGGACCAGAAGTTGGCAAACGGGCCATTTTCGGCCTCCGGGTGGATGGGAAAGGCTGTTTTCACCCTCCCCAGACTCCTAGAAAGGCTCTGGAGGCTGGGCAGGGCAAAAAATGGACCTATCATGCCATCACGTGCCAAGAGCAGGGGGTTGCATGCGCAGGGGCGGGGCGCATAGAATTATGGGTGTGGGCATGCGCCCCCCCCCACACTCCTGGCAGGCGATGGCAAAAAGGTTAGCCATCACTGCATTAATGTCTAAATTGCTGGCAACAAAAGTGAGTACACCCCTAAGCAATAATGTCCAAATGCGTTATTTTCAAGGGACAGCACATTTACGCTGTTCTACAAGCTGTATACTCACTACTTTACATTGCAGCCAAGTGCCATTTCTTCAGTGTTGTCATGTGAAAAGACGTACTTAAATATTTACAAAATGTGAGGGGGGCGTGCTCACTTCTGTGACATACTGTATATAAAACCCCGAAAAAGCAGAAAACGTTCTCTCCATCTCATCTGGTTTGCCCGATCGTCTGTTCTTATAAACATTTTAAAAAGCCTCGCGCACCGGGAGTGCATCCAAAGGCACACGCCGTCCATTTCTACTCCCACAGAAACAAAACCCGCCAATCGCAAGGTTCCTTTTGGAGCTCTGTGGGTTCCGAACGGCGTTCCAGCTGCAATGAGGTATAACTAAGTTTGTTCTTAAAAACGGTTGCTCTTCAAGCCAACTTTCTGCAGTTTAACCTTGAATCGTTCCCTGTTTGCAAATGCTAAATTCTCTCCTTTTTTGTTTTTTAACAGTTTGTTTATATATGTTCAAATTACATACATAAGTGCTTAGTGAACAGCGTATTGTCTGGATCATTTTATTTATATATATAATAATACTTTTCCCACGCCTAATTTCTACCTCTGCTATCCAACCAGTTGTAAAACAAGTCCCATTTTCGAAAATACTCTTGTGTTTTTCTTTTTCTTTCATTTTTAATGTCAATCTATCCATTTCTGCACAATCTAATTTTTTTTTTAAATTACATCGTCTTCTGTGGGCGTTTCCTCATTGTCCCAATATTGTGCATACACAATTCTTGCTGCTGTCAAAACATGCACCGGTAATATGAAGTATAGATTCCCTTTATCGTACTTTTCTGGTATTATGCCTAACAAAAATATTTCTGGGTTATAATCTATGTGTTGCTTTAACATTTTTTCTAACCATGTACGTATTTTTGTCCAACATTTCTTTGCTTTTACACATGTCCACCAGTGGTGGGATTCAGCCGGATTGGGCATACCGGTTGTTAAATTGCCCCGCCCCTCCCAGCCACTTCCAGGAGTCCCTACACACTCCATTTTTGCTCCCAGGAGGCTGCAGGGAGGCCTACTAGGCCCAAAACGGAGGGCGCGGGGGGGGGTGGCGTAGCCTCCCCCCCACCCCGCACCCTGTTTTTGCTCCGAGTAGGCTGCAGGAAGGCCTACTGGGCCCAAAATGGGGCACGCAGGGGTGTGTGGCGCAGCCCCCCTTCTCCCCTCACAGCCCGTTTTTGCTCCCAGGAGGCTGCAGGAAGGCCTACTAGGCCCAAAACGGCGCACGGGGAGCAGCGGCCCCCCCCTGCGCCCCGTTTTTGCTCCCAGGGGTGTGCAGGAGGCCAAGTGCCGCCTGTCACACACCCGTAGCCACGTCCGTCATGTCCATGCCCACCCAGCCGGTCATTAGGGCAGAGAACCGGTTGTTAAATTATTTGAATCCCACCACTGATGTCCGCCATCTATGATAATACGTCCCTGCTGTCTGGTTACATTTCCAACATCTGGCGGACATGTTTTTAAGCATCTTTGCTAATCTAGCCGGCGGTAAATGCCACCTATAAAACATTTTATAGAAATTTTCCTGGTGTGTAGTTGCCCTTGTCAATTTACAATTTCTTTCCCAAAGTTTCTGCCATTTGCCTAATTCAGGGGTCTCCAAACTTGGCAGCTTTAAGACTTGTGGACATCAACTCCCAGAATTCTCCAGCCAGCTGGGAGTTGAAATCCACAAGTCTTAAAGCTGCCAAGTTTGAAGACTTCTGGTCTAATTCTATAGTATATATCTAAACCTTTTTTGCCCCTGCTATCATCGTCTCCTCCTTATATCCTTTCACTCAGCTCCGTGCAGTTCCAAATGGGGCCCCTGTCAGCCTCTCTTCAACCACCGTTATGTGCAGGGAAACACGCCAGTTAAACAGCAAAACTTTTGAGGGTTAACTGGTGGCTGATTTTGGAAGGGGGAAAAAAAATCCTTGCAGAAGGCATTGTGCCAGAAGCTATGAGGGTGTGTGTGTGTGTGTGTGTGTGTGTGTGTGTGTGTGTGTGTGTTATTTCCATTTGAAATCATGGTTATGTTGATCGTCCCATTTCTCGCTTTGTAGAGACTGCTTTTTTTCTTTCTTTTTTTCTTTCTTTCTTTCTTTCTTTCTTTCTTTCTTTCTTTCTTTCTTTCTTCTTTCTTTCTTTCTTTCCTTCTTTCTTCCTTCCTCCCTCCCTCCCTCCTTTCCTTCCTTCCTTCTTTCTTTCCTTCCTCCCTCCCTTCTTTCCTTCATTCCTTCCTTTCTTCCTCTCTCCCTCCTTTCCTCCTTCCTTCTTTCCTTCTTTCTTTCCTTCCTTTCGTCCTCCCTCCTTTCCTTCTTTCTTTCTTTCCTTCCTTCCTTCCTCCCTCCCTCCCTCCCTCCTTTCCTTCTTTCTTCCTTCCGTCCTCCCTCCCTCCCTTCCTTCCTTCCTTTCTTTCTTTCCTCCCTCACTCCTTTCCTTTTTTCTTTCTCCCCTTCCTTCCTTCTTTCTTCCTTCCTTCCTTTCTTTCCTTCCTTCCTTTCTTCCTCCCTCCTTTCCTTCCTTCCTTCCTTCCTCCTTCCTTCCTTCCTTCCTTCCTTCCTTCCTTTCTTTCTTTCTTTCTTTCCTTACTTTCTTCCTCCCTCCCTCCCTTCTCTTTCTTTCTTTCTTTCTTTCTTTCTTTCTTTCTTTCTTTCTTTCTTTCTTTCTTTCTTTCTTTTTCTTTCTTTTTGAACCAAGCTCAGTATTCGTACTCTCCCAAGGTTGCCAAAGGTTCCATGCTGGAAATCCTGAGTTTGACAGATCCTCCAAGCAGCAGTATTTATAGAAAGGTGGTGGGAAGGAGTTACAGGAGGGAAAACAGACTCCCAATTAGCATTTCTTAAAATGCCAAATGAAAACGATGGAAGGCATGCTACAGTAATAGTACCGTGAAGTCACTCTCTGAAGTGTAGTATCACTCTATGAGGGAGATCAGAAGGCTGTAAATTCTCCTCAGTTCTAGGCTGGTTCTTTCCTTGGTTAGTCTCCATCCATTGTTTCTTATCTGGCCTTTGCGTGCTTTGGAGAATAGTTTGACCCCCTCTTCTTTGTGGAAATCCCTTAGATACTGGAATGTCTGTCTGTCTGTCTGTCTTTCTGTATCTATCTAATCTATTTAATCTATCTATCTATCTATCTATCTATCTATCTATCTATCTATCTATCTTATCTACCTACCTACCTACCTACCTACCTACCTCTATCCATCCATCCATCTATCATCTATCATCTGAGTTTGCTTCATTCCAAGTAACAGTTTGGAGGAAGAGACGTAAAAAAAGCCGCCTCCATCTCTCTCTCTCTCTAATACACATATGAACTGGGGTCAGCAGGAAGGGCTGAGCAGCTAATTTTAGTGGCGACGATAAAGAGCAGCTTATGTTCTCTGAAATTCATGAAATCCACCCATCCATCCTTTGGGAATACGCCTCAAGCTTGCCTTCCGCTCTTTCTCCTCCGGTGACACTTAGCCGGTAGAAGAGGTTTCACACATCCTCCTGGAGACAGCTAAAGAAAGATTGCCTAGTTATGATTCAGCAAGCGGTGGGAAGTTAATCTTACTACGTTGCCTGACCCAGCCATCCCCCAAAGATTTCATAGGGTTCTCAACTTGGGTACAAAGTGTGCAATGATGACAACGATTAAATGTTATTAAGCTGGGCTAGGTTTGGTGCATTGGGCGTAGCCGGTTAGCATCCTCCTTGATTTCCAAGGGGGTCTCTCTTGCATCTTCCTAGTGGTCCCATAACTGCACATTGCGTCCCCTTTTCCTTTTCTCCGTGTTCCCCATTTTTTCTGTGGCTCCTTGCCTGCCAAAGAAGGTTGTGCCCAGTCAAAGGTAGATTCCGCTTTTTCTACCGAGAGATTAATCTGTCTTGAGCTTCATTTCTCCCCTTGGTCGCTGCTGGGATCAACCTGCAAACTGCCCCACAGGACAATATGCTCTGGGGCTTCAGATCATCTGCATCAGGACTGCAGGCTCTGTTGTTTTGAAATCATGGCGGGGCAGAGGCAGGAGAGCACAAATAAAGCCTGGATAGCCTCCTCTTTTTCCCACACTCCAACTGACCTACTATCAGCTGGAGGATGTGGACAAAATTGCTGGGTTTACTCCAGCCAAGATTCTTTGTGACCATTAACAATGGGAAAACTGCAAGCAGCAATCTTGATTGGGATGGGACTTCAGGATGGAGGGATTTTAATTGTGGTCTAGCCAAGCAAACTGATCTTCGGGTATCTTGGAGGCCACCAATAGCCCTACCTTTGCCTAACTCAATAGGGAGAACGTATGTCGTGGCCCACCAGCAGCCGGCAGACCTGGCAGCGGAGTCGGACAGTGAGGAGGTTGGGGAGGAACATGGGCCAGTCCTGGAGTCTGGGGAAAGCTCGGATGAGTGGTCAGAGGCAGAGATGGGGCCAGGGCCATATGACAGATATCAGCTGCCTTCGGAGTCAGACATCAGTGAGGCAGAGGAACAGCTGGAGCCTGTTCCCAGGGTGCGCATGCACAGAGTTGCCAGACGAAGGGAAGAGCTAAAGAACAAGGGTCGACTAGGGAGTAATGCCACAGGTGGACGATGAAGGGCCCCTCCCAGAGGGAATAAAAGAGGAGCGAACGGGGAGTGGAGTTTGCAGGAGACCATTCATTCATTCCTGCATTCTTGCCAAGTATTGCGGGAGTCTGAAAGATATTGGCCTGGCCACTCTCCAAGCCCGATAAAGGTCGGTCATGGTGAACTATCTTGAAAGGCTGTGGGAGAGGAAAGACTTTGCTGGAGAGGAATTCACTGTAAATTAAATAAAAGGGGTTTATCGGGACGAGGACTCGGCTTCGTGCTGCTGGGAAAGCCTAGCTCAGAACACAACCCATGGCATGGGGCCAGCCAGGTTCATTGAAGGTAGAGGAGCAAAGGTGGTTGCACTGCTCGGGTCTCCGATTCCCCAGTTCCCCGGGTTTCTTCTGGCACTCAGAGCAGAAAAACATCTGCCCTCCTTCCACTCCCCATGACTGGAGCCCCGTCTCAGTGATACGTGCATAGGTCTTTTCTCGGTTCCATGTAAGCACAGAAGCATAGACTCAAAGTGGAAGAGAGCACATTGGGGTCGCTACGGACAGAACATCTCCAGTTGACCCATATTCAGACAAGGGACTGGTTCCTCCTGAAAGAAAGGACTCATACAGCTCCTTCTTCAGCCACGGTGGCGCAGTGGTTAGAGTACAGTACTGCAGGCTACTTCTGCTGCCTGTCAGCTGCCTGCAGTTTGGCAGTTCAAATCATACCAGGCTCAAGGTTGACTCAGCCTTCCATTCTTCTGACATCAGTAAAATGAGGACTCAGATTGTTGGGGGCAAGAGGCTGACTCTGTAAACCACTTAGAGAGGGCTGCAAAGCACTGGAAAGCAATATATAAGTCTTAAGTGCTATTGCTATTGCTTTTGTGGCCCAGGATCACCTGGATAAGTTGAGTAACTCAACCAAATGCCAGCAAAGGTCAGGGCAGCCTTTGCACAAATACATCTGGCGCAACAGTTACTCCCATTGCTTGTTCTGGAGGCCTTTCTCATGTTCACTCACGTCTTGTTCATTTCTCCTTGGGGCTACTGTAATGTGCTGTTTCAAGAGCTGCCCTTGAATACCACAGAGAATGTACACTTGGTCCAGACTGCAGCGGAATAAGTAATTATGGGTGTGCCTTAAGTTGCCCGAGGCAACATATTTCTCCAGCTACACTGATTCCTGAGCATCAGACAAATGCAACTGAAGCTATGAGCTGTCACTTATAAAACCTATCGTGGCTTGTGGCCTGGTAATAGTAGTAGTAGTAGTAATAAGAAGGAGAAGAAGAAGAAGAAGAAAGAAGAAGAAGGAAAAAAAATCACAAAATATTGTGACTTGGCCATCGAAACTATGTGATTATGGATGAAACATGTCACAGTGATACCCATTGTCATCGGGGCACTTGGTACCATGTCCAAGAATTTTACAAAACACATCAAGAAATTGCAACTTCCTGCAATAACACCAGTGGAACTGCAAAAAACTGTGCTACTGGGAACATCATATATTTTAAGAAGATACTTGGTTGATCCCTAGGACGCTGGCAGCAACCCCTATCAACCATTCAATGGTATTTGTGACGCATTTTTGAATGTTCAGTTGACTGAGTTTCATGTTTAATGAATAATAACAAAATAATAATAATAATAATAATAATAATAATAATAATAATAATAATAATAATAATAATAATATTAGCCTTCATTGTCATTGTACATCATGCATACAACAAAATTGGTTTAGCCTCTACTGGTGCAATCCATAACAGAAAATAGAAGACAATGTGAGTAGCATACTTCCAGATCTGCTAAGATCTTGCAGGTTTGGCTTGTTCTGGATCCCATCACCAAAGGGGTATCATTTTGGGAACTCATGAAGACGCGTCTTCTCTGGGTCCCTGCCCTTTGGAAGGGTATTTCCTCTCAAGCCCTCACAGCCCCTGTCCCTGTCGTTCCTTAGGAAAATTGCTCCAGGGTGATTTGTGATTTTACTTGGCGAACCGTTTCTCTGTACTGTTTCCTTCACCAGGAGTACCATATATTCCCCTTAAAAATATGTTTACTCTTGTTGGACATCGTTTCTGATCGTTGTCCAACAATATAAAGTTACTCTGGTGATTGAGGCGGCTGATAAAAAGGATTAAATAAAGTTGGCGGACCTGTCCAGAGTTGCCTGGATTCCAAATATGTCGCCGTCCCGTTCTGTTCATCCTTTCGGGTTATCCATTGCGCAAGGACGTCGTTTTTGCAACCCTTGCAATTAATCCCATCAGGAAGCGAAACAACGTAAGAAGGATAAATGTCGCTCGATTAGCTGCATTGTGGAAGCATCATTAAAAAAAAAAAAAAAAAGAGGAGGGGGGAGAGAAACGTGTGCGTGCACGGGATGGATTCTTAGCTGTACCGGTTCTCAAATGTGCACTTTGGCTCAGAAGCAGGAACAGGAAGGCGAAGAAATTTTGAAAAGGAAAAAAAAAAAAAAACCCACACGCACGCGAAGCTAAAATGGAATTTGAAAATGAGCCAATCGTGAATGTTAAGGGTGTATTTGTTGCCTTTGTTTATGGCCATTAGAGATTTTTTTCTTTTCTTTTCTTTTTTTGCAGAAATTAGCAGCATCCGTAGGGCGGGCCTCGGTTTATAGCGCGGTGCACATTATCTTGCAAATTCTGACACCTGCAGACACCCCTGGCAGAAATATCCAGAATTTGTGGCGGGGACGGGGAGAAGAATGCAGGTGGGAAAAGATTGCTGTGTTTAATGCAGCCTATTAAGCACAGGAAAGGGGAGGAAAGCTATGGCAAATCTAGACAGCATACTAAAAAGCAGAGACATCACCCTGTCAACGAAAGCACGTATAGTCAAGGCGATGGTTTTCCCAGTTGCAATGGATGGCTGTGAAAGTTGGACCATAAGGAAGGCTGAGTGCCAAAGAATTGAGGCCTTTGAACTCTGGTGCTGGAGAAGACTCCTGCGAGTCCCTTGGACTGTAAGGCCATCAAACCGGTCAGTCCTAGAGGAGATCAACCCTGACTGCTCTTTAGAAGGCCAGATCCTGAAGAGGAAACTCAAATGCTTTGGCCACCTAATGAGAAGGAAGGACTCCCTGGAGAAGAGCCTCATGCTGGGAACGATGGAGGGCAAAAGAAGAAGAGGACAGCAGAGAAGGAGGTGGCTGGATGGAGTCACTGAAGCAGTCGGCGTGAGCTTCAATGGACTCCAGAGGATGGTAGAGGACAGGAAGGCCTGGAGGAACATTGTCCATGGAGTCGCGATGGGTCAGACACGACTTGGCAACTAACAACAGCAACAACAACTGTTCCACAATGTGACTTATCTGCTTTTGGTTTAGTCCTGGTATTTCTCAGACTTGGCAACTCTAAGATGTTGAGTTGAGGTGCACACATCCTAAAATTGCCAAGTTTGAGAAACATTGGTTTAGTCCCTTCCATTCATACAATTACGGCCAGTTCCGCATCAGTAATAAACTAATACACTAATGTGGCTTACCCATCGAGTTTGCTCGTCAGAAGGTCACATGGCCCCTCCAGGATACTGCAGCCATCATAAATATGAGTCAGTTGCCAAGTGTCTGAATTTTAATCAGATGACCATAGGGATGCTATAACTGTCGTAAATGTGAAAAATGGTCGTAAGTCACTTTTTCCCATGGCGTCACTTCAAATGGTCCTGAATTGGTTCTTCGTTTGGGTTGGGGGACCCTTCTGAGATGGGGTGATGTCAAAGACAAAACCGTCTTTTCGGAGGCCTAAGAGATCCTGCTCTCTCAAGAAAGATGTGTGGCCAGTTAAGAGGAATAGATCCCCCGTAATCTACCTTTTAGCGAGCTCTTCTTGAAGTGCTTCCATTAGAACCAGCGTCTCTGCCACCTCGCGCGGCGGGGTGGGGATGATGGATGAGAGAAGGAAAGATTTGAGGCAGGTTAGGCTGCAAATTTCAAGTCCCAACGGACCCATTAGATGTTGCACTGCTCTCTTCCATTTACTTCCTGGGATTGGGCCAAACGGTAATGCAGAAACACAACTTGAAGGATTGCCATCGGCCAAACAGCCCAGCAGAAGAAGTCTTCATTCAAAAGTCCATGGCGGGAGATGCTGAGAATCTAGCATTTAAAGTTACTCCACTCTCTGGGTCGGTTAGGTGTTTGAAGGCCTTGGCTCAAGGCTATGTTGGTGGCCTCACTTCTCCATCTGACAGCAGAAAACCGTGCTGGCATTAACCCATGACTGAGCCCCTCCTGCCCTGATACCCTCTTTTCCCAACCCAAAGGTGCTTTTTTTCAGGAGGCAACTGGAGTTTCTGGGTCTTCTTTGAAGACGTTTCTCTTCTCATCCAAGAAGCTTCTTCAGCTCTGGCAGGATGGTGGGGAATGGAAGGATTTATCTTCCTTGCAGACACCTGGTCTTTGCATCCTTTTAGAGGGTCCTTGAAGCGCTTAGAGGATTATCTGTGTCCTCAGGGTCACCTGAGTGGTGCTCCTGGTTCCTGTAGTCTGCAATTCTTTTTCCTCTGGAAATCCATTCCTATTCCCACACCATTCGAAGGGTGTTCATCAATAGACCTCTAAAAGGATGCAAATGACCAGCTGTCTGCAAGGGGTATCAATCCTTCCATTCCCCACCATCCAGTCAGAGCTGAAGAAGCTTCTTGGATGAGAAGCAAAACGTCTTCAAATAAAAAACAGAATAGAATAATAGAATAGAAGGAATGGAATGAAATAGAATAGAATAGAATAATAAATATAGAATGGAATGGAATGGAATGGAATGGAATGTAGAATAGAATAGAATAGAATAGAATAGAATAGAATAGAATAATAAAAATGGAATGGAATGTAGAATAGAATAGAATAGAATAGAATAGAATAGAATAGAATAGAATAGAATAGAATAGAATAGAATAGAATAGAAGAATGAAGGATAGGATAGGATAGGATAGGATAGGATAGGATAGGATAGGATAGGATAGGATAGGATAGGATAGGATAGGATAGGATAGAATTAAGAATGAAAGAATAGAATAGAATTAAGAATGAAAGAATAGAATAGAATTAAGAATGATAGAATAGAATAGAATAGAATAGAATAGAATAGAATAGAATAGAATAAAGAATGAAAGGAATAGAATAGAATAGAATAGAATAGAATAGAATAGAATAGAATAGAATAGAATAGAATAGAATAGAATAGAATAGAATAACAGAGTTGGGAGGGACCTTGGAGGTCTTCTAGTCCAACCCCCTGCTTAGGCAGGAAACCCTACACCACTTCAGACAAATGGTTATCCAACATCTTCTTAAAAACTTCCAATGTTGGAGCATTCACAACTTCTGGAGGCAAGATATTCCACTGATTAATTGTTCTAACTGCCAGGAAATTTCTCCTTAGTTCTAAGTTGCTTCT
This sequence comes from Pantherophis guttatus, assembly GCF_059756535.1. Taxonomy (NCBI): domain Eukaryota; kingdom Metazoa; phylum Chordata; class Lepidosauria; order Squamata; family Colubridae; genus Pantherophis; species Pantherophis guttatus. Next base: position 3,376,151 of record NC_142071.1, read on the forward strand.
CCCTTTGATTAGTTTCCACCCATTGCTTCTTGTCCTGCCTTCTGGTGCTTTGGAGAATAGCTTGACTCCCTCTTCTTTGGGGCAGCCCCTGGTTAAACCTCTAGGGTGATGTTGGGCTCAGCTTCTTCGCAGCTCAATGTGGCCAACATCTCTTTGCAGTCAATTAACTCTCAAAAACAGTGCTCCATTGCCCTGGAGTCAATGAGATGTCCCTGCATTTATCACTAAGGGGTAGGTGGCAAGCTTAACAGCCTTGCTTGACCTTGAAAAGCTAAGCAGGATCAGAACAGGTCAGCGCTTGAATGGGAGATGACAAGCAAAATCCTAGAAGCACCTTACGTAGGGCTGGTAGACGGCCCACCAAGCCAATAATCTGAAATAAGGCCGTGTGGGGAATATCCTGACGCTGTTAGGTTTATTTTTCCGAGCAGGATCGTATCAAGCAGGCTAGGAGCTACATCAAATTACTGTAGCCCATCAAATTACTGTCACCGAGCGGCCTGAAATAAGATAACAAACGAAAAATCAGCATGGAAACCCGTTGGCAAGATCCAGATAAGGCTCACGGGACTGAGCGCTAACCTGATTCCCACAAAGTCATTTGGCTGGCTAGACAAGCTGTAACACAACCTTGACACACGCGAAGAATAATGATTGTGTTTGTCTCTCTCTCTCTCTCCCTCTCTTTCTCTCCCACCCCCCCAAACAATTCTAAAATAAGTCATTTGTCCTCTGGCTTATTAGTCAAAAGGGGAGTGATGCACAAGGCCACGTATATCTCAATAAACTCAGCCCCGGGCCACAAGTCGCACCTGCAACAGTCTGAGCCACAAGGACTGGCCTGGTTGTCCAAAACGTTCCCCTCCACCCGCAGCTTCACACAAGGTTGGATCTTGACAAGGCGACGTGGGACCAACTCGGTCTTGTCAAATGATCCGTAACTGCAAAAAAAAAAAAAGAGGAAAGATTCTCTCTTGCTTTTCCAGCTTTTCCACAGTGTAGTTCAGATGTATACATGTGCATGGCGAGAAAAACGAATCTCGCGAGTTTACCAGACAGATGGATGGCCTAGGGAACAAAGCCGTTTACTGAATCTGGTAGTCCTGCGACATACATTAAAATGGACAATTGAGACGCTGCAGTTGCTCATAACTAGCAGAAATCGGATTACAAGCCAGCCGGCTATATGGATCTTTTCTTTTCTTTTTTAAATTTGATTTATATGCCGCCCTTCTCTGGAGACTCAGGGCGGCTTACAATGCGTTAAGCAATAGCCTTCATCCTTTTGTATATTTATACAAAGTCAGCTTATTGCTGCCACAAACTGGGTCCTCAATTTACCTACCTTAAAAAGGATGGAAGGCTGAGTCAACCTTGAGCCTAGCGAGATTTGATCTTACTTTAATTGCAGACAGCTGGTGTTAAATTACAGTTTTTCTGTCTGTTGAGCTAAACTAGGCTCAGGATCTTGCTTGGTGCATCCACACCATGGTTTCAGCTCCCCCCCTCCTTTGCCCCCTCCCCAGCCCTAATGCCGCCTTTGTTCCCCACACTCAAATTCTTGAACCAAACACCTGGAGTGCTCCACCTGGTCCCATCCTCAGGTTGGAAATAAGAGAAAACTCACCTGGGAATGTTGCTGACGGCCCTTTAAAAAGGTAAAGGTTCCCCTCGCACATATGTGCTAGTCGTTCCTGATTCTAGGGGGCGGTGCTCGTCTCCGTTTCAAAGCCGATGAGCCAGCGCTGTCCAAAGACGTCTGCCTAATATTGAATGTTAGTTCAATTAGTTCAAAAATTAGTTCAATATTCAATGGTTGAATATTATTCCCCCAGCAAAGAGAAGCGGGGTGGTTAAATGGATTCTCTTACCCAAAGAAGAGGATGTATCTATATATGTATGAAACGTTGACTTTGTTTTGAAAAAAAGCACTTTTTTAAAAAAAATTTTTTTAATTTGATTTATATGCCGCCCTTCTCCGGAGACTCAGGGCGGCTTACAATGTGTTAAGCAATAGCCTTCATCCTTTTGTATATTTATGCAAAGTCAGCTTATTGCCCCCACAATCTGGGTCCTCATTTCATCTACCTTAGAAAGGATGGAAGGCTGAGTCAACCTTGAGCCTGGTGAGATTCGAACCCTGCAGTAATTGCAGGCAGCTGGTCTTAATAACAGGGTGCTTTAGACCACTGTACTACCAAGGCTTTTGAGACAACCACGACCTGGATGACTGAGAATCTCCACAGACACGGAGCAAAGCGATCGGTCCCAGCGGCCTCCGCCATTGGCCCTGTAAACAGCTCCTGTGAATCACGTCAAGAGCTAAAATTCCCCCCTTCGGCTTTTTTTTCAAGAGGTCACTTTATTGCTTCATTCTCCCCTCGGCGCTCTTTTCATTTTATAATATCGCAAATCGCTAGCATCATTATTATTATTATTATGAAAATGCCTGTTGCGTGTTTGAAAATAGAGAGTGCTTTCTCTTTGAACTCTTGCTGTACCCCACACAGGTAGAAGCCCTTCGTGTGCCGAAAGCTGATATTAAGGGGCAGGGAAGGGGGCTTTTTTCCCAAGTGAAGACAGTACAGTAGTGGCCAAAATTGTGGAAACCTTTTGGGGAAATTGTATTTTGGAGGTTTGATGGCTAATAACACCGCCTTCTCTAGGAGTTTCAAGATAATCCTATTCCACTGCTGGAATGGCCTGGGAATAGCCCAGACCTTCACCCAATGGAAAATCCATGGAACCGACGAAAGAAACTGGTTAGTCAGAAGCAACCCAGCAATAAAACCCAGTTAATAGAAGCCATCATTCATTCTTGGTTTCACATTAGAACAGCTGCAGAACTCAAAGACTTGGTTCACTCCATGGGAAGACGTTGTAAGGCCGTCATTCATGCTAAAGGTTACCCAACGAAGTATTAACTGACATGGTGATCATTTTTGTATATCTCGGTTTTTTCTACGGTGATCATTTTTGTATATCTTGGTTTTTCTACATGTTCCCCTTTTCTTCTTTATGCTGTAATTGCTATTCTAATAGCAAATCCTTCTGAAAAGTTATTGCATTACATTCTTGATTAAAGTATCTTTCCATTGATATATAATTTTAGGGTACTACTCCAGAAGAAAGTGGTGGTATTAGCTAGTTTTAGAAAATACACTTTTCCACAAAAGTTTTCCACAATTTTAGCCACTACTGTACAACCTTAAGTCCTGGGAAACTTTGCTTGAGATCAAATGTTTTTCAAACCCCCCAGTAATTTTGAGCTGAAGAATTATGGGAGTTGAAGTCTACCCAACTCCCAGCAAACCCCAAGTTCGCTGCGTTTGAGTCCAGTCTGGGTGACTAACTCCGTTAGTCTGTTAGAATCTGTTAGACGCACAGCAGTCCAAGAAAATTTTGCTTTGAAAAGCAAATGTGCAAAACCTAACATAAAACCTGTTAGGAAGTCTCTGATGTTTTTAGCGCAACATGGAGAGATGGAAACTTTGGCACCGGATCAGCCTTTCTAGGGAGAATACGGATCCCACTGCCAACGTCTCCCTATTTTAGTCACCGTCTAGGAAATTCTCTTTTTTTGGAAACACACAGCTCTTACAGGAAGGAGGAGCAGCGTTTCCCTTCCCTGATCTTGACTTTGGATAAGGGTCCAACTGGGCTCAGAGTTCAGATTTCTAAACAATGGGTGTCACAGGCACCGGAGGCTGGCAGGGCAACCTCTGGCAAGTCCATTCAGGGGAGCTATCTCCCCTGACCCTCTTGGGTCAGTGGTTAGAAGGCAATACTGCAGGCTGACTCTGCCCACTGCCAGGAGTTCGATCCTGACCTGCTCAAGTTGACTCAGCCTTCCATCCTTCCGAGGTGTGTAAAATGAGGACCCAGATTGTTGGGGGCAAGAGGCTGACACTGTACACTTCTTAGAGAGGACTGTAAAGCATTGTGAAGCGGTAGATAAGTTTAAGTGCTATTGCTATTTCCTTCCCTCCTCCCTTCCTTCCTTCCTTCCTTCCTTCCTTCCTTCCTTCCTTCCTTCCTTCCTTCCTTCCTTCCTTCCTTTTCTCTTATTCCCTTTCTCCTTCTCCTTCCCGGTGCCGCAGTGGTTAGAAGCCAGTATTGCAGGCAGACTCTGCCCACTGCCAGGAAGTTCGATCCTGACCTGCTCAAGGTTGACTCAGCCTTCCATTCTTCCGAGGTGGGTAAAATGAGGACCCAGATTGTTGGGGACAAGAGGCTGACTCTGTAAACCGCTTAGAGAGGGCTGTAAAAGCACGGTGAAGCAGTATATAAGTCTAAGTGCTATTGCTTGGGAAGGAAGGGAGGGAGGGAGGGAGGAAGCAGTGTTGGTGCAGTGGTTAGAATGCAGCATTGCAGGCAAACTCTGCCCACAGCCAGGAAGTTCAATCCTGACCAGCTCAAGGTTGACTCGTCCTTCCATCCTTCTGAGGTCAGTAAAATGAGGATCCAGATTGTTGGGGGCAAGAGGCTGACTCTGTAAACTGTCCAGAAAGTGCTATAAAGGAATATGGGGCAGTATATAAGTTTAAGTGCTATTGCTGTTACGGATAGTCCTTGGCATACATAAAGTGATTTATGACCGTTTCTTATGTTTACGACCGTTGAGCATCTCCATGGTCAGGTGATCAGAATTCAGATCCTTGGCAACTGACTCATATTTATGACGGTCGCAGTGACCCGGGCTCACGTGATCCCCTTTTGCAACCTCCTGACAAGCAAAATCGATGGAGAAGCCAGGTTCACTTAACAACCACAGCTGCATAACAACTTAACAACTGCCGCTTAACAACCATAGCAAGAAAGTAAAATGGGGCCAAACTCGCTTAACAACTGTCTCAGCAATTGAAATTTTGGGCTCAATTGTGGTCTACCTGTATACCATCTGTAGACCATCTTAGGCAGGAAACCTTACATCAGGAGTCAGCAACCTTAAAAACACTCAAAGAAAAACAAAGGTCCTAACCGGAAGCCCCCCGTTCAATTTTAGAGCCGACCGGAAGTCGGTTCCCCCACCATAGAGTCTCCTCCTAGCACGGCGTCCTTTTTCCTCTTACCTGTCCTAACCGAAAGCCCTATCAATTGTGGAGCCGATCAGCAACAGGGAGCCGCAGCAGAGGGATGAAAGAGCCACATGCGGCTCCAGAGCCGCAGGTTGCTGACCCCTGCCCTACACCAACTAGAATGATCTTTTTATGCAAATGGCTTGAAACTTTTTCAAATGGAAAGCGAACGGTTGAGGCTCTAATTTTTTTCCTGCATTCTGCAGCACCCAAAAAATTCGGAGTTCGCCCCTTCTTCCCCCCCCCCTTTCATTTCTCTTCTTTAACGTTCATAATTTCTATTTGCATTTTATCTTATCATAAACTCTTTTAAAAAAAAAAAAATTAAAGAGAAATAAGGAAGCTCAGTCCATCCATTCTAATTCTGTTTATAATTCAGAACCGCCGTTCCTGAGCATTAGTGTTAACAGCTGCAAAGGAATGCGCAATCACCCTTTTTTTTCCAATTTAACGAATGAAGCAATAATTACTTTGGCGACGATAGAAATCCAGGCGGTTTCAATTGCTGCATTAAGCATGGGACACGTGGGTCTCTCCGGGCTGGGCACAGTTTTGGGTGCTTCTGGGCTCCAGTTTCCTAGACCTGATTCAGATGCCCCTTTTTTCGGGGCTGGGATCTCGGGCACCAACAGCGGGACTTGTTTTTCCGGGTTTGTTCATTTCTTTCATTTGATTTTTTTTTCCCTTTTGTTTTTAATGTATTTATTTGGATGCCGTACATTCCCAAAGGCTCTGTGCATTCCTTTGCTTAGCATGCCACGCAAGCCACCCGCGTGGCACTGTCAGGGTTTGTGCCACCTGCTCTGAGCACAATTCCTTTGAACAGAGAGGAGCGTGCTAAACACCGGTTTTCCCTGACGAGAGAATGCAAATTGTGTATCAAGGAAGGAAATACAGGGCATTCTGTGCATTGTGCCAGTCGAGTGCATTTTATTTGATCGCCCATTGTCCTAGTTTGCATCACTCGATGTGTGTAATTGGGGTAGGCAGGAATGAGTCAGGAACCGCGTTAGACACTTCAGCTCTACCCAACTTGTATAAACCAGAAGAGGAGAATCAAAACCATGTGGAGTCTTAGTATCGCTTTATAAGTGTTGTGACCCAGGCCCAAGTAGTTAGAATTAAATGCAAACAGTTCGAAAACAAACAGACTTTATTAGAACAGCTGAGAATTAACTCATTCTCAGCATAGTCCAAACTAAATTAAAACAAATTCTTCATAACACAAATTCTTCAGTCTAATCACCAACCTTGGTATAATTAGGCAAACTGCCAAAGGCTTCTCTTGGCAAAAGATCAAAAGCAGAAGACGCCAACCAGAGATAAGTGCAGCAAGACTGTCAATGTTGTTTTCCGACAAAGTCGTTCTTTGTGTTCAGAATCCCTCCGAAGCTTCCATAAAAACGTGGAAATCACCCAGAGAAAGAAAAGATGGATAGTTTAATCTCCTTTCCTTTGGAGAACGCTCTTGATGATGCAGCTGGGATCCTCTGCTCACTTCTGCTTCAACTGAATAGATAACAGAGTAACAGAGTTGGAAGGGATCTTGTAGGTCATCTAATCCGACCCCTCCCACCCGCCCAAGCAGGAGACCCTACACCATTTCCGACAGATGGCAGTCCAGTCTCTTCTTGAAAGCTTCCAGGGGTGAAGCTCCCACGACTTCTGATTTCCTGAACCATGAGCAGCCTCTTGTTCACACGATCAGATTTGTGACCCTGCTGTTATTAGTGTACGTACCTAGGTGTGTGAGGATGACATGCATGCGCGCGCGTGCATAAAAATATTGGAAGGACAATCTCAACAAGGGAAAGCACCTTAAGCAAAGAGATGGTTCCGCAGTGTATTGGAGGAGGCAGTGATTCGTGGAAATCTACCAAGAAAAGGCCCAGCCAAGCCAACTCGGAATCCGTAAAAGCAATTGGGAACTGTAGTACTTAAAGGCAATTGCACAAAAGGCAGAGTAGTGGATGATAGGCTTCTCACCCAGTGGTGGGTTGCTCCCGGTTCGGTCTGGTTCTATAGAACTGGTAGTAAAACCGGCAGGAGGCTCCGCCCACCTGCCACGATGTCATCATGGGCGATCTGCGCATGGACAGAAGCTTCTGTGCATGTGCAGAAGCGTGCGCACTCTCGCTGTGAACTGGTAGTAAAGGTAAGTGGAACCCACCCCTGTTCCCATCCAGTGGAGGTATTCAGCCGGTTCGGACCAGTTTGGGCCCCGCCCACCCACCTACCCTGGCACTATGCTATCCTATTTAGTCATGTTTTCTAAGCCGTGCACATGCGTGTAAGCCGCGCCCGTGAGCAAAGCACGTGCGCAGAAGGCGTGCACGCACATTTTTGGTGTGCGGCGAACCGGTGTTAAAATTCCGTGAACGCCACTTCTGTTCCCACCTCGAATCTTTTGGAACTCGAGACGAGCCTGGCCAGCCGGACTTTGGGATGAGATGGGGAGGCAGGAATGGGCGTGTGTGGGTGGAACGGAATTACAGGTTTTAGCTAAGAAAATAAACATTAAAAGCGTTTTGTAACCCTGCATCTGTTTCTACATGTCCCGAGTCTCTGGAGAAATAAGAACAAGTAGGGCTAGTTATAATTATGGTAGAAAAACAGCCTTCTTCGTCGCCCCCAGGGTGGCCAAACTGTTCTTCTCTTTTCTAATTGAAATCAAAGCTTTCCCCCAATGCTGTTTTCCGAGAAACGTTTAGAAGCTGAAGGCTCGAAAACCTCCGTGAAAAGAGAGCAGAGCAAATTTTCAGCTGTTCCACCAAATCTTTTATTATTCTTTTTTTACTACGGGTAGTCCTCGACTTGCGACCAAAATTGAGCCCAATATTTCCGTCTCGCTAAGCGAGACAATTGTTGAATGCCTTTTGCCCCATTCTGAGACCTTCCTTGCCACCGTTGTTAAGTGAATCCCTGCGGTGTTAAGGCAATCACGTGGTTGTTAAGTGACTCTGGCTTCCCCGTTGACTCTGCTGACCGGAAGGTTGCGAAAATCGGGTCACGTGACCCCAGAACCCGTCATAAATATGAGTCAGTTGCCAATCGTCTGAATTTTGATCATTTTTTTCGGGGAGTCACTAAACGAATAGTTGTAAACCAAGGATTACCTGTATGCCCGACAAACAAACAGGACAAGCGATGGTTTAAAAAATTACATTTTCTGCCCCTTTCCCTAAATAAATAACTACATTTCCTTATTACTTGATTATATTAGAATAAAATGCTCTTGTCGCCCTCAGCTCTGTATTGATTTTATCCTCCGTTTATTAGGATTTTATTTTATGGTCACTCCTTGCTGTTTTAATATGTCTCGACGCCTGTTCATGCCTTCATCCTTTTATTGTTTTATACCTCGCGACGTCTGGCAAATTGCTCAAGGGCGTATTTTTATGAAGGGCACACTACAAATATAGTTTAAATAAAGGAAAACAAGGCCTGGGCGAGAGGGCAGCTGTGGTCTTGGCTTGTTTGAACGTACTCTGCAGGCACCTCGGGTTTTGCATCTTACAGAATTGCTTTTTATTTGTGTGTGTGTGAGAGAGGGAGGGAGAGGGGAGGGAGGGAGGGAGAGAGAAGGAATGGGAGGGAGGGAGAGAGAGAAGGAATGGGAGGGAGGGAGAGAGAGAAGGAGTGGGAGGAAGGGAGAGGAAGGGAGAAAGGGAGTGGAAGGGAGAGGGAGAGAGGAGTGGGAGGGAAGGGGGAGTGGGAGGGAGAGAGAAGGAGTGGGAGGGTGAAAGGGAGAGAAGGAGTGGGAGGGAGAGTGGGAGGGAGAGAGAGAAGGAGGGAGAGGAAGGGAGAAAGGGAGTGGGAGGGAAGGGGGAGAGGGAGGGAGAGAGAAGGAGTGGGAGGGAGAAAGGGAGAGAGAAGGAGTGGGAAGGAGGGAGAGGGGGAAGGGAGAGAGCAAGAGAGGGAAGGGAGAGAGAAAAGGAGTGGGAGAGAAAAAGGGAGAGGGAGGGAGAGAGAAAGAAGGAGTGGGAGGGAGGGAGAGGGGGGAAAGGGAGAATGAGAGAGGGAAGGGAGAGAGAGAGAGAAGGAGTGGGAGAGAGAAGGAGTGGGAGGGAGAGAGAAAGAAGGAGTGGGAGGGAGGGAAAGGGGGAAAAGGGAGAAAGAGAGGGAAGGGAGAGAGAGAGAGAGAAGGAGTGGGAGAGAGAAGGAGTGGGAGGGAGGGAGGAACAGTGCGAGAGTGCAAGCGGAGTACTGAGGAGAGGGAGGGAGAGAGCGAGAGAGTAGTAGGCAAAGAGAGAGGGAGAGAGAAGGAGTGGGAGGAAGGGAGAGAGAGGGAGAGAGTAGGTAGAGAGTGGGAGATGAAGGAGTGGTAGGGAGGGTAAGGGGGAGAGAGAGAGGAGTAGTGGGGAGAGAGAAGGAGTGGAAGGGAGAAGGGGAGAGAGAGAGAGAGAGGTATGAAATCTCAGTGTAGGTCTCCATCCACACGTCTGCTGCAGGCAGCTTGCCTTTAGGAGCAATTGTCACACTGTGCCAGATTTCAGGATTGCACACACGTACCAACAGTTCAGTATTTACACAATTCCTAAGAGATGGCTTCCGCAGGAGGAACGTGGGAAGCCGTTTCTTCAGCAACACAGAATATTTACAGGTACTCCTCGACTTACGACCAGTTGCTTAGCAACGCTTTGAAATTACAACAACCCCCCAAAGGGCATTTAACGATCCGAATTCGAAGTTACAACCCCCTCCTCCCCCTGTGGGTCCCATGCTCACATGTTGGGCCCTTAGCAACCAGATTCCCCTTTTCCTGCTGTTTGCAGCATCCCAGGGTCCCTTGACCGAAATTCCCGACTGTTTTTGTGCTGATTTCTGACATTCACTTCCGCTTTCTGACAAAAACGCCTGTTGGGTAAAATGGATTCCCTTAATGACGACATTCACTTTACGGCCACTTGGAAAACATGCTGTCAAGTCAAGTCCGGTCACATGGTACCTGTTTAACAACTGCAACTATTTATGCCCATAATTCTGGGCTTAAGTACAGTCATAAGTCGAGGACTACCCATCCAGAGGAACAAACAGCCTCATGGCTTCCTCAAGTTACTTATCTCAGCGTTGTTGTGACCCAGGCCCACGTAGTTAATATTAAATGCAAAACAGTTCCAAAAAACAAACAGATTTTATTAAAATAGCTGAGAATTAACTCATTCTCAGTTTATCCGAAGAGCTGTTGATGGTCTGTTTTAAGCCTTATGGGAGGGACCAATCATCTCTTGGCCCTACTCCCGAGTCGTCCTCTTTGCTGTAGCTGCTCTTGCCTTCTGGCAGCTCTTCTCATACGTGCACTAGGAACAGGCTCCTCCTGTTCCTCGGCCTCTCTACTGTCAGCCTCTGGAGGCTCCGGAGTCGGCGCATCCCTCCCTGATGGCCCTGGCCCCATCTCTGCCTCCGACGCAGAGCCCTCATCCGGGCCTTCCACAGCCTCCAGGACTGGCCCATGTTCCTCCCCAGCCTCCTCACTGTCTGACTCCGCTGCCAGCTCTGCAGGCTGCTGGCGGACCACAACAAGCGTTAAGATCTGCATCTGTTCTCTTCTTCCAAGCTCTTAGTTAAAACATGGGGTGTGAGAAGAAGTGAGAAGAACCTTCTAATCATTTCTAAAGGACAAAGGCAAGCATAATTTGCCAGACTATTGGGACCTGTTTATGGTTTTTTAATCATCCTAAGGGACTTTCTGAGGTCCTGCTTCCAAATTCCTAAGACAGAAGGGCCTGTGATTTAAAAATTAACCTCTTCTTAAGATCCTCTTTGAAGAAAAAAAAAGGAGTCCCTGCGGATTTTATTCCACTAGTCATTGCTGACTCTAAAACGAGTGTCAAACTCAATTTCATTGACGGCCACATCAGGGTTGTGTTTAACTTTGGGGGGCCAGGATAGACGTGGCCATCTCGACGTCACTCGTGTTGTGGGGTGCCTGTGGTGGCCCAAGCACTCTGTCAGTGAAAACAGTGTTTTGAGCTCCATTTTTGGCTGCAATGGCTTTCTGCAACCCTCTGCCAGCAAAAACGGAGCCCGCTGCCCTCCCGAGCTCCATTTTTGCTGGCAGAGGCACCGTGGGCTGGTCCTTTGCTGTTTTGAGGGCGCCCCCGCAGGCCAGATCTAAGCACCCCGCAGACCGGATCTGGCCCCCATGCCTTGAGTTTGACACCCCTGCTCTAGAGGACACTACTCATCTCCATTTCAAGACCATTTGAGCTAGCGCTGTCGGAAGACATTTCTGCGGTCAAGTGGTCAGCCTGACATCACAGAGTGCTGTTATCTCCCCAGTGGTACCTGTTTATCTACTCGCCTTTGCATGCTTTCGAACTACTAGGTGGGCCCGAGCTGAGGCGAGGACGGGAGCTCACCCTGTCACGTGGTGCTCGGGTCTCGAACCTGGGCTGCTGGTTTTTCAGCCAACAAGCCCAGCGTCTTTAACCACTCAACTACGTTCCAGATTGCCAAGCTCTCTCGCTAGTAGCATCCTCCATCATCAAAAAAGGCATTTTGCAGTCTGCCTCCCCAAAGCGTCCGTAGGTGATTTAACTAATGTTCAGTTCCTTAAGGTAGGATGCAGGCAAAGCAGTAACAGTGAGAGGGATCTTGGAGTCTTAGTGGACAACCAGTTAAATGTGAGTCAGCAGTGTGTGGCGGCAGCCAAAAAAGCCAATGCAATCCTAAATTACATTAACAGAGGGATACAATCAAGATCAAGGGAGGTACTAATACCACTCTATAAAGCCTTAGTAAGACCACACCTAGAGTATTGCATCCAGTTTTGGTCACTACAGTATAAAAAAAGATGTGGAGACTCTAGAAAGAGTGCAGAGAAGAGCAACCAAGAGGATTAGGGGACTGGAGGCTAAAACATACGATGAACGGTTGCAGGAACTGGGTATGTCTAGTTTAATGAAGAGAAGGACCAGGGGAGACATGAGAGCATCTTCCAATATTTGAGGGGCTGCCACAGAGAGGAGGAAGGGGTTCAGTCTATTTTCCAAAGCACCCGAAGGCCAGACAAGGAATAATGGATGGAAACTGAACAAGGAGAGATTCAACGTGGAAATAAGGAGAAACATCCTGACAGTGAGAACAATCAACCCATGGAACAGAAGTTGCCTTTAGAAGTTGTGGGAGCTTCATCCCTGGAAGCTTTCAAAAAGAGCCTGGACTGCCACCTGTCAAAAATGGTGTAGGGTCTCCTGTTTGGGTGTGGGGGGGTTCGACTAGATGACTTACAAGCTCCCTTCCAACTCTGTTAATCTGTATCAGTGTCAAGACCTGCTTCCACGAGACTGCTGGGACCAAGAATGGGAACCAGGCTCACCACAACAGGCTTGTAATGAGTGACCTCGTGTTGTTAATGGAGACAGTGCAGTTCTCTGGAGCTCAGTCTGGAAACAGGATGCATCTGTGGCACTTGCAAAATAGAAGAGGTGAGTGTAAGCCTGAGAGCTTGACGACAGAGATTCAACTGTGGGCGTTTATTTAGCTCGAGAGGGCAGAGGGGTGTCTACCATTAACCCCCCACCTGCTTTGTGAGGTCGGTTGAGATGGATTAGATGGGAAACTCCCACCGACCTCTTCTCCCTTCTATTCACCTAGACATGTGATGCACCTCACTGTCTTTGTAGCTACCAAAAGGATCCATCCAGAGGTGGGATTCAGCCGGTTCGTACCGATTCGAGTGTGATAGGATGTAATGCTGTTCTATTTAGCCACGTTTTTGAGCAAATCACATGCGCGGAAGCATGTGCATGGCGAACAGTTGGTAATAATATTGGAAACCCACCGCTGGATCCATCTTCAGGAAGGTGGCATTAGGATCGGCCCAAGACCTGAGCACCTGAGACATAACATGGAACGTGGAAGGGACCTCAGAGGTCTTCTAGTCCGATCCCCTACTCAAGCAGGAGATCTTGGTGGCGCAGTGGCTAGAGTGCAGTACTGCAGGCCACTTCTGCTGGCTGCCTGCAGTTCGACAGTTTGAATCTCACCAGGCTCAAGGTTGACTCAGCCTTCCATCCTTTTTGAGGTGGATAAAAGGAGGACCCAGATTGTTGGGGGACAATAGGCTGACTCTGTAAACTGCTTAGAGAGGGCTGTAAAGCATTATGAAGCGGTATATAAGTCTAAGTGCTATTGGTATCTTGGACCATCCCGGTCAAATGGTGGTTGGGAAACTGTTCCCTTTGATTAATTATTCTCACTGCATATGCAATTATATAAAAGTTAAAAGTTGAGGTTTGATAATTAATGTTTTATTCTTCTGTACCAAAGAGAGTTGGAAGTCAATGCCTTTTTATTTGTTTTTCTCCTTGCTTTTCCCCCACTCGTCTCTTTCCCTTTTCCCTTCCCTAATTTCCCCACCAGTTCCTTTTGTCTTTTCTTTGTGCGCTATATTATAAACCAATAAAATTGTTTAAACCCAATTGATGGTTCTCACTGTCTTCTCGGTTGGATCTTCCTCTTTTGCTATTTGTATATTGATCTCTTCGTTTGTTGACATTTATTGGCTGTCCGTCTTACCTGGCTAGCAAAGAGGATGTTGGAATTCAATTTTTTTTATTATCGGTTCTGTGGGCGTGGCTTGGTGGGCGTGGTGTGGCTTGGTGGGCGTGGCTTGGTAGGCATGGCAGGGAAGGATACTGCAAAATCCCCATTCCGTCCGCACTCCTGGGGGAAGGATACTGCAAAATCCCCATTCCCACCCCACTCCTGGGGGAAGGATATTGCAAAATCCCCATTCCCACCCTACTCCTGGGGGAAGGATATTGCAAAATCCCCATTCCCACCTCACTCTTGGGGGAAGAATATTGCAAAATCTCCATTCCCATCCCACTCTTCGATCAGCCGGAGGTGGTATTTGCCAGTTCTCTGAACTGCTCAAACTTTCCGGTACCGATTCGCCAGAACCTGTCAGAATAGCTCCCCTGGATGATGGCCCCTTCCTCTTGCTAGCAAAACCAAAGGCATTGGGGCAGGTGAGGTAGGGAAACCATTGGAATTTGCCCTCTCCATGGTCAACTGAGCCCCGGGCAGTGAAAGGAGTACCAAGGCAAGTTAGAAGAGCGCTGATGAACGTTTCCCCTGTCCTTCCTCCCCAGACAACTGCGCAGAAACCTCAGCCTCTACTTCATTATGAAGCTGCTTGGAAAGATGAAGACGGACCCAAACTTCTGGCAAGAAGAAATCCAGGTTAGTTTGGGAAACCAAGGGAAGAGAAGGAAAGGGTCAGGGGTGGGGTTTCACTGGCTCTCTTTATTTTATTACTCATATTTCTATGCCGCCCACTCTCCGAGGACTCTGGGGGGCTTACACCAAAGACAGTATACTAAATAGCGTATTGCCCCCTAACAATCTGGGTCCTCATTTTACCCACCTCAGAAGGACGGAAGGCTGAGTCAACCTTGAGCCGGTGAGATTTGATCCGCTGATCTGCTGAACTAGCAGTCAGCTGAAGTAGCTGCAGTACTGCACCCTAACCACTGCGCCACCTCGGCTCTTTCCAACGGGAGCAGTGCTGGTATTCAGCTGATTCTATCCAGTTCAGGCAAACCGGTATCGGCCCCTGTGGGAGGCTCTGCCCACCCACCCAGACATAATCACGTCCCATTTATCCACATTTTTGATGCTCTGCACATGCACGGAAGGCCCTGCGCATGCACGGAGGTGCACGCTCACATTTGCAAACCAGTAGCGAAGGTAAGTGAATACCACCCCTGAACGGGAGGTATCTTGGAATCACTTTTTGGGGGGATCACTCCCAAGAGAAAAGTCAGAGGGTTGTTGAGTCCTGTTGATGGAGCTTTTCCTGTTAATTTGTGAAAAGCACTCGTTGTGAAAGAGGCATTTCCCTGGTAAGGGGGACAGTGTAGAACAGCGTCTGTCAATCTCAGCAGATTTCAGATCAGCCACCCATGCATGCATGCATGCATGGCTGGCTGGGGAATTCTGGGAGTTGAAGTCCACAGATCTTAAAGCGGCTAATATGAACACGGCCGTAGAATTGGATCATGGAATGGCATGTTGTGGAAGTTGAAGTCCACCAATCTTAGCGTCGCTACAGAATCGGGTTTGCCGAACGGCACAATTCTGGGAATTCAAGTCCACAGATCTTAAAGCAGCTAAGATAAACACAGCGGTAGAATTGGATTGCTGAATGCCACGTACGGGGACATCATAGAGAGCTTCTGAATCACAGCCCAGTAAATTGGGCCTCCATAAACTAAAATACATTCACCAAGTTGAACCTGCTTGCTCCCAAGGCTAAAATATCTCCTTACGCGTTGTGGATTCTTCAGCGGATTCTACGAAACCCAACCGTTTTTGGCCAGGTCGCTTTCCTGAAGGCCTTTTCGCCCTTGCTGATCCTCACATTAACCAACCAAGGAGCTGAACTGAAGACGATGCACAAATCCAACGGATTCCTTGGGTTCAGCTCGTTGCCGTAAAACCTGCCGTACCCGTCTCTACAGACAGCTCTCTCCTCCCATCCCTGTCTTTAAGGCACATCTGTCACAGATGTGTGCTTCCACCCTGCAAAACAACCAGAGGGGCAGACAAGTCTTCCTTTTATATATATATATATATATATATATCTTTAACATCCATAAGTGCTTAGTGAACAGTGTATTATCTGGGTCAATATATTTTGCATACAATACTGATAAGTGACATTACCATTTTAACATACATAATCATACTTTTTCAACTTCTAACACTTGTGTATACTTAGTAAATGTAATATGTTCTATTACATTTCAGTATACATAATATTATTTTCCCAATTTCTACTTTTACTTCTTTTTTTCCCCAACGCTCATTAGAATAATCACCATTAAGAAGAGCCTGGTGGCGCAGCAGACTAAAGCACTGTTATTAACATCAAGCTGTCTGCAATTACTGTAAGTTCAAATCTCACCAGGCTCAAGGTTGACTCAGCCTTCCATCCTTTCTAAGGTAGGTAAAATGAGGACCCAGATTGTGGGGGCAATAAGCTGACTTTGTATAAATATACAAAAAGTATAAAGGCTATTGCTTAACGCATTGTAAGCCGCCCTGAGTCTCCGGAGAAGGGCGGCATATAAATCAAATTAAAAAAAAAACATGTTAAAAAGTGTTCTATCCGTCATCTCTTGCCCTTTTTAGAATTTTAACTTTTTGGTGAATCTGTCCTGCTTCTCCCTCTGGTATCTTGTAACTCCTTTTGTCGCTTTTATTTAATCTAAATAAAGAGTCTTCCAAGATGCTGAAGGGAAGGAGGGAGGAGAGCAGAAGATAGGAAGGGTTGTCCCAGCCATGTTGCTCTACCCACTGGCTCCTGTCTACAAAGGAGGCCTTTGAAGAGCCACTTGCAGAGACATCCTGCATCCTGCCCGCTTTCCAAGAATATGCATTGAGGACATTTGGTAATTGTTTCCTCCTCATCTGGGTCCTATCATTTCCCAGGGGTTTAAAAAAAAGAGTGGGGGGGAGAGGAGGAGACCCACAGAATGACTTTTCAAGAAGACCGCGCGCCACATGTGACCGACGAAAACTTTTGAGATACTTCCTGGCTTTGATTTCCCCACTTTGATCCTGACGCCTGAATATTTCTCTGGTTTTTTTTCTGTGGTTGGGGCTCATGAAGGGTGGTGAGATCTCCCCCCCCTTCCTTCCACCCCCACCCCAGGAAAGCCACATAAGAGAGAGACCAGGGTCTCTTCAACGGACTTTCTCGAAGACCTCTTTAAAAAGCTTCGTTCTCGCCTCCTCCTCAGGATATTAGCGCTTCTTACTCATTCACGCAGGCCGCCAGCCATCGGGCGCGAAGGCACGGCGTTCAATTTATAACCCCAGATCAGACAGAGCAGAAGAATGCCTCCTTTGTAGGTGATTTAAAAAAAATAATAAAAGAAAATCACAGGACTCCTTTGTTTCACAGTCATAATTGAGCATTAACTAAATGGAAAGGGCTTTGAGTTTCTCAGCCAATTTTCATTCTTCACACTTGGCATTTATATATTGTTTTTAGGGCGTTGAAAGTTCTCAACAAGCCTCACCTCGGTTATCTTTGCTCGAGTCTGCGAAATTAATTAGAAAGGGAGCATCGCTCCCCTTGCAGAGGAAGGATGGGGTGGGGGGTTGCTGACGGAGAGGGCAAATTGCTTTTCTGCTGAGGGCCACAGTTGTGGGTTCCGCACAGGGGTGAAATTCAAAAATTTTCCCTACTGGTTCTGCGGGCGTGGCTTGATGGACGTGGCAGGGGAAGGATATTGCAAAATCTCCATTCCCACCCTACTCTGGGGCCAGCCAGAGGTGGTATTTGCTGGTTCTCCGAACTACTCAAAATTTCCGCTACCAGTTCTCCAGAACCTGTTAGAATCTGCTGGATTTCACCCCGCGTCATTGTCCAAAGTGGATGGAGATAAAATCGGAGGTGAGAGCAGAAATAGAAGGAGTTGCACGTTTTATTTTGGCTGCCCTTTTCTCTCTTATTTCCATTTATCTGTCTTTTTGGTTTTTTTTTCCTGAGCTGAGTTGGACCAGAGGTAGTAAAGGGGTCCATAGTGGCTCACCCCCTGATGCAAACTGATCTTCTGCCACAGAAGGTTGCAGGAGGCCATCACTGCTGGAAATGGTGCTTGGGAGCCCGTTTTCACTGGCAGAGCGCTTGGGCCACCACAGGAGCCCCTGTCATGAGTGATGTCGAGCTGGCCACACCCATTCTGGCCACACACACACACACACACACACACACACACACACACACACACGCAACCCTGATGTGGCCCTCAATGAAATCGAGTTTGACACCCCCGCCCCATAGGAAGAAGGGACCAAGGGGGAGGTCCCCCTGCTCCTTGGGAGGGGGCTGCTGGGTATTCGTAGAGGTTTGGGAGAGTGAAGTTCGGAGAACCCGCAAATCTCAGTCCTGGCTGGCCCCGCCCACCCCGCCCTGCCCCTCCCAGGAGTCCCCACACGGCCCATTTTGAATGCAGGTAAGTGCAGGGCACGCGTGGACGCTCAGGGAGGGTTAAAAACAGGCCTACTGGAAGTTTGGGAAGGCCCGAAACAGGCACGTTTCTGTCCACCAGACGGCCTCTGGAGCCTGGGGAAGCTGTTTTCACCCTCCCGGAGGCTTGAGGAAGGCCCTTGGAGGCAAGGGAGGGCAGAAACGCCCCGTCCCCGTCATGGCCACGCCCACCCAGCAACCGGGCAGAGAATCCCTTGCTAAAAGTTTTGAAGCCCACCCCTGGATTCCAGGATCTGCTGTACGCAGAGAGAAGTTCAGGAAGGGTTGAGTTCTCCATCAGCCCCGCTTTGCAGCAACCAAGGAACGAGTCCCCAAAACCCCCACGAAGCTCTTGCTCAATTCAAAACGAGCTTCTTTCCACCACCAAGGAAAGGAAAAAAAAAAAAAACCTGTTAATCGCAGACATAGGCCTCCCTTTCTCCTCCAGCAGTTGAGTCCTCTGGTTTTTTTTGTTTTTTTTGTTTTTTTTTTTATGAAATTGCCAACTCGGCTTCCTCTGCAGGCCGTCACCGCATCGACTTCTCCAGCTTCTGCACTTTTTAAGGCGGTGCAGGTGGGCGGTTTATGTTTGTCTATACACAGACAGATTCCGTGATTCATTCTGGCACTAGCTATTGTTGAAATCTTCTCCGCCACTTCTTTGGAGGGAAGACGAATAAGTTAAACCAGCAGGCACAACGGAGAAACGGTGGGAACAAACGGGAAGGCACTGGAGATCTGACAGATTCTCCCCACCCTCTTCCCCCCACGCCCACTCCCACCCCAGCGCTCTGTGGCAATGAAATTTCTGCTGATTTGTTCACATTCAAATCCTTCCACGGGGGTTACGCAGAGTGCGAAAGCTGTTTTGGAAGCGGGAAAGAGACGTCGAAGGCAGGAGGAAGAAGAAGAATGTTTTAACAGGGCAAGTCCACACACGGGTTCAAGGCTGCCAGCTCAAGCCTGTTCACCCTTGAGCAAGACGCACCACGTCAAGGCTGGCCAGGAAGGAAGCCATCTAGGTTTCCCCTGCGATCGTGACCTCGCTGGAACGAAAACTTCAGGGCTGCCGAGCAAAAGATAGCAAGTGGCAAGCTAGCTCAGGATCCAAAAGGATCCAACAAAATGAAATTTTAATGTGGAGAAAAGCAAGGTTTTACACTTAGGCAGGAAAAAAACAAAAGCAGGGGTGAGCTTCAAGGGGTTCTCTGCCTGGTTGCTGGGTGGGTGTGGCCATAGTGGGCGTGGCCTAGTTGGCTTCCTGTACCACGGTGGGGTGGGGGGCGTTTTTGTCCTCCCCGGGTTCTGGAGGCTTTTCTTCAGCCGTTTTTGTCCTCCCCGGGTTCCGGAGGCTTTCCTTGAGCCTCCGGGAGGGTGAAAATGGCCTCCCCAGGCTCCGGAGGCCCTCTGGAGGCCGGAAATGGGCCCTTTTCCAGCCTTCCCGAACTTCCGGTAGGCCCGTTTTCACCCTCCCCAAGCCTCTACGCGCACCCTGCACTTACCTGCATCCAAAATGGGCTGCGTGGGGACACCTGGGAGGGGCGGGGCAGGGTGGGCAGGACCAGCCAGGAGTGGAATTTGGGGGTTCTCTGAACCGCACAGAATGTTAGCTACAATCTTAGCCGCGAACCCTCAGCAGCCCACCTCTGGGTACAAGTATATATTAGGCGAAACCTGGCTCAAAAACAGTAACTGTGAGAGGGACCTTGGAGTCCTGGTGGCTGATCACTTAAACACGAGACAGCCGTGTGCGACAGCAGCCAAAAAAGCTAATACAATCCTGGATTGTAGAAACAGAAGCATAAAATCAAAATCACATGAAGGATTAGTGCCGCTTTATAAATCCTTAGTTAAGACCACAGCTGGAAAACCGCATCCAGTTTTGGTCACGTTACAAAGAAGATGTTGAGACTTTGGGAAAAAGTGCAAAGAAGAGCAACTAAGATGATTAAAGGCCTGAAGGCTAAAACACATGAAGAACAGTTGCAGGATTTGGGTTTGGCTAGTCTAGAGAAAAGAAGGAATATGGGGCACATGATGGCAGCGTTCCAGTATTTGAAGGGCTGCCCCAAAGAAGAGGGGATGGGGTCAACCTATATCCAAAAGCGCCAGAAGGCAGGACAAGAAGCAACGGATGGAAACTAATCAAGGAAAGAAGCAATCTGGAATCAGGGAGAAGCTTCCTAACGTTGAGGACAATTAACCAGTGGAACAGCTTGCCACCAGAAATCGTGGATGCTCCATCACTGGATGTTTTTAAGAAGAGGCTGGACACTTGTCTGAAATGGTATAGGATCTCCTGCTTGAGCAGTGGGCTGGACTAGAAGACCTCCAAGGTCCCTTCCAGCTCTATTCTGAATTGAAAGTTGAGAGTTTTCCTTTATTGGTCAAATAAGAGGAGAAGACAAGGCAGCCCAGCCCCAGGAGATTTTTTTGGAGGAGGAAGGAGGAGGAGGAGGAAGAAGAGAAGAAAGAAGAGGAGGAGGAGGAGAAGGAAGAAGAAGAGGAGGAGAAGAAAGAAGAGGAGGAGAAGAAGAGAGCCTTGATAGTACAGTGGTTTAGTGCACCCTGTTATTAACACAGCTGCCTGCAATTTCTGCTGGTTCGAATCTCTCCAAGGCTCAAGGTTGACTCAGCCTTCCATCCTTTCTAAGGGAGGTGAAATGAGGACCCAGTTTGTGGGGGCAAAAAGCTGACTTTGTATAAATATACAAAAGTATGAAGGCTATTGCTTAACGCCTTGTAAGCCGCCCTGAGTCTCCGGAGAAGGGCGGCATATAAATCAAAATTAAAATTAAATTAAAAAAAAAAGGAAGAAGAGAAGAAGAGGAGGAGAAGGAAGAAGAAGAGGAGGAGGAGGAGGAAGAAGAGGAGAAGAAGGAAGAAGAAGAAGAGGAGAAGGAGAAGAGAACAGACAGAAGGAGAGGAAAGAGGGAGATAATTGGATAAATGGATGGGCAGAAGGAAGGGGAGGGAGGAAGGAATGAAAAGAAAGGAAGGAAGAAGTGAACAGGCAGAAGGAAAAGAAGGAGGGAGAAAAAGGAAAGATTGGATGGATGGATGGGCAGAAGGAAGGAAGGGGAGGGAGGGAGGGAGGGAGGGAGGAAGGAAGACAGTGTTACAGATGGTATCTGATCCTAGCAGTACCATAATTTAAACTAGCTTTGGAATTGTCATCCCAATTTTGTAAAGTTGGCAGAAAGTTGTCAAATGAAAGGCGGCCATCATAGGGAAGGGAAGCCCACCGCTCGGTCAGGTTGACTGTCCAGAGGTTCATGAATTGCGATCAAATTCTTCAAACAACCGAACGTAGGGATATATTTCCTATATACAAGGTTTGGTTTGGTTTTTTCCCCCCAGAGCTGGCGGTGGTGGGCTCTGCTACCCCCAGCATCAGAGAAATCCCTACTTTAAAACGTCCCGACTGCCCTGCTACTGACTTGGTGGTGCAAAAGTCGAGAGGGCCGAGGGTTTGGGGAGGGGTGGTGAAGCAACCCCCTTAACACATGATTTTTTTTCCCCCTCTCTGCGCGCGCTTTCGAAAAAAGAAACGGCCTAATCACAGCTGGCTTCCAAGGACGAAGGCGAAGCCGTCAAAACCCACTTGAGAACCTCCTTAATCTCCAACTGTTTAAATTCTTCACACTCGGTGCTATGTAAACGGCTGGGTGGGCTTTCTAATGACCCTAACCCACTCTTCGCTTTGAGGAGGGGAGGGGGCTGGAAATAGGGCTGTCTCCACCACTGGAGGCCAGGGAGGGTGAATGACATTTCTCGGAGCTCCTGCCGGGATGACAACGTACGGCTCGTCCTCTTTTCAGCTTTCCGAGGGGCATGTGGGTTTCTACCACCCCCCCCCCCACTAGAATCCGGACCTGGCACCCACGTCACTCCACTCCGGCTCCCATGCCACTTTGCCGGGAGACAAAGAGGCCGGTTGAAGAGATTGGGACTCTGGGGGTCAGCGCCCTGTGAATGGAGGGCTTTCAGCAGAAACCCACATCCTCTCCTCCAGAAGGTCAGGCGCGCTGGACTAACAGAGGCTGCCTTTCAGAGTGGCCTTTGCTGATCCCTTCCCCACTCTCCCCCCCTCCCTCTCCCTTGGGGGTTGAAACTGGCTCCGTTCCACTCGCTCGCTTGCTGCACCGTTTCCTTTTTAGGCTCGAAAATCCAAGCGGGCAGAAAACTGGGAACGTCCCATCCATCCATCCAGGGTTTTTTTTTTTTTTAAAAAAAAGAGGGCCAAGCGGTTGTCCGATTGGCCACACCGTGCCTTGAGGTCTGGGAGGGCTGATTTTGCCCCAGGCCCTTATAGGGAGCAAGCCGCCAAGACTCCAAATCGCAAGGCCGTTGAGCTGTACCTAAGCTTGCCCCTGTTTCGGTTTGGGTTCTTCCCTCCCCCACTATTGCGAGAGAAGCAGGCCTGAAAATAGATGGTGTTTGAGAGTCGTGTTAGTAGATGCACCAACTAACATCTGGTTAAAGATTTTTGAGAGATGTTTTGTGAGGTTTTTTTTGTGAGGTTTTCTTTGTGAGGCGTACCCCAGCCAGCAAAGCTGGAGGACTTCAACCCCCAGAATCCCCCCAGCCAGCAAAGCTGGAGGACTTCAACTCCCAGAATTCCCCAGCCAGCAAAGCTGGAGGACTTCAACTCCCAGAATCCCCCCAGCCAGCAAAGCTGGAGGACTTCAACTCCCAGAATTCCCCAGCCAGCAAAGCTGGAGGACTTCAACTCCCAGAATTCTGGGAGTTGAAGTCCGCCAGGCGTAAAGTTGCCAAGGTTGGAGATCCCTGCCCTAAAGGGCTCCTGTTCCTGGAAATGTGATGCAACTTCTCTCCCACTTCAAGTAGGGTAATGGGCCTGAAAAAAGACTGTAGGGTCTTAGGGGGATCATGACTTCCGAGTTCCTTCCACAGAAGGCTTGAGGAAGGGGAATTCTGGGACTGGCTCCAGCTTGGCTGGTTCATCACTCCAGCAACGCTGAGCTCTTTCCCTAGTAGCAAAACCACAAACCACATGCTTTACTCTCAGGCATCATCTGTGTACCGTATGAGCTTGGGGGGGAGGGATCTAATGTGAGTGGCATGTAGTGGTGGGGACATATTTTTTCTGTCTTTAGAAGACAATAAAGGGTCTTCCACACAGTCAGTGGTATCACTTCTCCAGTCGTCACCAACGGTTTTGGCCTGCCACGCTACTGTGCTCCCTACAGTTCCCTTCCCCGAATAGCTACCTGTCAGCCATTCAAGGTAGACCAAACTTGGAAAGACGCGCAAACGAATGCTACTTTTATTATAAGGTTACGTGACAGTAATGGAATCTTGCAAATCTGAGTTAATGTCAGGCTCCAAATAATGCATCCAACTGAACTCTTGAGGCATTGGTTTTCCTCAAAGAACAAATTTATTTAGATACATCATGTTGGTGCTACTGGTGAAAAGCCAGTACTAAAGTTTCCGGGCTTTTCACTCCAATATAAGTTTCACTTTTCTCAAGTTTCCAAAACAATAGTAGTGGATAGTAATGGAATCTGAATGTTTCTCCAGCTCGCTAGGAAATTCTGGGAGTTGAAGTCCACAAGTCTTAAAGTTGCCAAGTTTGGAGACCCCTGACGTAGACCAACCTTCTCCAGGGTGATCTGCCCCAAACCTGGACCTCTGGGAGTTGAAGTCTATAAGACTTAAGGTTGCCAAGTTTGGAGACTGCTGACGTAGACCAACCTTCTCCAGGATGCTCTTCCTCAAACCTGGTCTTCCAGGGACTTGGCTACTACAGAAGGGAAATGCAAAAAGCAGGACAAGGAAAGGAATTCCCACCCAGTTGCAAGGAAAACACTGCAGTCCTGTCTTTTGAAGTCTTTTATCGGAAACAGGAGCTGAGCTGATACAAAAGCAGACACCATGGGTGAAGAGCCATTTCGCAGAGAAGTAGAACAACTGTTTCTAGATTAATGCTACTTCTCCCACCTGCCTGCCCCAAGCTACGTGTGCTCAAAATACACCTTTCTTACTCATAGCTGAGCCCGGAAGAGGACAGAAATGTATCCGCAAGTCTGAAGGAGCAAAGCCCCTCTTTCTAATTTTCAAATCAATATGCCATTGCAAAGAACGCTTTTGTTTTTTAAAATTAATAAAGCACCAAATGGGGAATTTCTTTTCTTACAGTACATTCATAAATCTTTGGTATTGGAAAATACCACTGAGAATATTGGAAGCGGCCAAGAAAACAAACCAGTGCATCATCAAACAAAGCAAGCCAGCGTCCTCGCTCGAGGCACAAATGACAAAGCTCAAATTATCCTCTTTTGGACTTATTATGGTATGCAAAAAAGCAGCTCTCTGGAGAAGGCCCTGATGCCAGTTGGAAGGAAGAGGAGGAGGAGCAGCAAGAGGGATGGAGTCAGTCACAGGGGTGGTGGGTCCAACCATGGAAGACCTGAAGGACAGATCCTCCTGGGGAAGGTCCCTGTGTGGTCGCAAAGAGTTGACACTGATTTTGAGACACTGATGTTTAGGCTCTAGAAAGGGTGGAGAGAAGAGCAACAAACGCCTTCCTGTGTTGAGGCTCTAGAACAAGGGTCCTCAAACTACGGCCCGCTGAAGACATTAATCTGGGCCGCAAGGGACCATGAGGGCTGCTCCAACCACATCGCCCCATCTACCCGCCGGCCCCCACCCGCCTTCTAGAGGCCTAGGAGGCCAAAAAATGGGACATGCGGCTGGCCATTCAGCCGCAGCAGGAATGGGTGTCCCTCCTCTGCTTATCCAACTCACTGGTAGGCCAGCAGAGTTCGCCGTGCCCTTGCTTCAGTCGCAAATTGAGTTGCTGCTTCCCCACAAAAGATGGCGTGGATGAGTTTGTGCGTCTTGTAATCTGCAGCCTCTTTTATCTTCTCCTGGAGCATGAAATCTCAGCGTTTTCTGCCGAACGTTGCTGAACTCTGTTTGACAACAAGACCAGGGGAGCCCGGTTGTCAGACAGGCAGCCTGAGTCACTCACGGGGCTTTGTATAAATGCAAACAAACGGGTAGACACAGCAAGAAGAGAGCCAAGAGGTGACTAGCTTGCAAGCCACAACTTGAACAGACCGCTCGGCTCACACATCGTTTGGAACAATCATTTTCCTGCTCTGTTTTTTTAACTGGAAGACTTAAGGTGTCCACGTCTCTCGCCTGTCTTCTTCCGTGCTCAGCTTGGAGGGCTCAGACCAGGGCTGAAATGCTCCCGGTTCAGACCGGATCGCCCGATCCGGTAGCGATGGTGGCGGGTGGTTCGGAGAACCGGTAGCAAAAATCCCTGCCCCCCTCCATGCCCAGCTGAGCCGCGCGATCATCAAAAAGCCTCTGATGATTGCGCGGCTCAGCTGGGATCGTCAGAGCCTTTTAAAAGCATTTTTCTACAACCTCTTCAGCCGAAGAGGTTGTAGGGGGGAAAAAAATGCCTTTAAAAGGTTAAAAAAAAAAAAAAAAGTTGGCCACACCCACCCGTCACATTACCACCACCCCCACGAAGCCACCCCCACAGAACTGGTAGTAACAAATTTTACATTTCACCCCTGGCTCAGACTGTTTGGAAGTGTTTGAGGAATGCAGGAAAATGGGACGATCATGGTTGAATTTTGCTACTCTCTTTGGAAGGAATGCTGGACTTAAAAGTCCACTTACGGAATACTTCCTCAGAAGACTGTCCAACTTCATCTTCTCTTCCTTCCTTCCTTGTCATTTTCAATGCTGTTTAACCCATTCCCAGCAAAAAAAAAAAGACCAAAAGAATTCTGCCTTTATTCACAATTCATCACTCCTTTCCTTTGACTCAGCTATACTTCCCTTCTATCTGTTCTTTATTCTTGCCTTGAGGTAATGCGAACTCAACTTCTGAGATATGTCCCTTCAGATAGCAGTAGCACTTGAATAGAATAGAATAGAATAGAATAGAATAGAATAGAATAGAATAGAATAGAATAGAATAGAATAGAATAGAATAGAATAGAATAGAATAGAATAGAATTAGAACAGGGAGAGGAGAGGAGAGGAGAGGAGAGGAGAGGAGAGGAGAGGAGAGGAGAGGAGAGGAGAGAATTAGAACAGGGATAGGATAGGATAGGATAGGATAAGGTAGGATAGGACAGGACAGGATAGGACAGGACAGGACAGGACAGGACAGGACAGGACAGGACAGGACAGGACAGGACAGGACAGAACAGAACAGAACAGAACAGAACAGAACAGAACTGAACTGAACTGAACTGAACTGAACTGAACTGAACTGAACTGAACTGAACTGAACTGAACTGAACTGAACTGAACTGAATTGAATTGAATTTTTTATTGGCCAAGTGTGATTGGACACCCAAGGAATTTGTCTTGGTGCATAAGCTCTCAGTGTACATAAAAGAAAAGATACGTTCATCAGCAATCATAAGGTACAACACTTAATGATAGTCACAGGGTACAAATAAGCAATCAAATCATATTAGGAAATAGTCAATATAAATCTTAAGGATACCAGCAACAAGGTTAGAGTCATACAGTCATAAGTGGAAGAAGATGGGTGATGGGAACTCTGGGAGTTGAAGTCCACAGGTTGTAAAGGGACCATCGATGCCCACCCCGGCTCTTGCAGACAGCAAACTAATATATATCAGGAAGAGGACATTTGACCTAAGCATCTCTTTCAGACCTATTTTTCTGTTTATTATAGACATTGTAGGTGTGCAGTTTTACTCTATGGTGGCAAAAAAATCCAGAAAGGTCTAGTAGGATCATTTCCCACGAACAAGCTTTATTAAAGGGTACAACATTATTATTATTTTTTTGCGAGCTGCATTCACTTCATCAGAGGAGCATGAACTACATGAATATTAACAGTGCTGTGAAATACAAGAATGTTAAGTTTTCCAGCTAACAGATTTTATTAAAAGGCATCCAGGACTTGGGACAGCTAAATGAGAAGGCTTCACATTGTGGGTCACAGTCAGGGGTGGGATTCAGCCGGTTCGGATCGGTTCAGGCGAAACGGATGCTAATTTTACATCTGGTTCGCTGAACCGGTAGTTGCAAGGACTGGCTGGCCCCTCCCGCCCCTCCCCTCCCCTCCCTGGAGTCTCCACGCAGCCCATTTTGGATACCAGGTAAGTGCAGGGTCCATGCGGAGGCTCTGGGAGGGCGAAAGATGGGCCTCCCGGAAGTCCAGAAATGGGTCCGTTTCCAGCCTCCGCAGCCTGGAGGAGGCTGTTTTTGCCCTCCTGGAGGTTCCAGAAAAGCCTCCGGAGCCTGGGGAGGGTGAAAACATCTCCCCCCCCCCGCCATGGTAGCAGGAGGCCAAGAAGGCCACGCCCACCATGGCCACACCTACCCAGCAACCAGGCAGAAAACCGGTTGCTAAAATTCTTGAATTCCACCTCTGGTCACCGTGCATTATCTAATTCAATGTTAGACTTTGAATCTGTAGTCAATGCTACACATTGAGGTCCACCCCACATTATTCGGTTGGAAGCAGATCCTAAATTATTATTATTATTATTATTATTTATTAAATTTATTAAATTAAATTGTTTGGCCGACGGCACCCTGAGGAGCCCCTCTCTATGGGAGCGTAGTGGTCGGTGAGAGGCCACTGGTGGCAGAAGGCGGTCTCGTAGATACCCCGGGTCCTAAGCCATGGAGCGCTCTAAAGGTGGTAACCGGTAACCTTTAGCCGGGCCAAAGAGAAGAAACTTGGCCCTTGCAAACCCCCGAAAATGCCAAGAATTACCCCCTCCGGCAACGGAGGATCAGCTGGAGGCTGCCATCTTGGAGCATGCGCAGAGGAAATCAGCTCTCTCTCTCTCTCTCTCTCTCTCTCAGAGGTTACTGACATTTAGGAAACAATTGTTCATGTTTTAGTGGCAGAGAGGTGGTCAAAGGAGTTTTTGGGACCTCCTCCCCCTGGATAATTTGAAGAGCTCTAGTCTCCATGAACCTTGTGTTGCTTGTTTGTGTGTGCTTGTGGTAGTTGCATCTATAAGCCCCTCTTTTCTCCACAGCTGCAGCAGCTTTGCGAACTCCTGCCCCTCATGAGGCCTTCCTGCTTAAAGCAGGCCCTACAGAAGACCCAGAGGCTTCACAAGGAGCCAACCCAAAACCAGCAGAAGACGCTCTCTGCTCTTGACCACGAGGTAAGAACGAGGGAGGCAGAGGGAATGTTATGGAGCAAGGGTTTCCAACTTTGTCAACTTTAAGCCTGGAGGACTTCAACTTCCAGAATTCCCCAGCCAGCTTTGCTAATCCCCTAATTCTTCTTTTCTCTAGATTAGCCACACCCAGTCCCTGCAACCATTCTTTATATGTTTTAGTCTCCAGGCCTTTAATCATCTTAGTTGCCCTTCTCTGCACGTGAGGGGAAGGGAATAGGAGTGAGCCCATCCTGTTTGACCTGATAGAATGGGTAGATAAATAAATAAATAATAAAATAAATAAATAACTTTATTGTCACTGTACGTGTATACACAGTATACCCATTCAACGAAATTCACTTAACACCCAAGGATCAGGTCCAACACGCCTAACAATCCCCAAACACACTCCCACCCACCACAATTCTCCACCCCTAAACCACCCAAACATCCACACAACAGACCAAGTAATGCTGTCTGACAGCTCACTGATGGTGGCCCTTTAGTTCATTGTTGAGTGCAATTATAGCTCTGGGATAAAAACTATTCAGAAAACGTGTCGTCCGAGTTTTAATTGTTCCGTATCTTCTGCCAGAAGGCAACAGTCCAAAAAGATTGTTAGCAGGATGGGAAGAGTCTCTGAGAATGTTATGCAACTTTCTCAAACAGTGAGATTCGAAGATGTCGTCCAGGGCTGGTAGCTGGAGCCCGATGATATTCTGGGCAGTTTTAATGATTCTCTGTAGAGTTTTTTTGCCCGCTACAGAGCTGCTCCCATTCCATGCAAGAATGCCGTATGTCAGGACACTCTCAATGGTGCTGCGATAGTAGGACAGAAGTAGATGCTGAGATAGATATCCTTAAGGAAAGGATTACGATTTCTGAAGCCCTGGGAGATGATGTTGCCTAATTAAAGGAACCCAAACATGCTAACTTCTATATGAATTGTAAGCCACCCGGAGTCATTGACTGAGATGGGCAGCCCTAGAAATTGAACGAATACATAAGTAAATAAATAAACTCTGCAGGATCAGGAGAGAGAGGCAGTCCCTCAAATAACCCAGCCCTATGCTGTTCAAACTGCGCCTTGAACAGAGATGGGCTTCACATATTGTAACAACCGGTTCGCCCAGCACCGGAAATGTGAGCCTGCGTGCGGCGTCCCAAAACACGGCAAATCTTTCGCACGCACCATCCGCACATGCGTGCGACAACAAACAACATGGCAATTCGCTCACGCGTGCCATCCGCACATCCGTGCGGTGTCACAAAATACAGCAATATAGGACGGGATTACCGATTCGCCCGAACCGGCTGAATCCCACCTCTGGCTTTGAATCACCCCAGGAAGGAAGGAATAGGGTTAAGCTGCGCTGCATCTGATCCTGCACCAACTTGCATGTAGTATTAAACGTTTACTGTTGTGCTCATTACATTATCTTGAAAAATTCATTTGTCTTCCCTTCTTCTCCTCCTCCTCCTCCTCCTCCTCCTCGCTCCCTCCATTCCCAAAGCAGAGAGCAACAGAAATAAAATAAAGAGCATTCAGCCCAGGAATTTATGACCTGACCGATCACATTAAATGCCTTTCAGGCTGAAAAAGATCTCATTTGTTTCTGCTATCATACCAGCCATTTTTTTTACACAGAGACAAAACCATTCCTGTTGAAGGTGCCAAGTCCCTTTTCAACGGCGCCGAGAGAGCCGCTGTTGACAAATCCCCCCTTCCCTTCCAGTTTTGTACAGGCCTTTTGTTGTTCTCTTTCCCCCCCGATCGAGAATGATTTCTGCCTTCGCAGAAGTTTGGGGCTGCGCAAATTCTTTGTCAACCGTACTCGGTTGACAAAAGCTATTCCTTGAGTGACAATTATTCCATAACTCCGTCTCAAAAGTATCGGTAGTTCTAAGCTGCGTTTTTAGGAGACGAGCAAGCGAAGGTAGAAAGGGAGTTAGAAAGAGATAAGCAGCAGGTGCGACATCAAGGAAAGGCAAGCTGCCGTATGGGAGATGGATCTAAGGATAGCTTTTACACTCCATCATCTCCAGGAAATAGACTCCCTCTTATTTTTCTGCCCAGGCGTAGCTAAAAATTCTCCACAATTTGGACTAACATCCCCAGCCCACCCCGGTAGGGACTGGACTAAAGAAAGAACCCCCAACCTCCAGATCCACTCTCAGTAGAAAACACTACGTGATGTAGACCATGGGTGTCAAAGTTGATTTCATTGAGGGCCACCGCATCAGGGTTGTGTTTGACCCCGGGGTCTGGGGCTGGGGGGGGGGCGTGGTCATGGTGGGCGTGGCCAGTTCAACATCACTCATGTCGGGGGCGCCTGTGGCGGCCAGAGAGCTCTGCCAGCTAAATGGGCTCCCGAGCTCCATTTTTGGCTGCAGTGGCCTCCTGCAACCCTCTGCCAGGGAAAACAGAGCTCGGGAGGGGTGCCCGCGACCCTCCTGAGCTCCGTTTTCGGCTGCAATAGCCTCCTGCAACCCTCTGCCAGAGAAAACGGAGCTCGGGAGGGCTATGTGCGGCCCTCCCCAGCTCCGTTTTCAGTGGCAGAGGCACCATGGACCAGTCCTTTGCTTTTTCCACGGTGGCCTCGCGGGCCAGTTCTAAGCACCCCGCGGGCAGGATCCGGCCCTTGGGCCTTGAGTTTAACACCCCTGATCTAGACTAACAACATACAATCTCAAATTGACCTTAACCCCAACTGACCTCATGAACACCTCTTACGTTTTCTTGGCCAGAGTACAGACATGATTTAGCTGTGGCCACCTTTCCTGCAAGATCTCCTACGTCCAAGTCTAAAGCTCTGAGGCTATCTGGTGGTCACCCATCCAAGCTTTAACCAGGTTTGACTGTTCTCGGGTTTTTGAGATCAAGCAGACTAGGCAGGCTGTTAATCCAGGCAGTTGTCAGGAGCCATCCCTGTCTCAAAGGCACATTTACTTATTTATTTAGGGCAGGGACTTCGAATGAGTTCTGAAGCTCCTGGAGTGTCGATATGGTGACCTGACTGAAGTGTTAGACTTCAGCTAAGGAGAACTTAACTTTCACGTTTCCAGTACATTGTATTCATCCCTCGGTATAACCTGCTTCATAAGACGTCGTCGTTATAAGAATAGACCGTGATCTGTTGCAGGGGTGGTAGTCACTCATCTTCACTACCGGTTCGCAAATGTGAGTGCGCGCGTGCTTCCACGCATATGCAGATTGTCAAAAATGGGACGTGATGACGTCCGGGTGGGTGGGCAGCCCACAGCCGCTGCTACCAGTTTGCTCATGCCGGCTAGAACCGGTTGAATGTCATCACTGATCTGTTGTCATCTGGCCACATCTGGAGGTTTTTATGCTTCCAAAATTATGGTGTTGATCCGTCAAATTTTCTCCAAATTATGATGGTGCCCTCTCTCTCTTTGCTGCCCTCATCACACATAGCAAAATCAGAGTCAATTAGGCAACAACCACACAGTCACAAGCCCAAGAGAAAGGGTGCTTATTTGCTACCTTTAGTAAAAGGTAAATGCAAAGGTTCCCGTTGCACAGATGTGCTAATCGTTCCTGACTCTAGGGGGGCGCTGCTCATCTCCGTTTCAAAGCCGAAGAGCCAGCGCTGTCCGAAGACGTCTCTGTGGTCATGTGGCCGACATGACTCAACGCCAAAGGCGCACGGAACGCTGTTCCCTTCCCACCAAAGGCGGTCCCTATTTTTCCTACTTTGCATTTTTTACCTGCTTTCGAACTGCTAGGTTGGCAGAAGCTGGGACAAGTCACGGGAGCTCACCCCGTTATGTGGCACTAGGGATTCGAACAGCTGAACTGCCAACCTTTAGATCAACAAGCTCAGCGCCTTAGCCACCGAGCCGCCGCATCCTTGCTTCCTTTAGAAAGGTCACCAAATATGAAGAAAAGCCGTGGGAATTTGCTCCTGTTGATGAAAGGATTTGGAGAATAAGATTTTATGCACAAAGTCTTGGGGACTTCCTTATAGTTTAAGACATACTGCAGTGTTTCTCAACAACTTTAAGATGTGTGGACACACAAAGAGCGGTTGTAGGAATTGAGTATGTCTATTTAATGAAAAGAAGGACCAGGGGAGACATGATAGCAGTCTTCCAATATTTGAGGGGCTGCCACAAAGAAGAGGGAGTCAAACTATTCTCCAAAGCACCAGAAGACAAGGCAAGAAACAATGGAAACTAAACAAAGAGAGAAGCAATCTGGAATTAAGGAGAAACTTCTTAACAGTGAGGACAATTAACCAGTGGAACAGCTTGCCACCAGAAGTTTCTTCTTAGACTTCCTAGCCACTGTTAAGAGTTTATTTATGTATATGATCGTGTCTGCACCACCTTCCTTCCAATGACTTAAGATCATTTATAACATCAATAATACCACAGCAGAACAAAACCACCACAGACAAAAAACACAAGGATATTAAACCATAACCCAGCTTCAGCTTCCTAATTGAAAGTATAGAAATTTGATAAATTCATACACATATACATACAGAATAGAGTGGAGTAGGAATAATTGGAATAGGAATAATAGAAATAGAATAGAATAAATTAGAATAAAATAGAATATAGAACAGAACAGAACAGAACAGAACAGAACAGAACAGAATAGAATACATCTTAACCTACAAAGACAGACAATGGATGGAAATTAATCCAAGAGAGAAGCAACCTGGAACTAAGGAGAAACTTTCTAATAGTGAGGACAATTAACTAGTGGAACAGCTTGCCACCAGAAGTTGCAGGTGCTCCATCCCTGGAGGTTTTTAACAAGAGACCGGACAGCCATTTGTCTGAAATGGTAGAGGATCTCCTGTTTGAGCAGGGGGCTGGACTAATAGATCTTCCAACTCTGTTACTCTGACTTCAGTTCCCAGACTTCCCCAGCCCCTCGTGTGGCACTGGGGAATTCTGGGAGTCGAAGTCCACACATCTTAAAAGCGGCTGAGGCTGAGAAACACCGTTCCACCGCCTGTAGCCCAACTGCCATTGTGCATGTCTAATCTGACACCCCTGTGAATTTCTCTTTGGCAGTCCTTCTGCGCAGGATCTAAGTTGCTCAGGGACTTGGCTTGAGATGCAACACTGGGGGACGGGAATGAATAGGACAAACAGCTGGGAAGGCAGAGCGTTCCCAGCCCTGGGAAACGCATTATTTTAAGCCAACCACTGCAGCAACCTTGGCATCCCTTGAAAGCGATCGAAGGAACAGATCTTCTCAGTCTCGAGTCAACAGCTGTGGGCTGGGAAACGCATATTGCAGGTCAAAAACAGCAGATGTGCGGTGCTGCTCAAATTGTACACATACGCACACATTCTTGCAGACGTTGTGGGGCTGTCTGTGTTATCTGGAGAGAAAAAAGAGAGAGAAAGAGAATAAGAGACAGATTGTAAGAGACCGTTGTTGGAGTTGACTTACAGAAGAGTTGACTCTACAATTGGTCTTTGAATTTCAGAGAGGGGTGGGGTGGATTGATTGTAAATAGACACCTCTGGCTTCAGCACTGATTTTTGATCAAGGACAGGGCAGAAGGCCTTCCCACGCAAGATACGCCTGAGAGCCCACGAGTCATATCACTTGGCGGCCTCCGAGGCCCCGAAGGCTATTGCAGAAACCAATTTCCAGAGGGCCATAGCGGAATTTCACTTTTTTTGCAGCATCTTCTTGTCACCAGCCGAAGCAGGAAAATGGACGCAAGGGAAAAATAAATCAAAACAATATAAATATAGTACAGGTAGTTCTCGGCTTATTATCATTATTATTATTATTATTATTATTATTTAGAATTTAGAATGGAATAGAATTCTTAATTGGCCAAGCGTGATTGGACACACAAGGAATTTGTCTTCAGCGCGTAAGCTCTCCGTGTAGATAAAAGCAATAAGTGATAAATCATGATCATAGTCATCATAAAAATACATTCATCATAAACCACAAGATACAACACTTAGTGATAGTCATAGGATACTAAATAAGCAATCAGCATAAATCGTGCTAGGAAACTAAATAAAAATATACATTGTAAAGATACAAGCAACAAAGTTTCAGTCATTATAGTTATGGTATTATGTATACTAGATAGGTAGATAGGTAGGTAGGTAGGTAGGTAGGTAGGTAGATAGAAAGATAGATAGATAGATAGATAGATAGATAGATAGATAGATAGATAGATACCATTTTCCCCCCAAAATAAGACCCTGTCTTATATTTTTTTGAACCTCGAAATAAGTGCTTGGCCTTATTTTCGGGGAGGTCTTATTATTCTGGGGCGCATGGAGCAAGACGGGGCTCCTCTTGCCGTCATAACCTGATTTCCAGCTCTGTCTCCCTAACCCTAACCAGAGGAAATGGTGGGGACTGGCTGCACATGCATTTAAATATTTTCGGAGAGGGCTTATTTTCAGGGGATGTCTTATTTTTGGGGAAACACGGTAGATAGAAGATAGTATAAAGTTATAGTATATTATGACCACGATAAATAGATAGATAGATAGATAGATAGATAGATAGATAGATAGATAGATAGAAAGAATATAGTATAAAGTTATAGTATATAATGACCACAATTGAGCCCAAAAGTTCAGTGACAGAAGAAATGATGCCAGAAGGATAAAACCAGGGGGACGTCTTACAACGTCTTCCCATGGAGTGAACCAAAGTCTTTTAGTTCTGCAGCTGCTATAATGTGAAACCAAGATTGAATGCTGGCTTCTATTAACTGGGTTTTATTGCTGGGTCGCTTCTGACTAACCAGTTTCTTTAGTCGGCTCCATAGATTTTCAATGAGGTTAAGATCCAGGCTATTCCCAGGCCATTCCAGCAGTGGAATATAATTATCTTGAAACTCCAAAAAAAAAAAAAAAAAAGTGATGTTATTAGCCATCAAACCTCCAAAATATACTTTTCCCAAAAGGTTTCCACAATTTTGGCCACTACTGTAGAAAGGTTCTGGTAAACCTGACTCTTAATTTCCCAGCGCCTCCATTGAGCTTTTGAAAAATGAGCGAAGGCCTTCCCACACTCCAGGAGTGCAAACCACGAGCTACGGAGAACCTGTCTCCAAGTTCCTCTGCCACATTCCTGCCAGGTGCTTCAGGCGAAGGGATGTTCCCTTAGCTTCCCTCTTCCTCTCCAAATAGGAGAACTGGACGACTTGGCTGCTTGCGAGACTGTGCTAATGAGCAGTGAGACAAACGCATATGTTTTTTTTTCTTTTTTTTTCTTTTTTATTGAAAATTATTAAAAAATACAGGAAAAAAAGTATAACAATATGGATAGAATTGCAGAGAGTAAAATAATACATATAGAGTTTTAAAGTATCAATTTTTGCCTAGAGAAAGTACAAACCTCCATTAAGCCAACTCATCAGAAGAAAGAAAAGTTTATCCAGGAGAAAAAATTCTCAACTGTAATGCAATGCTCCTATAAATATTTACCCACGTTCACATGAAGGTTAATATTTTCATTCTTAAGATTTCTTTTTTTTCAACCAAGCATACCATCTGTCCCAGCTCCTGTATAACCCCAATTCTTGTCTATCTCGCAAAAGTCCGGTGAGCTTGTCTGCTTCTGCACAGTCCATGATCTTTGCAATTAACGTAGCCTCCGATGGGATATTTTTGGATTTCCATTCTTGCGCGAATGAGATCCTGGCTGCAGTGGTGATGTGGAGAGCGAGATACCAATTAGATTTGTTTAAGTTCTCTGGTTTCATGCCTAGTAAAAACGTTTCCGGGTTCAAATCTATTTTACATCCTATGATGTCTAAAATCCATTTTTGAATTCTAGCCCAATATTCTTTTGCTCGGGGACAGGTCCACCAACTATGAAAGTAAGTTCCCATAGCGGCGTTGCAACAAATGCATATGTTTTGAATGCTTAAAATGCAAAGTTAGATTAGCGCATTTGCCAAGATAAAAGTGTATTTGATCGGTTTCCAATCCAGACATTTTCTCCACCAAGTTGTGGGAGGCATTCTGGCTTCTTAGATGCTGCTACAGCATGTCTTTTAAAATATTATATGTCATTTAATCCTAACTCCTTCCCATCTGGGGCAGCTCAACCCCATCCAAGACCAAAGACTGGTACCAGTCCACCTTGAGAGTTTTGGCCTATATAGACTTAGGTTCTTCTAGAAGGCATGGCTTTTAGTGCTGGTATTCGCTCTCAATGTTGATAACATCAGTAAGGATGGAAGGGACCTTGTAGGTCATCTAGTCCAACCCCCTGACCAAACAGGAGACGCTACACCATTTCTGACAGTCTTTCAAGAAGAGCCTCCAGGGATGAAGTTCCCACAACTTCCGAAGGCAACTTCTGTTCCATGGGTTGATTGTTCTCACTGTCAGAAAATTCCTCCTTATTTCCAGGTTGAATCTCCAGGTTCAGTTTCCATCCATTATTCCTTGTCTGGCCTTTGGAAAATAGCTTGACCCCCTCCTCTCCGTGGCAGCCCTTCATATGTTGGAAGACTGCTATCCTGTCACTCCCCTAGTTCTTCTCTTTGTTAGACCAAACGTACCAACAATTGGGTGAAATCCAGCAGGTTCTGACAGGTTCTGGAGAACCGGTAGCGGAAATTTTGAGTAGTTCGGAGAACTGGCAAATACCACCTCTGGCTGGCCCCAGAGTGGGGAGGGAATGGAGATTTTGCAATATCCTTCTCCCAGAAGTGGGGAGGGAATGGGGATTTTGCAGTATCCTTCCCCTGGAGTGGGGTGGGAATGGGGATTTTGCAGTATCCTTCCCCTGCCACGCCCACCAAGCCACACCATGCCCACCAAGCCACGCCCACAGAACCGGTAATAAAGAAAATTGGATTTCACCACTGCCCACAATCCTATCACAATACAGGTAGTCCTCGATTTACGAACCACAATTGAGCCCCAAAATGTCTGTTGTTAAGTGAGGCATTTCTTAAGTGAGTTTTGCCCCATTTTATGACCTTTCTTGCCTCGGTTGTTAAGCGATAAGTGACTACCCTGGTTGTTAAGTGAATCTGGCTTCCCCATCAACTTGGCTTGTCAGAAGGTCGCACAAAAGGATCACGTGACCTTGGGACACAAGCGACGGTCATAGGTATGAACTAGGTGCCGAGCGTCTGAATTTTGAGGGATGCTACAAAGGTCGTAACTCTGAAAAAAGGGTTATAAGTCACTTTTTTCAGTACCGTTGTAACTTTGAAGGTCAGTAATTGAACTGTTTTAAGCCGAGGACTACCTGTAGCTATTCAATCTGGGCTGCAATAATCTAGGAGACCATTAGATGGCAGGAAATAATGGGGTTTTTCTGCTTCTCTGCCACCATCTAGTGACTGTATGTATATCTGCAGCCTAGTGATTGTATATCTGTATATCTAGCAGACTTGCCCGGCATGGATTCCAGAGTTCACCTTTCTCCCTGTTTCTTATGGGAAACTCTTCAGTGGGATTGTGCAAAGAAATATCTTCTGCATCTTCTTTTTTTTCCCCCCACTCCGCTGCAAGCTGTGTTTATTTTTATCCTTCCTTGGCTGTTCAGTCTTGGCCAGCTTTCAGTGCCAATTCCCAGGCTTTGAAACCCAGAAATCCTCACTGGTGCTAATGAGGTTCCTTAAGCATCAATAGTTTGACGATCCGATCTAGCTGTTTGCTTTCTTAAAAAAAAAAAACCCTCCAAAAACCAGGCATTGTTTTGAAGCAATTGGAAGAATTAAACCATATGAAAAACGGCTGCAGGATTTGGGTCTGGCCAGTCTAGAGGAAAGAAGGACTATGGGGAGACATGATAGCAATATTCCAGTATTTGAGAGGCTGCCACAAAGAAGAAGAGGGGCTCAAATGATTCTCCAAAGCACCAGAAGGCAAGACAAGAAACAATGGCTGGAAACTTATCAAGGATGAGGATGATGATGATAATGATAATTTTATTTCCATACCGCCCCTCTCCCGAGGGACCCGGGGCGGTGTACAGCCAGGTAAAACACAATACAAATATCACAATTTAAATTTAAAAAAATTAGCAACCTGGAGAAACTTATTTATTTATTTATTTATTGGTTCGATTTATATGCCGCCCTTCTCCGGAGACTCAGGGCAGCTTACAATGCGTTAAGCAATAGCCTTCATACTTTTGTGTATACCTGCTTAGTAGGGCTTTCGGCCCCCCCTCCCCCCAAGCGGTGTTCTTTTTTTTATACAAAGTCAGCTTATTGCCCCCATAATCTGGGTCCTTTTATCTACCTTAGAAAGGATGGAAGGCTGAGTCAACCTTGAGCCTGGTGAGATTTGAACTTGCAGTAATTGCAGGCAGCCGGTGTTACTTAACAGTGCTTTAGTCTGCTGCGCCACCAAGGCTCTTCCTAACTTCCTAACAATGAGGACAATGAACCAATGGTAGAGTTGGGCATGTAAAAATGACCCATGTAACAAAGTGGTTGAACCATAATACAGATTCCAATATTTCTTGGGCTACTTTCTTTCTGATAAGTTTCCCCCCCCCCCTCTCTCTAGAGGACACAATCAAATTACATCCAGCTTGTATGTGAGCTGAGAATGCATTAACAAGTATGTTGCAGCTAATAGAATGCATTAATCTAGGAACGAGGCATTCCCTTTGCAAGCTGCTGTTGATGTTCCAGTTAAGAGGCAGATCACTCACGAGCCATCTCAAGAGGGGGTTCTAGAGCCGTGACGGCCAACCTGTGGCACGCGTGCCAGAGGGGAAATGCAGCGCCCGCTCTGTGGGCATGTGAGCCGTCACCCCAGTTCAGCTCCGTATGCCTTCCGCTGGCCAGCTGGTCTTCAGATCTCTGCTGTGCATGCGCGGTGGGGGGCCTTGCATGCATGCACGGGGGGTGGGGCGCGTGTGGGGGCCTCGTGTGCATGCGCAGGGGACAAGGCATGGGGGGCTCGCGGGCATGCACAGGGGGCGCACACACATGCGTGGAGGGTGGGGCACATGTGTGGGGGCTGCATGCACATTGCATTTTGAGGGTTTGGGTGTGCGCGGGCACATTCACGCACACACAAATGTGATTCGGGCACTCAATCCGGAAAAGGTTAGCCATCCCCTGCGGTCCACCAGAACTATTAGGATTGCAGTTTGCAGAATCCTTCGTTCCCGTGGCCAAAGGCAACAAGAGACAGTTGTTTTTGGTGCACAATAGAAAAATAAGGCATGGCTCCTAGGCCACACGCTGCAAAAAAAAAAAAAAAAGCAACATTTAGTGTGTCCAGTTATTCAGACTTCCCTAT
Organism: Pantherophis guttatus; assembly: GCF_059756535.1. NCBI lineage: Eukaryota > Metazoa > Chordata > Lepidosauria > Squamata > Colubridae > Pantherophis > Pantherophis guttatus. Next base: position 3,415,627 of record NC_142071.1, read on the forward strand.
CAACAGCTACAAGCGGGAAGAATTAATCAGTGGAACAGGATTGCCTTCTGAAGTTGTGGGTGCACCATCGCTAGAGGTTTTCAAGAAGAGCCTGGACAGTCATTTGTCTGGAATGGTATAGGGCAGGGGTCGGCAACCTGCAGCTCCGGAGCCGCATGTGGCTCCCTTTCGGGTGATCCCACCACTGGCTGGCCCTACCCCTCGCCCTCCCCTCCCAGTCATTCTCTCCCTCCCCCTCTCTCTCTATCTCTCTGTCTCTGCCCCGGCCACTTCTCCATCCCCTGCCGTCACCCTTACTTTCTCAGGCCAGGCGAGGAGTGACTGGGAGGGGAGGCCAGCCAGTGGTGGGATCACCCGACAGGGAGCCAGGGCCTAAAGAGCCACATGCGGCTCCGGAGCCGCAGGTTGCTGACTCCTATCCTAGGCCAAGTTTTGCAAATCACTCTTTCATCTTTCTATGACACATTTGATGGGGAAAGTGAGGAATACCCCACCTGCAGAGTCTCATAAATAATCTGTCAACCATCCTCCGTGGGAAAAAACCTACCAGTTAACATGGGATGCAGGTCAAGACAGCCCCGATGAGACACCACCAGTCACTGTTTTACATCACTGCAAATGCAGGATCTGCTTTGGAAACGGATCTTCCACCAGATCCTGAAAGATACCGAAGCTCCCCCTGTGGCATCAAAGGCCGAGTAGGAGATGGGAACGCCGAAGGTTGGAATTTGAGCTTCGAGATTTTGCAACCCAAGGCTTAGCAAAAGATGCAGTGCAAAGTGTGATAGACGGGCCAACCTGCCAGGTTTAAATTTGCACACTGTAGTAAAAGTGAAACGTAAAAAAAAAAAAAAATCACGTTCGTCAGCAAACGACTCATTAATTTACCACCGATAACTTTACGGTTGTTTACCGTAAACAACCCACCTCTCCCCCAAGGAAGCCACATGGGTACATCTCAGCCTTAAACACTCAAAGAGCGGCCACAAAACTAGCATATGTAGTCGAATTAAACGTTCTGTTTTCTTCTGAAACTTTTCTTTTCTTGGATTTATCCATGGTTGGCCTACCGGGGGTTGAAAAGCTCAATAAATCATGCGCCAGCGGGTGTCGCACATTGACGGTTGTGACGCATATTTTGAGTGACACGGAGCCACAGCAGAGGGGTGAAAGAGCCACATGTGGCTCCAGAGCCACAGGTTGCTGACCCCTGATCTAGACAGCCACTTATCTGAAATAGTATGGGTTCTCCTGCTTGAGCAAGGGTTAACAGTAACAGAGATGAAGGGACCTTGGAGGTCATCTAGTCCAACCCCCTGCTCACGCAGGAGACCTGTACTAGGGATTTGAACCGCCGAACTGCCGACCTTTCTGATCGACAAGCTCAGTTTCTTAGCCACTCAGCCACCTAGTCAGGGTTGGACTAGAAGACCTCCAAGGTCCCTTCTAGCTCTATTCTGAATTGAATTGAATAATTCAGAAATGGTAAATCCCAAACCCTTCGACTGGTGAGGGAGTATGAACGGATTTCTAGAAAAAATGGCAGAAGAAGCCTCTTGGATGAGAAGCAAAATGTCTTCAAAAGAAAAACCAGTTGCCTCTTGAAAAAAGCACCTTTGGGACAACCAGGACCTGGAGGACTGAGAACCTCCAGAGACCAAATTTTCATGGTTTCCCTACCTTCCCAACACTGCTCTTTTGGGGGGGAGGTTTCCTTCTCCTCTCTGGCCATCCCTATGGTTGATGGATGCCTTCCTTCTAGACCCCACCATGTTCTTAATCACCCAATTTAAGCATAGCGGGAAAAGAGGGCGCTGGCTCACAACCTCTCAGCTCTTGCACATCCAGCGTAGAAGGAACAGCGCTGAAGAGTCTTGTTCATGTCCATAGTTTTAACCAGGTTTGTGGAAGAAGGCCCCATCGTACTGTTCTGTCCCCGTCTCACACACGCACACAAACAGACAGCCGGGGGTTAAATAAACTGGCAGACAACCAATTCTTTCGATAAGAGGATTGGCAGCAACCCAGTAGCTGCTTGCCAAGACTTTATTCATAAACAAAATACACACAGTTCAAGAATTGTCAAGTCCAGTCCGTAATTAAATCCAAGGCCGATAATGTTGTTTCCAAAGATGCAATGTAACCTGATAGTAGTTAGTTTTGTCCGTCACAGAGTCTGAATGGCCACCTCACCCCCTTTTATACCCTGTGGGGTGTGGTCCAGTGACTCAGCTTAATCTCTGGCACGCCTTTTCTTCTGTTGTGCGCGCTTATCTCTGCGACTCTACCGAGGATCCAGCTAAGACTCATCTCCCTCATCACTGTCCACCTGTGGCTGCGTGGACGTGCTTGGCCCCGGCCCTATCTCTTGCCCTTCGGTGGACACCGAAGGCATTGCCAGAGAGGAGGGTCCTGGAGAAGGAGGCCTTGCCAACTCCTCTCCTTCACTCTCGGAGTCCTCTCCTGCCGATGACACAGGCTCAGGTAACAGAGCCACAACATGGACTGCAACCAATAGCCAAAGCGTTGCAACAGACCGTGGCCAGATGCTTCAGCCCAGCTTCCTCACCTCCTTGGGCCAACTGTGCAAGCAAGCACAGGCCGTTCTGAACACCAAGAAGAGCGAAGGAGAACTGGATGGCTGGCTGCTGCTTCGACTTGTTTGTTTAAACTATATTAATCACTTCTCTGACCAGAGCTCCGGGCGACATGTGTGCTGCACAAAACAATCAAGAATTCAAATAGCCGTTTAAAAACAACAGCGCGGCCGTGCAAAAGCAATTACACCGAATGAGGTTTAGAAAGTCCACCTCGAACGGGTTTGCCGTTGCCACATTTCAAGAAATACAATTAACCTGTGATGGCAAACCCAAAAAGGGAGCATGCGCACGTCTGGGCCGCAACTTGGAAGAGGAGCTGGCCAGGGTGAATTTTTGTTGTTGGTTGTGAAGTCGTGTCCGACCCATCGTGATCCCATGGACAACGTTCCTCCAGACCTTCCTGTCCTCTACCATCCTCTGGAGTCCATTTAAACTCACACCGACTGCTTCAGTGACTCCATCCAGCCACCTCGTTCTCTGCCGTCCCCTTCTTCTTCTTTTGCCCTCCATCGTTCCCAGCATTCGGCTCTTCTCCAGGGAGTCCTTCCTTCTCATTAGGTGGCCAAAGTATTTCAGTTTCCTCTTCAGGACCTGGCCTTCTAAAGAGCAGTCAGGGTTGATCTCCTCTAGGACTGACCGGTTGGATCGCCTTGCAGTCCAAGGGACTCGAAAGAGTCTTCTCCAGCACCAGAGTTCAAAGGCCTCCATTCTTTGGCACTCAGCCTTCCTTATTATCCAACTTTCACAGCCATACATTGCAACTAGGAAAACCATAGCCTTGACTATATGCACTTTTGTTGGCAAAGTGATGTCTCTGCTTTTTAGTATGCTGTCTAGATTTGCCATAGCATAGAATGAGCACTAGATGGCAGCAAAGACATACCCATCATTCTTTGCTGCCATCTAGAGGCTGTCTCGAGTTATGCAGCCCACATCTGGTAGCCCCTAGAAAAGGATGCACAAATTCTGCCTTGAGATTTCAAGGGGATTGCCCCTGTTGACCGTTGCTGAGGTGGGAAGGCTCTACTCATTCTTGAGTCACCTAGACAGGTTCCATCCTGCACAGCGGAGCGAGATTCAATAGCGAGTCCAGCTGGAGTCCAGAAATAGAGCTAGGAAAGGTAGCCTCTTAAGCTATCTAGATTTGCCATGGCTTTCCTCCCCAGGAGCAAGGGTCTTTTAATTTCTGGGCTGCAGTCCCCATCTGCGGTGATCTTGGAGCCCAGGAAAATAAAATCTGTCACTCCCTCCATTTCTTCCCCATCTATTTGCCAGGAATTGCGAGGGCCAGATGCCATGATCTTAGTTTTCTTAATGTTGAGTTTCAAGCCAACTTTTGCACTCTCCGCGCCCAAAAATGAACTTCCGGTTTCAGCTACTGAACTTCCGGTTTCAGCCAGCTACTCTTCTGGGTTTCTGGCGTGCATTGCGCATGCGGTGATCAGCTGGCCAACGCCCATGCTCATGCAGGAAAACGGAAGACCAGCTCTTCTAGTTTCCAGCACTGATGCATGCCAGCTGATTGTTGTGCGCGCATGTGTGCCAGAAACCCGGAAGAGGAACAGGCGATGCCGCGTGTACCAGGCCACATCGCTCCGCATGCCACTTTGGGCATGCATGCCATAGGTTCACCATGACAGGTATAGGGTTTCCTGTTTGAACATGGGGTTGGACTAGTTGACCTACAAGGTCCCTTCCAATTCGGTTAATCTAATCGGTGATCTCCAAGGTCTCTTCCAGCTCTATTCTGATTGATTGATGATGGTACTCTGCCTTTAGGTCAATCTGTGGGAATAAGGGAGGTACCAGCTAGAGCAGCAGCGTCTGCAAGGGGTCCAGAGAAAAGGGATAACTGTATTGTCATCACTATACAAGCTCCACCACACGGAGGTGTGCTTTAATCACATTGTCACCGCCGCCATCTTGCCTCTTTTGTCTGCCTCCTGGGGAAGGCGAGAGGCCCATTGTTCACTGTACTCTTGAGCTAGTTTGACTGAGCAAATGCCACAGCCATTGTATATCTCTCTTTTTAATCCCACACGTTTTCATTCAATGTGATGCAAGAGACCGTACTTTAGAAATTGTTTTTTAAATATGCAGATTTTTCCCCACATTCCCACGGATGGAACATGGCATTTTGTACACTCACTTGCTGCAAAACATCCAAGGGAGGCGGAGGAAAGTTTTTGTTTTTTTTAAAAAAATTTTGATTTATATGCCGCCCTTCTCCAGAGACTCAGGGCGGCTTACAATGTGCTAAGCAACAGCCTTCATCCTTTTTGTATATTTATACAAAATCAGCTTATTGCTCCCACAACTGGGTCCTCAATTTACCCACCTTAGAAAGGATGGAAGGCTGAGTCAACCTCGAGCCTGGCGAGATTCGAACCTGCAGTAATTGCAGGCAGCTGGTCTTAATAACAGGGTGCTTTAAACCACTGTACTACCAAGGCTCTTTTTAAGAGTTGCATCTTTCAAGATTGCACCCTGTCCCAGGGATCTGCAGCCTTCTTGGCTTCCCACCATCCCATTTGATCCAAGGGATTAAATCAAGGAAGATCATTTTTTCATGGGTTATTTTGGGTTTGGGCATAGAGGCTGCTTTGGGGTGGGTTCCAGACCAGTGGTAAGTTTCACTTACATTTGCTACCGGTTTGCTCACTTCTGCACATGCGCAGAGTGTATTTGATGATGTCTGGGTGGATGGGCAAAGCTTCCTGTCGCCGCTACAAGCGGTTCACTCGAACCGGGGCAAACCGGTAGCAACCCAGACCCCTGGATAGTTGGGAAACTCCATCATTTGCACCCTCGTTCTTTCCCATAGAAAAAGCGAGGTTTAGAAAACAACCCCCAAGCAAAGTCGGACGCGTATAAGCGTTGGCGAAAGCAAACCAGAAGTCCCTTTCCGGAGCAGAAGACTTCTGAATGACGGCAGACGAGCATTTCCCACAGTATTAGGAAACTCAGAGTTGAGAGCAGCGTCTCAAGAGCCCCCAATGAGAACAACAACAAAAAATCAGCATATTTCAGCCACCGAGAAAGTCCACTAAAAAGGTCATCGGAAATGAGATGTACGCCAAGGATGTGGAGCAGGCGTCTCTTCAGATAAGATGCCCGGACCGAAGTTGACGGTTAACTGATTCTTCTGAGCAGGACCTCCTCATTAGGACTGGCCACCTGCTGCTTCTGTCCCCACAGGAAAAGTCCTTCCGAACAACCGAACCGCGTCGATGGACGGCAATCGCTAACAATGCCCCTGAAGACAAAGGAAAGGCTATAAAGGGCTATCCAGCGTCTCCTTATCTCCTTCAGGCTGATGGGCCAAGGCCCTTGGAAGGGGGTCAGAGGCTTCCCAAAAAACGGCCGGCCTCAGGATGAGGGAGGATGGGCCATGGAGATCCCGCGGAATTGCTCGGCTGTCAAAAGTTGTTCCACTTGAAGGTTGCGGCATCTTGCAATGAAGACCCTCCGACACGTAACGCAGCGGGGCACAAGATGCGAGTGACAGGTGTCGGAGGGGGGGAATGGGAACCCAGCCAAGCCAGCGACGGCTTCGCCCCGTCGGATCACATTTCTGTGTTTCTGACCCCCAAAATCTCTCCGTGTGAAATTCCTGAAAAGGAAAAGAAAGCGATAAAGGCGATAACATAAATCAAGTCAAGCGCCTTGACAGCCTTGCAATTCATAGGCAGCAGCGAAAACCGGGGAGTGTTTGGAGAGTTCGCGGGAAAAGGAAGGAGGGTGTTTTCCTCAGAAAGGGGGGAGTCAGAAAAATCAAAATGGTGGCTTTGAGGGTTTGAGCAGCCGCCATCTTGATTCTTTTGGAGCGCCCCAAAAATGCCACCCTATTTCTTTAAAAAACACCTTTAAGCTACCCTGGATCTCTTGTATGTGGAAGTGAGTAGTTGGCTGACGTAACATTATTGCATGCAACAACGAACCCAAAATGTGGAATTTAGCAGAGGCAACAAATAACAGCAGTGAATAGAGAACGCAGTTATCTACAGATCTCCACTTTGGAATGGAAAATGAGCCACTTTTTAGCCGTTACAGCTGTGAAGATAATTCTTAGAGGATTGGAAACTGAAAAAAAAAATTAAATGGAAACGAAGACAGGTTCCCAGGGGCAGTGGGGAGAGAAACGTCTGTGTTCTTTCCCGTTTAGTGATTAGCAAAAACCAGAAGATGGGAAATCATTAAACTTCAATAAATTACACAATCCGGGAATTGCGGATTGGCTAAGGCAGAGAATCGGAACTTTCTCCATGCGCCATTCGTACAGCCTTGCTTAAAGCTCGCCATGTTCATCCAGGCTGACCAAACGCTCTTTGCGTATTCATGCAAAATCGACAAAACTAATCAAACCACCTTTCGATGCAAAAGTCAATCCCCGCCACCCCTCAGGAAAAACCACTGCTAACCAGGGTTTTGGAATGGGACAACTGGCTGTGGCTACCTCGCCATGGTCATCTTGCTGCAGCCATCTTGCCATGGCCAACTCGCCGCCGGACAATTTGCTGCAGCTAACTCACCATGGGGACAAATTGCCATGGGACAATTCCATAACTCAATGCAACAAATGTTATTTACCACTGTTTCTTCGGCGTTATTTCCCTTGATAAAAATTGGAGTTGTCCTGTGGCGAGTTGGCCTAGATCCCCCAGTGTCTCTCACGTTCTCCATTCCTGCCCCTCGGTTGCTCCTTGTCATCCATTTCCTCTCATCACTAAGTAGTAGAGGCCATCTTGGAGACCTGGGAGAGGCTAAAACTGATGCCCGTATTCCATTTTCCCCAAATCAGCACAGATTAAAGACTCTTTGCCCCATGAAGAGGGGTGCCCTCTGCTCCTCCTCTGGCCATACAGGACTTGGCAGCCTGATGGGAGATGTGCTCTGGCCAGTAGAAGTTCTCATGTATTGCTGCATCTGATTGTCTTTGGTCCAGATAGCATCCTAGGAATAAAAAAAATTAACAGTAACCAATTGTTTTTAAGCTTCTCTCACTGACTTCTTACGCTGTTGAGCTCATCAGATCTGTTAATTGGGGACTTCTCGGTTACATAAACTAATCTTTGTAGGATTAGGCTGCCGGTGTTCTGTCCCCGTCCCACACACGCACCCCCACAGACGGCCCGGAGTTAATAAACCACACGACAAAGTCTTTGAAGATAAAGCTGGCAGCAACCCAGTGGCTAGCTGCCAATTCAGACTTTACTCACACAAAACAAAGATTAGAGTGCAAGCATTCCGATAAAGCAGGCAAAGTTTCAGCAATACAAGGATTAGTCCAAATGCAGTCTGACAAGGCAGGCAGAAGTCCAGTAACGCAGAGATCATGGATTATTTCTAGTTTTTGCTCGTCACAAACTGAACCGGCCACCACACCCACATTTATACTCTGTGGGGTGTGGTCCAGTGACTCAGCTAATCTCTGGCACACCTTCCCCTCTGCTACGCACGCTTCTTCCTGTGCCGCTGTCGAGGATCCAGCCAGCATTTATCTCCTTCGTTGTTGTCCACCTGTGGCTGTGGGGACGTGCTTGGCTCTGGGCCTATCTCTTGGCCTTCGGTGTCCTCCGGAGGCATTGCCAGAGAGGAGGGTCCTGGAGAGGGAGGCCTTGCCAACTCCTCCCCCTCACTCTCAGAGTCTGCATCTGTCGATAGCCCAGGCTCAGGCAACGGAGCCACAACAGCCGGAGCCAGCATTGCTGAAATCCACCCACACCTGTCTTTGGCCAATTGCCTGGTGTGGAGACAATCTGAGCTGCACCATGGATGGTCAGGTTCTCCTTGTTTGGAATTAATGGAGGGGGCAATCCTTCCTGCTTCTCTGCTCTTCGTCAAAACTGGGACCCAGCTTCTACTTCCTGAGGAACGATGCTGCCTCTCCTTGCCTCTGTTGACATCTGTACATTTTAAGAGCTGCGGTGGCGCAGTGGTTAGAGTGCAGTACTGCAGGCTACTTCTGCTGACTGCCGGCCGACTGCAATTTGGCAGTTCAAATCTCACCAGTCTCAAGGTTGACTCAGCCTTCCATCCTTCCGAAGTGAGGACCCAAATTGTTTGGGGCAAGAGGCTGACTCTGTAAAACCACTTAGAGAGGGCTGTGAAGCAGTATATAAATCTAAGTGCTATTGCAATTGACTCAGCCTTCCATCTTTCCAAGGTCAGTAAAATGAGGACCCAGATTGTTGGGGGGGAAATGCTGACTCTGTAAACTGCTTAGAGAGGGCTGAAAAAGCACTGTGAAGCGGTATATAAGTCTAAGGGCTATTGCCCTTCCTTCCTTCCTTCCTTCCTTCCTTCCTTCCTTCCTTCCTTCCTTCCTTCCTTCCTTCCCTCCCTCCCTCCCTCCCTCCCTCCCTCCCTCCCTCCCTCTCAGTGGTTAGGATGCAGTATTACAAGCTAACTCTGCCCACAGCCAGGAGTTTGATCCTCCTTCCATCCTTCCGAGGTGGGTAAAATGAGGACCCAGATTGTTGGGAGAAAGAGACTGACTCTGTAAAACTGCTTAGAGATGGCTGAAAAAGCACCATGAAGCAGTATATAAGTCTAAGTGCTATTGCTATTTATCAGAATTTCTCCTTTTCCTTCTTATGTTTTCTCTAACCGGATGGTTTTCCTTTTCCTCCAATCACTCTGACGCTCAAGGCAGCCTTTCCGAGAAGTAATTCTGCTAGGGCTCTGCCGCCTTCTGAGTCTTGCATCCACATGTATAGAAGGCACACTCCTTATTACTGAGAATTAAAAGAGCCTCGGGGCCCCATTATTTACATCAGTGGGTGGAGAGAGAAACAGAAAAACATTGGAAAAGCACCTCAAATCCTTAATTAAGCTGGAAGGCTGAGCTGCAGTTGGGGATGTCCAGACAACCTTACCCAACATCTCGCTTCCTCCTTCCTTGTTCCTCTTCGGTTTCTTCCAGGACAGAGTCCAAAATACGTGTCTCTTTTGCATCTGCCTTTTTTTTCTGTTGTATCCCCTCAAAGAGCAGTTCTTCTTTTCCACATCCGTGGCATTCGTGCCTGCAGTCCATCTGCAAAATTGCTCGGCCTTCCCCTGTTTGCTGTGGCCCCTGTCAGAGACGGGGGCCCTGCCATTACGAGGCTCACGGTGGCTGTCCGTGATTCCCTGATGTTGGAGGTTTGCCACGTGGTTTGGGAAGCTTAAGTTAACACGGATAGCCTTCGTCTTACGGCCGTAATTGAGCCCCAAAACTTCTGTCATTAAGTGAGATTGTTGTGAAGTGAGTTTGGCCCAGGGGAGGGCTGCTGAGGGTTCACAGGGGTTCGGCAGAACCTCTAGCTAAGATTCTGTGCAGTTCAGAGAACCCCCAAATGCCACTCCTGGCTGGCCCCGCCCCTCCCCTCCCCGGAGTCCCCACGTGGCCCATTTTGAATGCACGTAAGTGCAGGTTGCAGGCAGAGGCTTGGAAAGGCTGGAAATGGGCCTCCAGAGCCTGGGGAGGCCGTTTTCACCCTCCAGGAGGCTCAAGAAAAGCCTCCGGAGCCCGGGGAGGGCAAAAACTCCCCCCCTCCCACAGTGGTGCAGGAGGCCGACTAGGCCAAGCCCACCAGGGCCACGCCTACCCAGCAACCACGCAGAGAACCCCTTGCTCAAATTTTTGAAGCCCACCCCTGGTTTGGCCCCATTTTGCGACCTCTCTTGCCATCGGGGAATAAGTGAATCGGGATGGTTGTTAAGTGACTCCTGTAACACGGTTCTTAAGGGGATCGGACTTTGCTTGCCAGAAGGTCACAGAAAGGGGGATCAAATGACACACCGCCACCCCCCAGGACACTGCATCCGTCATAAATATGAGCAAAACTTTGGACTAAGCAAGTCCAAAGTTTGATCGCATAAGCATGGGGACATTTCAAGGGTTGTAACTCTGAAAAAAAAGGTAATAAGTCGCTTTTTTCCCCCCAGTGTCATTGTAACTTTGAATGGTCACTAAATGAAGTGTTATAAGCTGAGGACTATCTGTCTATTGAGATTGTCAGCCGTCCAGGTCACGGTTTTTTCAAGAGGAAACTGGACTTTCTGGGTTTTTTCTTTTGAAGACATTTCGCTTCTCATCCAAGAAGCTTCTTCAGCTCTGACTGGATGGTGGGGAATGGAAGGATTGATACTCCTTGCAGACAGCTGGACATTTGTGTTCTTTTAGAGCAGTGTTTCTCAACCTTGGAAGCTTGAAGATGGGTGGACTTCAACTCCCAGAATCCCCCAGCCTGGCTGGGGGATTCTGGGAGTTGAAGTCCACCCATCTTCAAGCTTCCAAGGTTGAGAAACACTGTTTTAGAGGGTCCTTGAAGCACTTGGAGGTTTATCTGTGTCCTAGCCTGCGTTACTCCATTAGCACTACGCAGGTGATCCTGAGGACACAGATATACCTCCAAGTGGTCTCAGCGACCCATTATTATTATTATTATTATTATTATTATTATTATTATTATTATTATTATTATTATTATTGGTTAATCTTTAGTGAGATTCACAGCCTTTGAGGCTGGTTAATAGCTCAGCAGCTCGAGTCCTAACCAAGGAACTAGGAACTGTTAAGGTATCGTCAGAGGATGTAAGCTGTTCCGAGTAAGGTGGTTTTTTGTTATTATTATTATTATTTGGTTTTATTATTATTATTATTATTATTATTATTATTATTATCATCATTATTTTATTAGGCATTAACAGCGATAGGCAGCTCAGTCTTCAGTATGTTCATGTCGTCCAAAGCTGGTTCCAATTTCATTTGCATTCATTAACGCATGATGCAAACGAGACTCGCTCCAAATCCAGGAATTTACTGAAGAATTTTTCTACCCTATTTTTCCGCTTTGAAATGTCGCATTAGATGCCACGCTGACTCTCTGCCAGTGGAACTGGAATTGCTGGCTGAAGAAGGCTCCCTCTTCCCTTTCCGTCTTCCCTGTTCCCTTCCAAAAAAAAAATTTTTTTTTGCTTGCTTGCTTGTTTGTCTGTTGAATCAATTTGCATAGCCCTCCTGCTCAAAAAATGACTGTAAGCAGCAAATATTGGTGTATTTACTTATTCATTCATTTTTAATGCTGTTTATTCATCTTGATGCTTTGCTTTTGAAACTCATTGGCTTTTCTCCTTCCGTTTTGGACTTAGAAGGAATGGAATGGAATGGAATGGAAGTGGAATGGCAGGTGGAGTCATTTTTGGGCCTTCTGGGCCCACCAGAAGTAGGGAAGTAGGCCGTTTCCAGCCTCTGGGGGGCCTCTAGGGGTGGGGAAGGCTGTTTTTGCCCTCCCCAGGCTCTAGAAAGCCTTTGGAGCCTGGAGAGAGCAAAAAATGGGCCTTCCTGTCCCACTGGAAGTCCATTTCCGGTCTCCGGAGGGCCTCTGAGGGGGGAGGCCATTTTTGCCCTCCCCAGGCTCCTAGAAAGCCTCTGGAGCCTGGGGAGGGCGAAAAACGGGCCTACTAGGCCCACTGTGCCATCGGGTGCCAAAAGCGGGGGGAGTGCGGGCGGGTCACGCGTGCATGCACGGGGGCAGGGCGCATAGAATTATGGGTGTGAGCACGCACGCGCACGCGTGATCCCTCCGCACTCCCCCTCGCTTTTGGCACGCGATGGCGAAAAAGTTAGCAATCACTGACCTATAACATCTCAGACAAGTGACTGTCTAGTCTCTCCTTAAAAACATCCAGTGATGGAGCGCCCACGATTTCTGGTGGCAATCTGTTCCACTGATTAATTGTCCTCACTGTTAGGAAGTTTCCCCTTAACTCCAGGTTGCTTCTCTCCTTGATTAGTTTCCATCCATTGCTTCTTGTGCTGCCCTCTGGTGCTTTGGAGAATAATTTGACCCCCCTCTTCTTTGTGGCAGCCCCCCTGATGTTGCTAGCTGCCCAAATGATGTTGATCTAGTCCAGGGAAAGTCTATTCTTTGTCCTTGCCAGGATTTCAAAATAAGTATGGCGGAACTGTTTAATAACGTCATTAAGATGCGGAATATACAAGTTGCAATGCAGCAATAGTCTGGAGTAAGGTAAAGGTAAAGGTTTCTCTATCCAGCCATTTCCGACATTGTGGAATGGTGTTCATCTTCATTTCTTAGCCGAGGGAGCCAGCATTGTCCAAAGACACTTCCATGGTCATATGACCAGCATGACTATATGCCAAGGCACACAGAAGCCTTCCCACTGAAGTGGTACCTATTGATCTACTCGCATTTTCATGCTTTCAAACTGCTAGATGGGCAGGAGCTGGAGCAATTAACAGGAGCTCACCCGTTGCTCAGCACTCGGGTCTCGAACCTGGACTGTCAGATAAGCTCAGCGTCTCCAACCACTGAGCTATTGAGCCCCTCCATATTCCAGACTGGAATACTGAGTATTGAGCTGTAATTGTTTTGTATCTAGGAATATCAGGCCAAAGACAAAAATGTCAGCAACATAAACCCACTTCCGACGAGAGAGCTATGGCTATCTTGTCCTGCAAATCTTTGGATGTTTCCACATTCATGATTTACAGCATTTTAGAACATCGCCTGGGTACCACTACCCCCCCAATGCATTAATAAGAAAGACGGACCTTATATTGTCACAATGTTGTTTATATTGGTGATACTGTAAGATGCTATAAATCATCTGGATAGAAATGGCATCTGTCTTTTCTGTGAATTTTAGTGGGGAAGCATCATTTGTCATGTGCTGACAAAAGAGGGAAGCTAATTTCTTCTTCGACTTCCTAGCCACGGTTAAGAGTTTATTTATGTATACGATCGTGTCTGCACCACCTTCCTTTTAATAACTTAAGATCATTTGTAAGATCAGTAAGATCACAGCAGAACAAAACAACCACAGACAAAAACCACAAGGATATTAAATCATAGCCCAGCTTCACCTTCCTCATTAAAAGTATAGAAATTTGATAAATTCATACATGTATACATATACATACAGAATAAAGTGGAGTGGAATAGGAATAATAGGAATAGGAAATGGAATGGAATGGAATATAATAGAATAATAGAATAGAAGGAATAAAATGGAATGGAATAGAATAGAATAGAATAATAAATATAGAATGGAATGGAATGTAGAATAGAATAGAATAGAATAGAATAGAATAGAATAGAATAGAATAGAATAGAATAGAATAATAAATATGGAATGGAATGTAGAATAGAATAGAATAGAATAGAATAGAATAATAAATATAGAATGGAATGGAATGGAACGTAGAATAGAATAGAATAGAATAGAATAGAATAGAATAGAATAGAATAGAATAATAAATATGGAATGGAATGTAGAATAGAATAGAATAGAATAGCATAGCATAGCATAACATAGCATAGCATAGCATAGAATAGAATAGAATAGAATAGAATAGAATAGAATAGAATAATAAATATAGAATGGAATGGAATGTAAAATAGGATAGGATAGGATAGGATAGGATGCATCTTAACCTACAAAGACAGACAACGGATGGAAACTAATCCAAGAGAGAAGCAACCTGGAATTAAGGAGAAACTTCCTAACGGTGAGAACAATTAACCAGTGGAATAGAAGTTGCCTTCAGAAGTTGTGGGTGCTCCATCACTGGAAGTTTTTAAGAAGAGACTGGACAGCTATTTGTCCAGAATTAGTACAATGTTTCCTGCTTGAGCAGGGGGTTGGACTAGACTACCTTTAAGGTCCCTTCCTACTCTTATCCTGTTATCAACGCAATCTTGCATCTTGAATTGGTTTGCCTGCCAGTTGGAAACCTGTTAGCAACCAGATCAGTGGCTTGGTGGGGGGGGACTGTTCTTCAGGTAATAAACCTACTTGCCTGTTAGCAACCGGGCCGCTGAGTTTTTTCAACCCCTTACGGCTTCCAAGTTGTTGCTTTTTATTGCAGTGCTGCGTAGAACTTCGTGTAGTAATCTAAAGGTAAAGTATGAGTCACCGTTGCAAAGTTTCAAGAGTTCAATGTTGCTTAACAGCGGGATGCTAACCATTAAATCTGCTCCCCCAGATCTGCTTTATTTGAAAAAGCTGGTGGGTTGCTTTGATTTTTATCGCTTTGGCTGCCTTCTCACCACGCGCTTCACCTGGTTACTGTCTTAATGCAGCCTGGGAAATCAGAGAAATATTACCCAGGGCTAATGCTAACCAAGCAAAGCCTGTAGTTCAATTGCATCGACTAGACCTTTAAGTCACCTGGCGAAGCAGGGTTGAAAAACAATTTTTTAATCAGCAAAGCGGACTGATGGGCAAGCATGGTTGGGAATGGATACTGAGAATGCAGGTAGATTCAGCAACGGTGAACCTTAGGCGTAAACTGCGTTGCTGCAGACGGACAAGGTTTTATCACGATAGAATTATTTTCACTGCACTGAAAAGATCTGGAAAGATTTCTCTCTCCTGACACACTTGGCCCTAATCCAGCTGGCGGGTAGGCAGGCAAAGATAACAGAATAACAAGAGTTGGAAGGACTTTGGAGGTCTTCTAGTCCAACCCCTTGTTCAAACAGAAAACCTTATACTACTTCAGACAAATGGTTGTCCAATCTCTTCTTTAAAACTTCCAGTGTTGGAGCATTTACAACTTCTGGTGGCAAGTTGTTCCACTGATTCATTGTTCTCACTGTCAGGAAATTTCTCCTTAGTTCTAGTTTGCTTTTCTCCTTGATTAGTTTCCATCCGTTGCTTCTTGTCCTGCCCTCAGGTGCTTTGGAGAATAGCTTGACTCCCTCTTCTTTGGGGCAGCCCCTGAGATACTGGAAGACTGCTATCATGTCTCCCCTACTCCTTCTTTTCATTAAACTAGACATACCCAATTCCAGCAACCAATCTTCATCTGTTTTAGCCTCCAATCCCCTAATCCTCCTTGTTGCTCTTCTCTGCACTCTTTCTAGAGTCTCCACATCTTTTTTACATCATGGCGACCAAAACTGGATGCAGGATTCCAAGTGTGGCCTTACCAAGGCCTTATAAAGCCTTGCTTTATTAAAACACTTCCCGTGATCTTGATTCTATCTCTCTGTTTTTGCAGCCTAGGATTGATTGCATTGGCCTTTTTGGCAGTTTCTTTCTTCAGGTATTGAGGCCGATTGATTGGCATTTCAGCAGGGAGAGATACAATAGGAGTTGGCATTCTTATTGCATTCTTATTTGGTGTGGGGTGGGTCATTCTTAACCAGGGGTGCGCAACTATGGCCCTTTTGCAACCTATGGACTTCAATTCCAGTGGTGGGGCTCAATTTTTTTTATTACCGGTTCTGTGGGTGTGGCTTGGTGGCTGTGGCAGGGGAAGGATACTGTAAAATCTCCATTCCCACCCCACTCCAGGGGAAGGATACTGTAAAATCTCCATTCCCACCCACTCCATGGGAAGGATACTGTAAAATCCCCATTCCCTCCCCACTCCAGGGGAAGGATACTGTAAAATCCCCATTCCCACCCCACTCCACGGGAAGGATACTGTAAAATCCTCATTCCCACCCCACTCCAGGGGAAGGATACTGTAAAATCTCCATTCCCTCCCCACTCCAGGGGAAGGATACTGTAAAATCTCCATTCCCACCCACTCCATGGGAAGGATACTGCAAATTCCCCATTCCCACCCCACTCCAGGGGAAGGATACTGTAAAATCCTCATTCCCTCCCTACTCCAGGGGAAGGATACTGTAAAATCTCCATTCCCACCCATTCCCCAGGAAGGATACTGCAAAATCCCCATTCCCACCCCACTCCAGGGGAAGGATACTGCAAAATTCCCATTCCCACCCCACTCCACGGGAAGGATACTCTAAAATCTCCATTCCCTCCCTACTTCACAGGAAGGATACTGTAAAATCTCCATTCCCACCCCACTCCAGGGGAAGGATACTGTAAAATCCCCATTCCCTCCCGATGAGCTGGGATTCGGGAGGCAGAGAATAGATGGGGGCAGGGCCAGCCAGAGGTGGTATTTATCGGTTCTCCGAACTACTCAAAATTTCCGCTACCGGTTCTCCAGAACTGGTCAGAACCTGCTGGATACCACCTCTGATCAATTCCCAGAATTCCTGAGCCAGCCATGTTGGCTCAGGAATTCTGGGAGTTGAAATGTGCAAGTCGTAAAAGGGGCCACAGTTGCCCACTCCTGTTCGTAGCTCCTCTGCAGTTGATTCATAGTGTATCACCCAGAATCACGATTGGTTGAGTTGGGTAGCTGTGCAAACTCTGTGAGTAAATAAATTATGCATGCATGTAAATCCTTTGCTGCAATTTCATGTTGTTTAGGTTTTAATTATTTATTATTGCGGTTGGAACACACCCTGATGAGGGTACTACATTTTTTGTTTGTTGGTTTGTCTGTGATCACCAGTTACATGTTAGACTCGATCAGGGCAGCAAAAAAAACAAAGAAATACAAATCAATCTTGGGCAAACGTATTTTCTTTGACTGCTTTTTTGTTCCAGAAAGAAATTGGTTGTAGGGATGGAGTTGAAATATAAGGTGTGGCCGCTAGTTACGCAGACAACCAGGATCTTATCGTAGAATAGAATACAGCTGGAAGGGACCTTGGAGGTCTTCTAGTCCAGCCCCTCTTCCTCAAGCAATCTTGACAAGTGCACTTTGTAGGTCGACCTCTTTTTCAATTCTGCAGTACAAATTTCCCCAGGGTACTGTCTTGATGCAGGAGAAATGAATAGTTGGTGATGTTTTCCTTCCATCCCATCCTGCACAGCGGAGCGAGATTCAGCAGCGAGTCCAGCTGGAGTCTAGACACAGAGCTAGGGAAGGTAGCCTCTTATCCCCTTCTTGACATTTGATCCAGCCACATGTGACTTACCTGTGTGCACAAGTAGTCCTCGGCTTACAACGGTTGACAAAGGGGGGGGGGCTGAGTTTCTGCCTCCCTTTTAGGGGAAACATTCTACCCTTTTAATATCTCCTAAAATACTAGGAGAGGAGTGGGTGCTAACTTCCTACAGTGTGGACTGGAGGACTAGGAAGTGATCCGGACTCAAAAGGGAAGAGAGGGTTTGGTTCAGTGAGTTCATGTGCTGCACCTCTTTATTTAAAAAGTTGCTGACGGGGGCAACATGCGTGCCCATGCGTGCCCATCTGAATCACCCTTTTCCCTTAAAAGAGGAATAAACTTCACAGGTCCTGTCAGAACCTGCTGGATTTCACCCCTGGTTCATAGAAGTAAATAGTTGATGCTTTTTACAACCTGGTATTATAGTCATCTACAAGTACTGCTGGACAGTGTAAGTCCAGCTGCTGAAATGGGCTGCAAAACTCTCAATGACCACTAGGTGGCTGCGATGCGACAAAAACGCCAACCTTTGCTGCTGGCTAGTGGCCATCTGGAGTATTGCAGCACAGATAAGATAGCCCTAAAAATGGTCCGCCAAAAAGGCGGCCACCCCGTCAGCCCACTAGAGTTCTTTTAAGAAATTCAGGCAGCCGGGGATGCTTAACTCCAAATTCCCGAGCAATATGACATGTACCTGGTTCCTCTTTTCTCATTCTGCACAGCTCCGACCACGAAAAATTTGAGAGCTTTGCAGATACACATATTGATATTGTGCAAATCCCAACTCTGTGGTTGGTTCATGCTTCACTGGGCTGTGTAAACTGAAAAAAACAACAACACCGGGTAATTGAGTAACTATGATTAAGTTAACCATGGGTAAACGTGTCTTGCAAATACCGCCTTCATGTGCACTTATGAATTTGAATAACTATCTTCAGAGTCCCTGCAACACTCTGAAATCTCCCTTTCTCTGCTCCCACCTCAGCCCCAACTACCCAACTCATTCCTTTAATGCCTTGGCGTTATACTTTCTTTCATGCTTAATTAGAGCTCTTTTAATTGCTCAGAGATTCTTGGTTGGGAAGGCAAGTGGGAAACGTATAGGATTAGAACAAGAAGGCAGGAAGGGGAAAAAAATATACATATTTATTAGCACCTTCCTCTGTATTCTATGAAACCAGGAATAAAGCCAACCACATTCCAAAGTTTAATTCTGCAGGCTAGGTTGCAGATTAAATGCAATCCTTCATCTTTTCCTGATAAATTTAGATGCTTAATTAATTATAATTGCACTATACATTTTTTGAGTTGCCTCCAGATTGTGGAAGATGTGCGAGGTGCTTCTTTAAAAGATGAGGAAAGATGAGGGAGGAGGGAGGTTGAGTTACTTGCTTAGCAGAAAAATAATTCAATCACACACACACACACACACCAGTTCTGTTATAGCCGTTGCAAGATCATAAAAGACAACATGGCAGCCACAAGGGTGTATTTGAAGCTCTTGCCTATTTTTTATTTGTACAGAACTTCAGTTGCCTTTTTTCAACCATCAACTTGACCGTTTTTGAACTCCCCTCTTGTTTATGGTTTATTATAAAACGCTAATTATTTATCACTGGGTATTGTGTTGGACACACAGAGATAATAGAATAGAATAACAGAGTTGGAAGGGACCTTGGAGGTCTTCTAGTCCAACCCCCTGCTTAGGCAGGAAACCCTACACCACTTCAGACAAATAGTTATCCAACATCTTCTTAAAATCTTCCAGTGTTGGAGCATTTACAACTTCTGGAGGCAAGTTGTTCCACTGATTAATTGTTCTCACGGTCAGGAAATTTCTCTTTAGTTCTAGGTTGCTTCTCTCCTTGGTTAGTTTCCATTCGTTGCTTCATGTCCTACCCTCAGGTGCTTTGGAGAATAGTTTATTTATTTATTTTATTAGTCATATTTCTATGCCGCCCACTCTCCGAGGACTCTGGGCAGCTTACACCAAAGACAGTATACTAAATAGCATATTGCCCCCAACAATCTGGGTCCTCATTTTACCCACCGCGGAAGGATGGAAGGCTGAGTCAACCTTGAGCCGGTGAGATTTGATCCGCTGATCTGCTGAACTAGCAGTCAGCTGAAGTAGCTGCAGTACTGCACTCTAACCACTGTGCCACCTCGGCTCTTTTTACCTTGACTCCCTCTTCTTTGTGGCAACCCCTGAGATATTGGAAGACTGCTATCATGTCTCCCCTAGTCCTTTTCATTAAAGTAGGCATGCCCAGTTCCTGCAACCGTTCTTCATATCTTTTGGCCTCCAGTCTCCTCATCATCTTTGTTGCTCTTCTCTGCACTCTTTCTAGAGTCTCCACATCTTTTTTTACATCGTGGCAACCAAAATTGGATGCCATATTCCAAGTGTGGCCTTTCCAAGGCTTTATAAAGTGGAATTAACACTTCACGTGATCTTGATTCTATCCTCTGTTTATGCAGCCTAGAACTGTGTTGGCTTTTTTTTTTTTTTTTTTTGTCTTCTCTGCGCCATTCCTATCCTTCCCTCATTATCTCATCAAAATACAACTAGGAGAGCAGTTTGCTCTTGGTCTGTCCCACACTGCTACTACATCCCCCCCCCCTCCAATCCCTCACAAACAATTTGAAGGCACTCTACGGTTGATTCTATCCCTCTGTTTATGCAGCCTATGGCTGTTATATTTGCTGCGAACTCCCCACCGGCGACAAGAAAGGCATCCAGCCAGTAAACACTCAGCTCCATTCAGTTGCCCTGACTCCATCCCGATGCAAAGGATTCCATGGGGTCATAAAAAGACAAAAAAAAAAAAAAATTGTGTTGGGAGATTGGCACTGCATCCATGCTAAACTCCAAAGAGGCAACGCCTGCGTTGGTTGCGAGACCCCAAATCCTTGTTTAGACTGACCAGAACAGATTGAACAGGGAAATCTATTCTATAAAGGCAGAATTTCTTTGAGCTTTTTCCATAGCTCCTCTTCTTTCATTACTTTTGATTGCTGAATTAGCAAAAGTGAGCCCTCCAGCTATTCCTCCTTTTCATTTGCCCTTTCTGGTAACCTGCAGAAACCAATCAGTAAAATGTAATGAAATGTGCCTGGTTAAAAACTCCGGGTAATTAATTTAAAATAGCAACACCGTAATCAAATAATGGAGTTTACTGCTTTAACAAGAACCAGTGCCCAGCTCAAGGAAGGCACAGTGAAGTGGCCTTCACTGATGGCTATTTTACCTGGGGCTGCAAAATGCCAAGTAGCCATTAGATGGCAGTGAAGAGAATGTTCTGTATCCCTTTACTGCCATCTAACTGTCCTCTTGTTTACTGCAGCCTAAGTAATTAATCCATGAGTGAGGAACTGTTGCACGACACACTGAAGCATCAGTGAACCACACAGGCAGTATTCCTGTCAAATGAATTGTGGTTGGCTGATTTGTGGTCAGTGTGTCATGAGAGTATAGGCAGATATTTTTACTTTTTTTGCAACAAAAGGTTTTTAGTTATTTGTCCAAAACACCCTTGCTTCTACCTTCTCCTTTTTTTCTGACTCACAAATGGTATTCATGATAGGAAATCAGGGCATCTCCAGATAACATTTGCACTGCTCTGGGATTGACATCACAACTTTGTCATCCCCCGCAGTATATCTCTCTTCAAGAATTAAGGTACTACCAAGGCAAGAGCCTTGGTAGTACAGTGATCTAAGGCACCCGGTTATTAAGACCAGCTGCCTGCAATTACTGCAGGTTCGAATCTCTCCAAGGCTCAAGGTTGACTCAGCCTTCCATCCTTTCTGAGGTAGGTAAATTGAGGACCCAGTTTGTAGGGGCAATAAACTGACTTTGTATAAATATACAAAAGTATGAAGGCTATTGCTTAACGCATTGTAAGCCGCCCTGAGTCTCCGGAGAAGGGCGGCATATAAATCAAAATTAAAAAAAAAAGAATTAAATTGGTTTACTCTCAGTGGAGCTATGCTATAGTAAAACCTACTACGAGGCTAGTCTGCATATGTGTGTGAAGGTGAAGATTTGGGACAGCAGACTTTTTCTCCATTTGCAGAATCTGGTTCTCTGCTGGTTTTCGGCTTCCTGGGCTGACGGGTCCTTCAAGTGGAAGGGTGGCTTGAGGGCTTTTCAGCTCCCCCCTAATAGGACAGACTGAGATATTTTTGCAGAGATCCAGACCAGCACCTACTATGTAAACTAAAGACGTAGGTGGGGTGTTCGAATAAGCAGTGAGGGTATTTTTGTTAGTGCAAAATGGGACAGTGTTTTTTTTCCCTTTGTCCTTAAGCTTGTGAAGTTAGCATCCATGAAGATGATCGGAGATTGCCTTCAAATTGTTTGTGAGGGATTGGAGGGGGAAATGCAGTAGCAGTGTGGGACAGACCAAGAGCAAACTGCTCTCCCAGTTGTACTTTGGTGAGATAACAAGGGAAGGATAGGAATGGCGCAGAGAAGTGGAAAAAAAGCCAACACAGTTCTAGGCTGCATAAATAGAGGGAGAGAATCAAGATCACGGGAAGTGTTAATACCACTTTATAAGGCCTTGGTAAGGTCACACTTGGAATATTGCATTCAGTTTTGGTCACCACGATGTAAAAAAGATGTAGAAAGGGTGCAGAGAAGAGCAACAAAGAGGATTAGAGGACTGGAAGCTAAAACAGATGATGAACGGTTGCAGGAACTGGGTATGTCTAGTTTGATGAAAAGAAGGACCAGGGGAGACATGATAGCAGTCTTCCAATATCTCAGGGGCTGCCCCAAAGAAGAGGGAGTCAAGCTATTCTCCAAAGCACCTGAAGGCAGGACAAGAAGCAACGGGTGGAAACTTATCAAGGAGAGAAGCAATTTAGGACTACGGAGAAATTTCCTGACAGTGAGAACAATTAATCAGTTGGAACAACTGGCCTCCAGAAGTTGTGAATGCTCCAACACTGGAAGTTTTAAAGATTTCGGATAACTATTTGTCTTAAGTGGTATAGGGTTTTCTGCCTAAGCAGGGGGTGGACTAGAAGACCTCCAAGGTCCCTTCCAACTCTAAAAGACTAAAAAAAAAAGAGCATTCAGTTTTTCATATTGCAAATTATCCAAACACACAGAACTTGGAAAGAGACTTCATCCTGTGGATGTTTGCAGGGAGTGGGGAGGGAGTCAAACACCCCCCCCAAGATGGCAGCCACAATCATGCGAGCAAAACTTTGCTTATTTTTTTAACACGTGTCACAACCCAAACAAGAGGCTTTGATGACATGGCCCTGGCTGCCATTTTGAATTTTTAATCCCCGCCACCCTTGGTTCCGTCAAACAACTTCGAACCAAAGTCCTTCGTTTTTAAAACCAAACAGAGGTTTTAACCCAGCCTTTCTCCACCTCGGTGCCTTTTAAAATATGTGCGGATTTTTTAAGTCCCCGAATTTCCTCTCCCTCCCCGCCTCTGAGTGGAATTCTGGAATTGAAATCCACGCCTCATAAAATCGGCCAGGTTGAAAAAGACTGGTCTAATTTTATTGCGTTTATTTCCCTCACAAGAACGCTCCAGGTTTCAAGATGAATGACAACCCACTCTTTGCTTGAGATAATGATATGTATGGATGTAACTCGGATGGAAATTAGAATGCTAGGGTTGCAAAAGGCCACGGAGTCCCACTTCCCTACTCAGTAGCGGAAGCCGGATTAAAGCATCCCTCGCAGGGGGCTGTGCAGCCCCCACTTAAACTCCTCCATTGAAGGCATGCTACCTCTTCTCCGAGACCCGTAATTGCTTCCGCCGTCAAGCTGCGCTTTTAATTGCAGTGAAGGATCGGAGTTGCTTTACCTGAAAGCTTCCTTCCTCTTCTCCCCACCCCCACCCGAAATCACAAATGCACATATCTTGGCAATAAGGCAATAAAGCATCCCTGGTAGTCACGGTGGCACAGGTATAGGGGTGAAATCCAGCAGGTTCTGACAGGTTCTGGAGAACCGGCAGCGGAAATTTTGAGTAGTTCGGAGAACCGGCAAATACCACCTCTGGCTGGACCCAGAGTGGGGTGGGAATGGGGATTTTGCAGTATCCTTCCCCTGGAGTGGGGAGGGAATGGGGATTTTGTAGTATCCTTCCCTGGAGTGGGGTGGGAATGGGGATTTTGCAGTATCCTTCCCCTGGAGTGGGGTGGGAATGGAGATTTTGGAGTATTCTTCCCTGGAGTGGGGAGGGAATGGAGATTTTGCAGTATTCTTCCCCTGGAGTGGGGAGGGAATGGAGATGTTGCAGTATCCTTCTATAGAGTGGGGTGGGAATGGAGATTTTGCAGTAACCCTAAGCCTGCCCCTCCCCATGCCCAGCTGAGCCGTGCGATCATCAGAAGCTTTTTTAAAATTATTTCTAAAAGCATTTTTTCTACAACCTCTTCGGCCGAAAAAATGCTTTTAAAAGTAAAAAAAAAGCCTCTGATGATCACGCAGCTCAGCTGGGATCGTCAGAGGCTTTTAAAAGCATTTTTTTACAACCTCTTCGGCCGAAGAGGTTGTAGAAAAAATGGTTTTAAAAGTTAAAAATAAAAAAGTTGGCCATGCCCACCCAGTCACTAACCCCCCCAAGCCACGCCCACAGAACCAGTAGTAACAAATTTTAGATTTCACCACTGCTCCTGCCCCAATGGTGAGAGTTAAATCCCCGGTCAAGAAAAAAACAGCTTTGGGTCCATGGAGCACACGGTGCCTGCACACATAACTTGCTCTACGGCTCGACATGTGTGGCCCCATTTGTATAATACACGGCCTTTCCCACCCCGCATTCAGCTGCAAGCCACCCAACCCAACTCCCGCCTCAACTTCTGCCGTTAAAACATTTGGCGGGGTGGCTCAAAATTAAAGGGTTGGTGCAGCAGCTCAGCTCTTCTTTACCTGCAGCTCTCCAAACAGGGCTGGATTTTCCATGATGTTTCTAAACGAGGGGAATAATTATTTTTAATTAAAAAAGCCCTGGCTTCTTATCTCGAAGGACAAGCGCATCCCATTTCAGAGCCGAGGGATGGCGATAAGAGCCGGGGCTGCCTGCTCGCTTTGGATTTCAGCCCGAGATCAACTTTTGAGCTCTATCGCATCAGTTTTAATTATCAACTTCCCTCTCAGAGCCTTTACCCATAAGCTACATTCGCATCGTCGTCCGATCTCCCAGCCTTGGGAGCTGAGCTTCCGCTCAGCTGAGTTAATTTTTTTTTAAAAGCCCATCTGGGGGTCGAAACCGCTCTGGGGTGTTTGCAGGCCTGGAAAAAAATAAAACAGGGGAAACCTTTTTTTCCACCATCGCTTCCCCTGTAATCTACACTCACACATGCCCCCGCACGTACAGGCACCCTTCTTAACATTTCCGTGAGTCCCTGATAACATCTCCCACCCACCCACCCCCGTCTGGTCCTGCTTCTTCCTACTTAGTCAAGGGCCTCCTAATGGGATGAGCTTCTGTCTGTCTGCCTGCCTTCCGCCTCCGACTGTGCGCCTCTCTCTTGGGCTGAGTCCAGGAGGGAAAAAAAAAAAACCCTTCGCTCAAGACGGTAGCATCTGAGAACGTGCCCGTTCTGGGCTGGCGCTTCCCAGCCTGCTCCCTTTTCCAGCTGTGGAGGAAAAGAAAGAGGGCATGAGAAAGCGGGAAGCGTGCCTTTCGCTTCCGGAGACTTTCCGATTTGGGCCTTTGTGTGTTTATTTTGAGGGGTTAGGAAGCGGCTGGCTTTTGATTTTACTGGGTTTCTTTCCCAAAGGGCCCATCGCCTCCCCTCCTTCCTTTGCTCCGCCGACATCTGTAGATTCAACATCTGCCTGGAGAGATGCTAGTCCTTCTTGCAGTTGGACACCCCCCTCCCTCCCCATCCCAGATCAACCAATCAGAATAGAACTGGATGGGACCTTGGAGGTCTTCTAGTCCAGCCCCCTGTTCAAGCAGGAGACCTATACCCATGATGGCGAACCTATGGCACAGGTGCCACAGGTGGCACACGGAGCCATATCTGTGGGCACGCGAGCGTTGCCCTACCTCAGTCCAGCACACATGTGCGTGCTGGTCAGCTGATTTTCGGGTCTTCTGGGCTCACTGGAAGTCGGGAAATGGGCTGTTTCCAGGTTCCAGAGGGCCTCTGGGGGGGGGGATACTGTTTTCGCCTTCCCCAGGCTCCTAGAAAGGCTCTGGAGCCTGGGGAGGACAAAAAATGGCCCTACTGGGCCCATTGAGCCGAGAGCAGGGGGGTCATGCGTGCATGCGTGAGGGGGGATGGGGTGCATTGAATTATGGGTGTGGGCACGCGCACATGCAATCCTCCCCCCACTACTCCCACTTTTGGCATGCAATGGCAAAAAGGTTAGCCATCACTGCCCTATACCATTACAGACAAGTGATTGTCCAGTCTCTTCTTAAAAACCTCCAGTGATGAAGCAGCCCCAACTTCTGGTGGCAAGCTGTTCCACTGGTTAATTTCCTCACCGTCAGGAAGTTTCTCCTTAATTCCAGGTTGCTTCTCTCCTTGATTAGTTTCCATCCGTTGTTTCTTGTCTTGCCTTCTGGTGCTTTGGAAAATAAATTGACCCCCCTCCCCTTTTCTTTGCGGCAGCCCCTCAAATACTGGAATATTTTTATCTGATGTCACCCCCTACTTCTTCTTTTCTCCATACCCAGTTCCTGCAGCCCTTCTTCATATGTTTTAGGCTCCAGGCCTTTGATCATCTTAGTTGCTCTTCTCCTCACTTTGCCCAAAGTCTCCACATCTTGTTTGTAATGTGGTGACCAAAACTGGATGCAGTATTCCAGGTGTGGTCTTATTAAGGCTTTATAAAGCGGTATTAATCAGGGGTGAAATGTAAAATTTGTTACTACCGTGAGCGTGGCTTGGGGGGTGGGGGTAATGTGACTGGGTGGGCATGGCCAACTTTTTTTTTTTTTAAACTTTTCAAAGCATTTTTTCTAATGCTTTGAAAAGCCTCTGCCGATCAGGCAACTCAGCTGGGATCCTCAGAGACTTTTCAAAGCATTTTTTTAACCGCCTCTTCGGCCAAGAGGTTGCAGAAAAAAAATGCTTTGAAAAGCCTCTGACGATCCCAGCTGAGCCGCGCGATCATCAGAGGCTTTTTTTAAAAAACTTTTAAAAGCATTTTTTTCGTCGGAAGAGGTTGTAGAAAAAATGCTTTTAGAAGTTTTTAAAAAAGCCTCTGATGATCGTGCGGCTCAGCTGGGCATTTCAGGGGGGCCGCAGGGATTTTTGCTACCGGTTCTCCGAACCACCCACCACCATCGCTACCGGATCGGGCGATCCGGTCCAAACCGGGAGCATTTCACCCCTGGTACTAATACTTCACGTGATTTTGATTCTGTGCCTCTCTTTATACAACCAGGGAATTGTATTAGCTTTTTTGGCGGCTGCTTCACACTGCTGGCTCATATTTAAAATTCTTTGCGTGTGCGTTTGCATTAAGATGTTTGCATCTGGGTGCAGAAATCTTTTGGAGGAGAAACCCGGCTCTCGGAGGCATGCTCATGTTGTGGTTTCTACACACACATGCACACACGTGCACACCCTTACACACATACACAAATACACAATTTGCAAAAAGATGTGGGGAGCTTTGAGCCTTCCACCAGGAAATGAGGTCAGGACACTTCCATATTCGTAAGACTGCCCTGCAACACAGCGGGGTGTTTTCCAGCCGAGTCAGGAAAGAATTGTCAAAACATGCACTTGGAAACCGAAGGCGGTAACTCCTACGGGCAGTCCCTTTCCACAATCACGCCCGCACCAGTTCTTAACTGTGTTTTGTAATGTATTAACCGTGTGCAGCAATTGGCACAGCTGTCCCCAGGGGACGTAAAAGCTGCTGAAGCATTTCAATGAATTCTTTAAAAACACACCAGATTTTGGATATTTTGAAGGAGAAACATGTGGCAGATGTTTTTATAGTGTATATATATATATACATACGAGGGAAGTTAGCTGCTATTGTTTCCATTTCACTGGATGGAAAACAGAGAATCATCTGTCTCCCTAACCCTCAATTTTAAGATAATTTGTTGTAAAGGAGGAGAAAACTAATCCTGAAGAGGAAAAAAAAATGCACAGATAGCAAAACATTCACTTAGCCTTGTGAAGGAAGATGGGGTAAGAAAGAAACTCAATATTGCTCCACATTGATTCTCTTGGGTATAAGGCAGGGATCTCCAAACTTGGCAACTTTGATACTTGTGGGCTTCAACTCGCAGAATTCCTCTACCAGCCATGTTGGAAAATCTGGGAATCGAAGTCCAGAAGTCAGGGGTGAAATCCAGCAAGATCTGACACGTTCTGGAGAAGCGGTAACGGAAATTTTGAGTCGTTCGGATAACCGGCAAATACCACCTCTGGCTGGCCCCAGAGTGGGGTGGGAATGGAGATTTTGCAATATCCTTCCCCCAGGAGTGGGGAGGGAATGGGGATTTTGCAGTATCCTTCCCCCAGGAGTAGGGAGGGAATGGGGATTTTGCAGTATCCTTCCCCCAGGAGTGGGGAGGGAATGGGGATTTTGCAGTATCCTTCCCCCAGGAGTAGGGAGGGAATGGGGATTTTGCAGTATCCTTCCCCCAGGAGTGGGGAGGGAATGGAGATTTTGCAATATCCTTCTCCCAGGAGTGGGGAGGGAATGGGGATTTTACCTTGCTGATTACCTCTAACTGTCCCCGCTATATTTGTATGAGGCAGTAAATAACATTTATTTATTTATTGTTTATTTATTGGTTCGATTTATATGCCGCCCTTCTCCGGAGACTCAGGGCGGCTTACAATGCGTTAAGCAATAGCCTTCATACTTTTGTATATACCTGCTTAGTAGGGCTTTTGGCCCCCCCTAAGCGGTGTTCTTTTTTTTAATACAAAGTCAGCTTATTGCCCCCCACAAACTGGGTCCTCATTTTACCGACCTCGGAAGGAGGGAAGGCTGAGTCAACCTTGAGCCTGGTGAGATTTGAACTTGCAGTAATTGCAGGCAGCTGGTGTTACTTTAACAGTACTTTAATCTGCTGCGCCACCAAGGCTCTTTGGTGACTGCTTCCCTGTTGGCTGCTGAATTGTTCGGCGCCAAGAACAAGAGGGATCCCTACGTAGCTTCAATCTTGAAGGCGTAGCAAGAATCGGACTGGC
This sequence comes from Pantherophis guttatus, assembly GCF_059756535.1. NCBI lineage: Eukaryota > Metazoa > Chordata > Lepidosauria > Squamata > Colubridae > Pantherophis > Pantherophis guttatus. The sequence continues at coordinate 3,444,155 of NC_142071.1, forward strand.
ATCAACACGACCAAATCAGGAAGTGCGGCAGAAAAATTGACTAGTTCCCCATTTATGCAACAGGGAGCTTAAGAGATGCCAGGCGGAAGGAGGTTGGGTTGGGTTGGGCCAAGGTTGCCATACCTTCGGTGTACTTTGGATGGTACTGTCGTTGTTTTTTCACTCAATCTCCCCATTGTTCCCTCTTGGTTCTTCCTGCTTCCTGGCACGTATTATGAGTAATAGCCTGCCTGACTCCCCCATACCTTTGACCATGCCAGCTTCACTACCTGGGACAGCTAATCCTCACCTTTGTCAATTTGAAAATTGGGGGGGACACCCTAGAAGCCAACACTTCTAAGTTTTTGTTTTTAATCTGAACGCACAAAGCATACTTTCAGTTCAGAAGTTCACAAAAGAGAATAAATTGTCAATATGGAAGCCATCCAGGACAAAAGATACAATTCTGAGATGCGATTTTTTTTTTCTTGATGAGATCCTAGCTAGGCAAGACAAGTTCAGAAAACAGAGTTTATATTATCATTAATTATTTGTGGCGCACCCACACAAGCGGCGCGGCAGCTCAGAGGTGAAGACGCTCGCCTCCAACTCTGAAGGTTGAGAGTTCAATCCTAGGCAGCGGCAGGTGTTTCTCTAGGAGGGTGCAAGGAGAAAATATCTGCTGCGAACTCCACAGGGGTGTCAGGAAGGGCATCCGGACAGCAAATGCTCAGCTCGGTGGTGGGTTTCAAATTTTTTTACTACCAGTTCTGCGGGTGTGGCTTGGTGGGCGTGGCATGGCATAGCTTGGTAGGCGTGTCAGGGGAAGGATACTGCAAAATCCCCATTCTCTCCCCACTCCAGGGGAAGGATACTGTAAAATCTCCATTCCCTCCCCACTCCAGGGGAAGGTTACTGCAAAATCCCCATTTCCTCCCGATCCGCTGGGACATGGGAGGCAGAGAATAGATGGGGGCAGGGCCAGTCAGAATTTTTACTACCGGTTCTCCGAACCACTCAAAATTTCCGCTACCGGTTCTCCAGAACTGGTCAGAACCTGCTGAAACCCCACCTCTGGCTCAGCTCCATTCAGTTGCCCCGACTCCACCCCGAATAAAAGAGATCAGGAATCCTGGGAATTGAAGTCCATGGGTCATAAAAGTCAGTTGAAATAGGTTCCTGGCCAAGAAAACGCACTCCTCCATAAACCGGTTTACTTTTAAAGTGGAAATCTCTCAGCCTTTAAAATGGCCCCTCATATCTCATCCTTATTAACTGCTCCAAATTTGCAAATTTACGTCAGATGTTCTGTTGTTACAGCCACGAGGAAGGGAAGGGAAGGGAAGGCTGATTAATAAGCACTTGTCTCACCAGCTGACAGGAATCCTCCGAGGCCCGGCGCTGGTAAAATGGATCAGACTTACAGTAAAGATTTGGACACTACATCAAAACCCCTTTGAGCAACAAGGGTTCGGGTAGGGTCAGCTTTACCTGCATCGCGAGAGGACATCGGAATTGATTTGTGCCTCCCCGAACCAAGGCTGATGGATTCGGAATCTCATTAGACCAACATGGAAATTGGGACGAAAGACCTTCCTTTTAATTACCAAGTAGGGCTGAGCCCTCCCAGCCACACGCAGCCCTCCAGACAGGCCATCTTCCCTTCCCCAGGTCTGCATAAATTAGAAAGGGAATAAATGGCTTAATGTCAGGATAATTTACATACCTGGCAAACACACACATGAAAGGTTTCTAAATGCCTCCCTCCCTCTCTCTCTCTCTCTCCTCTGTTCTGCAAATTTCTACCCAGAATTGAAGACAGCGGAAAAAAAATATTTTGCATTTGGGTTTTTTTTTTTGCAAGATAGCGTTCCTACCTACCTCGGCAGTTAAATAATCGTGAACCATCTTGAATTTCTGACCCACGATTGAGTTACTCTAAAATGCCTTGTTAAAGACCAGAGTTCCTAACTCTTCCAAATCGGCTTTCATTTTTGATCTGGACAGGACCACCTGTCCAGGATTCGGGGATGAGCAGCCCACAAAAATAAAAATAAAAATCAGGGGCTACAACCCCCTTCTCAGATTCCAGAAGGTTACAGATTTTGAGAGAGGGCCACAGAGCATTAATTCTTTTTTATTTTATTTTTTTGCAATTCCCATTTTCATGATCTATTTGGCTCAACACAGCTAGAACAGCTGCTTACAAGACGTTCTCTATCAGCATCTTCACGCCTTCTAATGACAAATTCAGAGGAGAGCAAGTCCACTGAATAATGAATACACAGTACAATATTGCAAATATCGTGCTATAGTATATCGTACAGTATTGGCAATATTAGCAGAACTCAAAAGCTATATTCGTCTATCTACCACCTACCTATCAACCTATCTGCCAACCTTTTCTACCTGTCTCAGGTTTTACACACACACAGACACACAATTATTACTGACAAGAGTATAGGAGATAACCATGCTGAGCCCGAGGGAGGAGTTAGAAGTCCAGTGGGACAAGGGAACAAGACAATGAGTCCACGAAGCAAAGGAACAAGGCAAAGATAAGGCCAGAAGTCCAGCAAACTTCAGACGTCAGCAACGGCATACAAAACTCCATGAATTCAGCACTTGTTCCTGACAAACGCCCTCCCCACAGCGTCTCCTTAAGTCTCAGTCCCCAGGTGTGCCTTGTGAAGAGGGGCGGGTTGCTCTCTTCCTGAGTCATTGGGTCGGCCTGCGCTGTTCCTGCCTCCTCTCCACTCTCCATGCTCGGGGATCAGGAGGGGCAGTCCTTGCTCATCGCCTCAGCTCTGTCCCTCCTCATCTCTACTGCCTGCCCTCTCTTCCTCTCCTCTCTCTCGGTCATCCTGCCCTCATTCTTCCCTGCTGGCAAGCCGTCCCAAGCCCGAGGGACCCGGGACTGCCTCATCCTGCTTCTCCACGCGTTTCTCCGAAGCCAACAAGTTCACCCACTCGACCGTCGTCAGCCCCAGCTCCGGCTCGTCGTCCTCTGCGGACTCAGGCTCCAACAGGGCCATGAGAATAGCTTCTTTGCAGCTTTCCGTAGATCCACTCTTGCTTTCAAATTCTCCAAGTCTTCCGCCGACATCCAAAACACGAGATCAGCCTTTGTTCTGGTGTGAAACTTAGAAAACACCTCCCACCCTTCTCTCCCCCATTTTATAGCCTCGTATTTCCCCCCCCTCCCACCAATTACATTGCTGGGCATCGTTCCATTTTCTCCCCTATGAAATATTCGGTTGTTTTATACTCAATTAGGTATGATATTTACTCCTTTGCTCCTCGGTAAATTTTTATTAAATACTCGTGTCTACCACCTAGCATTTGCCAGGAAGAGCTTTAAGTTAATGAGCCAAGATTTTGCTCGAATTTTTTTTTAATAAAAAAAAATTAGAACTATAGATGTTCCAGCTTATCCCCAAGAACGTCATACAATCGCCTGCCAGCCGGATAATTAAAATCCTTTACCTGAAAGATAGGAAAACAACAGGTAGAAGAACCTTGAGCCATAGATGGCGTCCAGGGTAGTAGATAAACCGGAGCCGAGATATATTTAGTTTCTGCGGCTCTCTCGTTTTGGAACAAGCCAACTCTCTGGGTGGCCTTCAACCAGCCACTTTCTCTTGGCATCTCATTCTAATTTGCACCCTCTAATTTCCACTGGAGGAATAATTATACTGTACTAACTGAGGTGCCCAGCTGGACATCTTGAATTAGATGATATTGACTGGGCGATATTGACCGGCTAAGGAACTGTGGGAATTGATATCCTAAAGTGGCTGAGATTGAGAAACACTCTTTCTCTCTTTTCCTTCCTTCCTTTTTTCCTTTCTATCTTCCTTCCCTCCTTCCCTCTTGCCACCCTCCTTCCCTCCTTCCTTCTCTTCCTTCCTTCCTTCTCTCCCTTCTCTTTCTCTCTCCTTCCCTCCTTCCTTCTCTTCCTTCCTTCCTTCTCTCCCTTCCCTTTCTCTCTCCTTCCCTCCTTCCTTCTCTTCCTTCCTTCCTTCTCTCCCTTCCCTTTCTCTCTCCTTCCCTCCTTCCTTCTCTTCCTTCCTTCCTTTCCTTCCTTCCTTCTCTCCCTTCCCTTTCTGTCTCCTGCCTCCCTCCCTCCCTTCCTTCTTTCTTTTCCTTCCTTCCTTCTCTCCCTTCCCTTTCTCTCTCCTCCCTCCCTTCCTTCTTTCCTCCCTCCCTCCCTCCCTTCCTTTTCCTTCCTTCCTTCTCTCCCTTCCCTTTCTCTCTCCTCCCTCCCTTCCTTCCTTTTCTCTCAGTCTCACTGTCTTGATGTTTCATTCCCTGGAAAAAAAAATATATACATGTCTGTGTCTGTGTATATATATACATATATACGTGTGAGTTTTTTTGTGTGTATGTGTATATAATTATATATAATTTAAATATATATGTTTCATTCTCTGGAAAAAAATCTTATTCTCTAATGTATAAATAGTAAGAATTTTTCCAGAGAATCAACTAGATCAGAGGTGGGCAACTATGGCCCTTTTATGACTTGGGGACTTCAATTCCCAGAATTCCTGAGCTAAGATGGTTGGCTCAGGAATTCTGGGAGTTGAAGTCCACAAGTCATAAAAGGGCCATAGTTGCCCACCCCTGAACTAGGTGGCTCAAGTGGCTAAGACGCTGAGCTTGTCGATCAGAAAAGTCGGCAGTTCGGCGGTTCAAATCCCTAATACGTGTCTCCTGTGTGAGGAGGGGGTTGGACTAGACGACCTCCAAGGTCCCTTCCAACTCTGTTACTGTTATATATACATATGCATGTATAGATATATATATACTGGTATATACACACACACGCATAAAAACATATAAAAGAGTGAGAAAACACCAACTTCAAAATTCCCAGTTTGCGAATGGCTATAAATCTGCAGAGAGCAAGTGTTCATTTTTGTTCCACTCCATTGGAGGAAAAAAAAATCTTTCTTCATGTCTGAACTGAACACTTAGGATCTGGGATAGCCTTCTTGGGATTAGAGCTAACGTAAGCTGACCTGCGTAGGGATAATTAAAATTAAAAACTGGTCTGTTGAGAAATGGTTCGTGATTCAGCCCAGGGTGATGGGGAAGTTTCTGTGCGGGAAAGTCGATGGGGAGCACAACCCTTGCGCCATCCCTTGGACTACCAGGCTGTGGAGATTATCTAGAATTCTAGCCTGTTTCAGACAAACCCACATAAAAACACACCTCCTATCATCTCTAGGCCAGTTAGTCATTGTTTGGGCCTAGAGCAGGGGTCTGCAACCTTAAACACTCAAAGAGCCATTTGGACCCGTTTCCCACAGAAAAGAAAACACCGGGAGCCACAAAAACCCTTTTGACATCTAAAATGAAGATAACGCTGCATATATCGTTATTTGTTTACCTTTATAAAAAAAAAACGATAGTGTGTTGCATTTATTAAATCAATGACCTGCTTCGGAGAAAACACATTTTTATTTCTGCGTGCAACAAAAACATTTTGAACTCCGGGGGAAAAAAAAAAAAAAGATGGGTCGAAAAGCTCAATAAATCATGTGCTGGCGGGTGTCGCACATTGGCGGTTGTGATACATATTTTGAGTGACAGGGAGCCGCAGCAGAAGGATGAAAGAGCCACATGCGGCTCCAGAGCCTCAGATTGCAGACTCCAGGCCTGGAGTATTTTGGTGCACCTCTATCAGCATGAGCTTTTCTGCCATTTTTAATTATTATTTGTATTTTTTTCCCCCTTCGGCATGAAGTTATTCATCTGCATAGATCTGCTCGCGTACAATTTGTGCAGTCGTGAAATCGGGGCAGCCTCCCCGTCCTCTTAAATAAAGAATAAACACAGGCCAGAATGCTATTCAAGGCTTCCCCTTATCTATCTTGTTTTGGGTCTACGTGGCTTCAGTTGAACCTGTTTGGGTTTGGATAGCTAAGCAAGGTCAGGTCAGGCCAGGCCTTGGATGGGTGGGGGGTGCCCGGAAAGCTTTGGGTGGGAGGCCAGACTGGAAAACTAAAAAGGCAAGTCCCTTTCATGATGCTAACAAGAAAGTTGTGAGTTGTGTGTCCATGAAGTTATCGGGACTGGAGTCTGATTTGAGAACATCTTGACCTTGTTCTCGGAAATATATTTTGATTATTCGTTTTGCATAAATTCAACAAATAAAAGCTTGGCAGCATCTGTTACTTTTCTCCGGAGACTCAGGGCGGCTTACAATGCGCTAAGCAATAGCCTTCATCCTTTTGTATATTTATACAGAGTCAGCTTATTGCCCCCACAAACTGGGTCCTCAATTTACCTACCTTAGAAAGGATGGAAGGCTGAGTCAACCTTGAGCCTGCCGAGATTCGAACTTACAGTAATTGCAGACAGCTGGTGTTAATCACAATGCTATCAGTCTGCTGAGCCACCAGACCCTTACTGATGTACTAGCTTTTCATCCCCAGCTTAACGAAGGTGGGGATGCTTCCTTCCACAGCGACACCCCAGTGAGGTGGGCATGGCTGAGAGAGAAGCCAATGTTAGTCAGTTCCATGACTCTTCTGCCCCCGGGATCATTCTTGAGTGGTGCCAGCAGCCGAATCACATCTCCAAATCTTTGTCTCTGGATGAGCTGTCCTCACCCTCTCCAAGTAGTTGGAATCACACGCAGCTCATCGGATTAGTCTAAGCTGGGATTGAGTAGTCCAATGATGTCTAGTGAATAGTGGGACTCCAGCTCTCTGGTCCTCCATCAATTTGATCTTAACCTCTTGTAGTTGACCACCATCGTGACAGCATCATTCCCTTTCTTCTACCTTTACTCCTCTAGAGCAGGGGTCTCCAACCTTGGGAACTTTAAGACCTGTGGACTTCAACTCCCAGAATCCTGGGAGGTCCTAAAAGTTCCCAAGGTTGGAGACCCCTGCTCTAGACCAGCGTTTCTCAACCTTGGCAACTTGAAGATTGTCCCATTCTTCTGAATTCTGGACTTCAACCCCCAGAATTCCCCAACCAGTTTGATGGTCAAGGTTGAGAAACACTGGTCCAGGCTAAAGAAACGAAGAGAGAGTCCATCCCGGACTATGATTGGCCGTAGATTCATTTCCCCCATCCTTACCAAGCTGTGCAGCTTGGAGAACACTTCCCATTGCCAAGGATGCAAGATGGGGGAGAGCAGAATGCAGATGCCATTCAGAACACACAAAAGTGAGATAGAAGGGGGGCATTCTTGGCCTAGTTGCAGACCCCCTATACCCTTCAACCCCCCATGGACACACATACCAGAGTAGGCACCTACAGAAAGCATGATCCCCAGGCCAAAAAGATTTCCACTCCTGGGTTAAAGAAAATATTGACCCAAGAGTTTCACACCACTCCGAAGTTGCTTTATCTGAACATCAAGCAGGTTCTTTCCATGCTTTCCAGGGGTGGGCTACTGGGGGTTCACAGGGGTTCGGGAGAACCTCTAGCTAAGATTCTGTGCAGTTCGGAGAACCCCCACATCCCACTCCTGGCTGATCCTGCCCCTCCCAGGAGTCCCCACGCAGCCCGTTTTGGATGCAGGTAAGTGCAGGGTGCACACGAAGGCTCGGGGAGGGCGAAAAACGGCCCTACCAGAAATTCAGGAAGGCCGGAAAGAGGGCCTCCAGAGCCTGGGGAAGCCATTTTCGCCTTCCCAGAGGCTCAAGAAATGCCTCTGGAGCCCGGGGAGGGCAAAAGTGCCACTACCACCACCCGTCTTGGTGCAAGAAGCCGACTAGGCCACGCCCACCATGGCCACACCCACCCAGCAACCAGGCAGAGAACCCCTTACTAAAATTTTTGAAGCCCACCCCTGATGCTTTCCTTGGGCCTTCAGAGTAAGCCACTGATGGGGTGCTGCCCAGAAGAAGTGGGCCAAGAGATAGCTGGTTGCCAGACAACTGGTATTCCATTTTCCCCTCCTGTGGTCAAAGGATGGCTGGGAACCAAAGATGTTGGGTGCCAGAAATGAGATATGGGGGACCTGCTGCTCCATCTCCTTAGCTTAGATGACTGTTGGGAGGGTTGGACCACTGACTGCCCCAAAAGGGAAGGAGACACGAAGTCCGCAGGAGCATCTGCCTCTCTGCTTAACTGATCTCTTTCTTTCTCTCTCGCTTGTAGGCCTGTTACCTTTGCTACAACCTCCTGGTATTAGCCAACGTGGTTGTGGGAATCAAGCCAGCATCTCCAAGAGAGCAGGTGAGATGGGGGACCAGGGTCAGGAGACAGCAGGAAAACTACCCTCGGAAAATAAAAGGCTGTGTTCAGACCAACTTTAGACAGCAAATCTCACGTTAGGAAAATATATGCATATAGGATTCCATATATTGGAATAATACGTACACAGTGCATGACATTTAGCCTGGCAGATGCTCAATTTTGCGGGCAGCATAAATTTCCCTTTCACAGCTTCACTGGAGCCAGCTTGCTTGTACAACTCACCGAAGGGGAGAAATGCTGGCTCAGGGCATCTGTGGGTCTTGGGGGAAGGCGCAAAATTGATGTGGCATTGTAGTTTGCAGCTAATGACTGAGAGGCGCTTAACAGAGGGCTCTCGCAGGAAATGTTGGTCTAGACTCAAACAGGGCTGGGGAGTTTGCGGCTGAGCACATGCTGGGAAGCCAACCAGCACCTTAGCATGTTTATTGCATGCCAGGCCATTGCATGAAGGTGGAATGTGGTTTATTGGGGCTTTGCCACAATTATGGCTTGTTAACATAGATTTGTGGGACACGGTGGCTGAGTGGCTAAGACGCCGAGCTTGTCAATCGAAAGGTTGGCAGTTCAGCAGTTCAAATCCCTAGTGCCGCATAACGGGGTGAGCTCCCGTGACTTGTCCCAGCTTCTGCCAACCTAGCAGTTCGAAAGCACGTAAAAAATGCAAGTAGAAAAATAGGGACCACTTTTGGTGGGAAGGTAACAGCGTTCCGTGCGCCTTTGGTGTTGAGTCATGCCGGCCACATGACCACGGAGACGTCTTCGGACAGCGCTGGCTCTTCGGCTTTGAAACGGAGATGAACACCGCCCCCTAGAGTCGGGAACGACTAGCACATATGTGCGGGAAGAACCTTTACCTTTTTAACATAGATTTATGGCATCATCAGTTGTGTGAACCCAGCCAAAGGAAGGAGAGTGGAGGGCAGGAAAATGCTCTCTCGCATATGTTCCCATGGGAGATTTGTTTAAACAGGACTTGTGTGCACCATCCAGAGTCCCAGTTGTGAGATGAAAGGCTATACACAGATTTAATAAGTAAAATTAAAAAGAGAGAGAGAAAGTGAAATTGAAGAGGTCAAGAACCCACGTGAGATACAAATATTTCTGCTAAAGTTCCCTTACTTAAGACCTTTACAATACATTTAGCCGGGTCTGGAAAACAATAGCAATTACAATCACAGCACAAATGTTAAGTTAATGGCATGCTTAATTAAGGGTTTTGCGACTTGGCCAGCTGTGCAAGTTCAACCCAGAAAATGAGTTAATTCAGTCCTGCACGTCGAGTGACTGGAGCGATGTGTACAACAGGTAGTTTGGCCTTTCTCGACAGCTCGTTAAAACCAAAGCACAAATATTTCTGTTTCGTATCCTTTCAGGATCCAACCTGGATCAGTCACCTGGACCAGAAGTTTGGTCGTCTGAGCTTTCAGACTCATGCGGGAGCCCATCTTCAAGGAACTACTTCTCTCTAGCAGACACACACTCTACTAAAGAGAAGTTTCTTGAGGATGGGCTCCACTACAACTCCAAAAACTCAAAAGACAAAACCTCTGCTCCCGGCGACCAACCCAGATTGGATCACTGCAAATATGAACCTGGAACACATATACAAGTATTCACCTTAATTCGTGCATTGTTTCACTTTGCAAGTGAGGTACCAAACCCACGCTCCTCTCGCTTACTGAAACCAGCTATGCTGGCTAGGAATTCTGGGGGTTGTAGCCAGCCGGCCACATCTAGAGGGCTCAGGTGGGAGACGGGGGGGATTTCAGATTGTAATGGGAATATGGGAATGACTTTGGGAGACAGGAGGAAGAGCTGCATACCTGACAAGAGGCCAGACAAGTGGCAGCTGTGTCCCGCAGAAGGAATGAGGGCCTGGCAAAGATCTCAGAAGGGACCCTCCCTAGTTTCTTAGATTGTAAAGGTGGGGGGTGGGAGAGATGTGTTTTCAGATTTGCAAGGTTCTGTTCATGTAACCTTAAAATAAAGTAGAATTACTGTATTTTTCGGAGTATAAGACGCCCCGGAGTATAAGGCGCACCTTAGGGGAGGGTGGAAATCCTGCCTACCAGATATTCATCTGGCTAGCGTCCTTAGCCTGGTCAGCTTCAGAACATTAGTTCATTTGCTGGTTTTGAGGTTGGGGCTGGTTGGAACTAAAAAAACAGCTTCAAAAGCACAGCTGATCATCGGCGAGAGCTCCAGGGACTAAAGCAGGCGAAGCACGGAAGGAGTAAGAGAAGGCAGCAGCTGTTCCTGGTAGCCATTTTGGGCACCACACGCGGGATTACATTTGGAGTATAAGTTGCACCCAAATTTTCAGCCTCTTTTAGGAGGGAAAAATGTGTGTCTAATATCTGAAAAATACGGTAGTTCATCTGGGGGGGCTTCCTGTCTGGACTACCTCACCAAGCTGGCACAGATTGAGTCCTTCTCCATTCCCTAAAATGCAACACCTGATATTCAGTCCAGGTTAGCTTTGCTCCTGTCGCATTTCTCCCGTAGCTCCCTGATGAATTCTTACACGGTTCGTCTCCGCTGTTCTTTTCTTTCTCCCCCACCCTCCACAGGGCCACCTCCAGCAGCTTTGCCTCCAGGTGCAGCAGCACATCAGCAGCAGCCTCCGCGAGGACCCCGCTCTCCTCTACCGGACCAAGCTGAAGAACTTGGCTGCCCAAACCTACGTCAAGTGGCAGGAGCTGCTGTCGCAAGGCTGGCTCCAATTAACCTGCTAGCAGGTAGTTTTCGTGGGAGGTGGAACCAGGGGTGGGATTCAGAAATTTTAACAACCGGTTCTCTGTTCGGTTGCTGGCTGGCCGTGGCCATGGTGGGTGTGGCCTACTCGGCCTCCTGCAACGCGGCGGGGGGGCGTTTTCGCCCTCCCCAGGCTCCAGAGGCTTTCCTTGAGCCTCCAGGAGGGTGAAAACGGCCTCCCCTGGGCTCCAGAGGCCGGAAACGGGCCCATTTCCGGACTTCCGGAACTTACAGTAGGCCTGTTTTTTGCCCTCCCAGAGCCTCCGCATGGGCCCTACACTTGCCTGGCATCCAAAATGGGCTGCATGGAGACTCCTGTGAGGGGAGCGGTGGGGTGACGGGGTAAGCCAGTCATTGCAACTACCGGTTCGGCAAACCAGATTAAAATTAACATCCAGTTTTCCTGAACCGGTCCAAACCGGCTGAATCCCAGCCCTGGGAGAGCCACCTTTCCTGTGCAGCCTCCAGAGCTTTGAGTTAGATCCACCCACCCATCCCCATACAGCTAAACATCCGTGGGGGAAAGCCAAGAGGAACCTGCCACTGAAATAATTCCTCCTGTCCACCCTTGCAATGTTCCATACAGTGGTGGGATTCAGCCAGTTCGCACCTATTCAGGAGAACCGGTTGTTCATTTTCTAAGCAGTTCGGAGAACCGGTTGTTTCGAAGAAATCTCCTTTTGTTTTTTTCCACTTTACAGGGCTAATCTTGTAAGGAAGGCAGGAAGGAAACATTCTGGTGGTGTTTCTAGCCTAATCTTTATTGTCCTGCTTACAGAAACTGCCTCTGGTTAACCCTTATTACATTGTAACAGCTAAGGCGAAGCACACATCAACGTGAGTGACATTGAGTTAGCCACACCCACACGGTCACATGACCACCAAGCCACGCCTACCCAGCTGGTCATTAGGGCAGAGAACCGGTTGTTAAATGATTTGAATCCCACCACTGGTTCCATACCTTGCATCGCATGCAAAAAAACCAGGGCGAAACGTCAGAGCCAGAGCTTGTCGAGCATTTGGGGGGGAGGGCACAAAAGGCAGGAAAAGGGGAGAGGGGAGAAACCCCCAAGCGCTAGGCTGAGGAACGTCCCTTGCACAACCCTCCTCCCCTCCGCTGCACGGGTGAACAAGTGTCCTAATGAGTGTGTGTGTGTGTGCATGCATGTATGTGTTAACATATGTTTGTGCTGGGTGCCATTTGGAATATATTCTGCTCCGGGGAACAAATATTCTGATTCAGCCTTGGAACAGAGCAAAGCCCTGGCAGCTGCAGTTCCAGTTTCCAACTGTCTGTGGCTAATTGCACATTACACCCCCACCCCAGCTGGTGGCAAAAAGCCCACCCTTTTTTGCAGGATTGGGAAGGAGCAGAGCGGGCCGGCCCACCCAAGACCCTTTGCTCCAAGTCAGGCCCAAAAGGCTTTGCTTGGATCCTTGCTGGGCCTCAGCAGCCAGCCAAGAAATGGAAGCGCGAAGCATGCTGGTCTGCAGCGAAATACACCCCTGCGTACTTTCCGTTCCTTCCGCCGTTTACAAAAAGGTTCCAAGGTCAGGCTGCGGCTTCATCACTTACTCCGAAAGGAAGCATTAGTTAGCGCCCTCCCCCCCTCCCAGCCAACCAGAACAAAATAGGTCAAAAATGCCAGATTTGTTTTTATTTTAGGTTTTGGAGGCGAGGGGAGGGAAATTGGCAGTGGTGGGATTCAGCCGGTTCGGGCCAGTTTGGTGCTGGCTGGTCCCACCCCTTCCTGTCTCCTGGCCTTCAATTCCCAGAATTCCTGAGCTGTAGCCATATGTCATGGCTGTAGGACATATCAAGAATCGGACACGGTTGACCAAAAAACAGGTCCTTGAAGCTAAAGGACCAGTTTTGGCTTCCTGAAGGTGTACCAATAGGTATGTTTGGAAAACCGACAGAATTGGAAACACTACAGTCCAAGTCCTTGGATGTGAACTGGCCCGGTTGTGTTGGAAACACAACCTCTTCACCTTGAGGTGGGGCTGATATTTCTGGAGGCTACCGCGTCTTGTTCCTGGTCTGTGAGACTGAAGCAAGTGGGTTGAAAGAAAGAAGGACGTAGGATTCAGTTGGAGCTCAGGAACAATGTCTTACTATTGAACGATGGAAGAAATGTCTGTGGAGGTGGCATTTATTTAAATTTTTATCCCCCTTTAATGACCGTTATTTGCACTAACATTCAATATGGATTCCTGCGTTGGCCAAGGAGCGGAATTTCCAACTCTTCATTACCATCCCCGATTCTACGGACCCGTGATGTGAATTTTCTTCCTAGAACAGCGATGGCTAACCTTTTTGCCATCATGTGCCAGGAATGGGGGGGGCAGAGGAGGTTCGTGCGCATGAGTGCCCACACCCATAATTCTATGCACCCTGCCCCATGCATGCACGCGCGACACACACACACACACACACCGCTTTTGGCACTTGATGGCCCGTTTTTCTTTCTCACTTGGCTCCAGATCCTCTCTATGCATCTGGGGAGGGCGAAAACAGCCTTCCCCACCCCCTCAGTGGTCCTCCGGAGGCCTCAAACGGCCCATTTCTCAACTTCCAGTTGGACAGGAAGTGATGTTTTCTGCTGTCCCCAGCCTCCACAGACTCCCGGAGCTAAAAGCTGGCGTGCCAGGTGACATGTCTCCGCATGCCACCTGTGGCATGTGCCCCGTAGGTTCGCTATCATGGTCCTAGAAGGTCTGTCTGGCCCCTATGATTTTCTCAGACCTTTTTAAAAAAACAGGGTCGGCTTCAGAAACGATCGAGAGAAGCTGGTGGGGTTGAATTCCTGGCCCGATTTAGAATTCTTCCTCCAGGTTTTTTTTTTTACCGTGCCAAAAGATGGAATCAGACAGCGTACTGTACGTGGGATTGAGATTGCTATGCCGATCCTACTTTAGCCCCCGGCCTCTTGAATTTGGGGAATTTTATTTTTTATTTTTTTATAAGACGGGGAAAAAATTGCACCGGCTTCCAAACTTTGAGACAAGCCTCGCTTTGTTCTGACGTTCGGGACTTTCTGTTCGGGAGGTTTTGTAACCTGTTTTTGCAGTGGGTCAGAGCGCTGGAGAAATCTTGGAGTCGGATCATTCTCTGCTATTCATTCCTGTCCCCCAGAATAGGGGTCTCCAACCTTGGCCACTTGAAGACTTGTGGACTTCAACTCCCAGAATTCCTCAGCCAGCAAAGCTTGTGGACTTTGCTTGTGGAAACTTGTGGCCTTCAACAGCTTCAAAGCTGGCTGAGGAATTCTGGGAATTGAAGTCCACAAGTCTTCAAGTGGCCAAGGTTGGAGACCCCTGCCCCAGAAAACTGCATCCTGCTTACTGATTCTGATCACTCTCCACCTTATCTACAAATAGGCCTCGACTTACGACCACTGCCGAGCCCCAGATTTCTGTCGTTAAGCGAGGCATTTGTTAAGCGGGGTTTTTTTGCCCCGTTTTACGACCTTTCCTGCCTCAGCCGCTGAGTGAATCGCGGCAGTTGACCAGTTAGTAACTCGGTTGTTAAGTGAATCGGGCTTCCCCATTGACTTTGCTCATCACAAAAAAGGGGACCGCATGAGCTTGGGACCGTCATAAATACGAATCAGCTGCCGCGCGTCTGAATTTTGATCACGTGACTGTGGGGAACGCTACAAAGGTCGTAACTCTGAAAAACGGTCATTTTTTTTCAGTGCTTTTTTCAAATAAAACTTTTCTTTTTTTCACCTGAGTAGTGAAAATTGTTCCTGTGGTCTGCCATTTTTCTCTCTGGAAATCCATTCTTACTCCCACACCATTTGCATCCTTTCAGAGGGTGTGGGAGAAGGAATGAATTCCCAGAGGGAAAAAAATTGCAGACTACAAGAACCATTTGCACCACTCAGGTGACCCCCTGAGGACACGGATAAACTTCCAAGTGCTTCAAGGACCCTCTAAAAGGATGCAAATGACCAGCTGTCTGCAAGGAGTATCAATCCTTCCATTTCCCACCATCCAGTCAGAGCTGAAGAAGCTCCTGGGATGAGAAGCGAAACGTCTTCAAAGAAAAATCAGAAAGTCCAGTTGCCTCTTGAAAAAAAAAATCACCTTTGGGATAACTGAAGACCCAGACAAATCTCCAAGTCGCCTCAACTGCTCTCTAAAAGGATGCAAATGACCAGCTTGTCTGCAAGGAATAGAAATCCTTCCATTTCCCCACCATCCAGCCGGAGCTCAAGAAGTTTCTTGGATGAGAAGCCAAACGTCTTCAAAAGAAAAATAAATAAATAAATCAGGAAGTCCAGTTGCCTCTTGGAAAAAAAGCACCTTTGGGTCACCTCTACATTCCTCCTTCGTATTCCTATTGCGACTCGCTGTTTTGCAAATGACTGCCGTAAAAGTTTTATTGTTTCCTCCTGTAGCTTTGCATTATTTGTGCTGCCAGCTGGTTGCCGGCCATAACTAAATTATAGCGATAATAACATCCTCCACAAACCCTCCTCCAAATAATTGGACTAATTTTTCCTGGGGGGGGGGAAGAAGAGGGCGCCTTTGACTGGTTTTCAGGACCTCACTGAAACCGAGAAGCTTTTAACCCCTTAATCCACAGCCACAAACAAACAATAAAATAATGTCTGAGAATGATTTCCATATTCTCTTTGCTGATATCCCCGTATAGCCGGTCACATCTCGGTGTCTTTCGTACTCAGGTCCCAGCTGGCCATAAAAAGTCACCGGGTGACTTTGCGTCTCTCTCTCTCTCTCTCCCTTTCTCTCTCTCTCTCTCTCTCTCTCCCTCCCCCTCTCACTTTCTCTTTCTCTCTCTCACTCACACTATTTCTCTCTCTCTCCCTCCCCCTCTCCCTCTCTCTCTTTATCTCTCTTTCTCTCTCTCTACCTCTTTATCTCTCATTCCCCCTCCCTCTCCCCCTCCCTCTCTCTCACTCCCTCTCTTTATCTCTTTCCCTCCCCCTCACTCTCTTTCTCTCTCTATCTCTCTCCCTCCCCCTCTCTCCCCTCCCTCTCCCTTTCTCTCTCTCTCTCTCCCTCCCCCTCACTTTCTCTCTCTCTCTCCCTCCTCTACCCCCTCTCCCTTTCTCTCTCTCTCGCCCACTCACTCTTTCTCTCTCCCTCCCTCCCTTTCTCTCTCTTTCACTTTCTCTCTCTTTATCTCTCTCACACTCTCCCTCCCTCTCCCCCTCTCTCACTTTCTCTCTCTCCCTTTCTCTCTCTCTCCCTCCCCCTCTCACTCTTTCTCTCTCTCTTTATCTCATTCCCCCTCCCTCTCTCTCTCTCTCACTCTCTCTTTATCTCTTTCCCTCCCCCTCTCCCTCCCTTTCTCTCTCTTTCACTCTCTCTCTCTCTCTTTATCTCTCTCTCCCTCCCCCTCTCTCCCTTTCTCTCTCTCACTCACTCACTCACTCTCTCTCTCCCTCCCCCTCTCACTGTCTCTCTTTCACTCTCCCCCCACCTCTTCCTGTAGAAAGTACCGAGAAGGCTTCCCCTGGCCGCCCCATGTGTAGATTCTGTTCCTTGGGGCAGGGGCTTGGGTGCTGCCTGCCAGCCAGGAAGACAACCCCTCCCCCTCTCTTTCTCTCCTCTCTCCCCCCCCCTCTCCTCAACCCAACCCAACACACACAAAATGGGAGAGAGATGTCTTTTGACTCCCCCACGGACAAAACAACCTCAGCTTCAATTTATTGCCATGGACAATAAACAAGGGGGAGTTTGAGGGGGGTGGGGGAATGGACCAGGAAGCGATATGGAAAGGCTACCTCATGGCTGGCCAATTCTGACTTTGACCACACCCCATGGACACCCCTCAGGCCAAGAGTTGGGTTGATGGCAGCTGTCGATACGCAAGCTGTGGATTTCACGAGATCCCAGGCGTCGAAAGGCTCTTAGGAAAGGCTCCCGTGTAATCTGAAACCCGACCCACCAAGATTCACCCACCAAAGGGGTCTCAAAGGTGGTGCTTTTTTCTTCAAAAAGGCAACTGGACTGTTTTTTATTTGAGGAGGGAAGAAGAAGACGAAAGGAAGGAAGGAAGGAAGGAAGGAGGAGGAGGAGGAGGAACAGGAGAAGGAGGAAGAGGAGAAGAAAAAGGAGGTGAAGAAGAAGAGAAAGAAGAAGGAGGAGGAGGAGGAGGAGGAACAGGATAAGGAGGAAGAGAAAAAGGCGAGGAAGAGGAAGAGGAAGAGGAAGAGGAAGAAGAAGAAGAAGAAGAAGAAGAAGAAGAAGAAGAAGAAGAAGAAGAAGAAGAAGAAGAAGAAGAATTATTATTATTAGGTGGCGTTTTGCTTCTCATCCAAACAGCTGCATCAGCCTTTCGGGAAAGAAAGGATCCATCCACAAGGATCTAGCCTTGTCCACCTCGCAGCCAGTTCGTGTGCCACTCTGGGCCTGGCTGCCAGCCTTGTTTGAGAAGCTGAGCTGCCGCCAACATCCTCGTATGCAAACCTGATGGAAAACAGAAGCTCCCCCAGCTAACTCTATTAGTCAGGAACTTACTCACCCCGGATGGACTGCTCTGCATGGCCTGAAGTCATCTGAAGGCCTAGAAAATCGTGGGGGTGGGGAGGCAGCAGGAAATGACTTCATGGCGTGGGTCTAATCAAGGGGGCTCAGACCGGTGACTGCCCCGTTCATCAGGAGCCGGGGGGGTGGGGGAGAGGTGTTGTCATTTGTCTCCTGTCTGGGTACCTTGGGCCAGGTCAGCGGAGATTGGAAAGAATCGGAAGGGAGTTGATAGGCGACGGCTGGCATAGGTGTCTCCAAGAATCCATGCTGCTCCTATGCCAGGGGTGTCAAACTCAAGGCGGGTGGTTAGATCTGGTCCACGGGGCCACCCTGGAAACCGCAAAGGACCGACCCGCAGTGCCTCCGCCAGCGAAAACGGAGCTTGCACGGGCCACACACGGCTCTCCCGAGCTCCGTTTTTGCTGGCAGAGGGCTGCAGGATGTCGATCTGGCCATGCCCACCCCGGCCATCCCCACTCAGCTTCCCCCCTCCCCCCCCAAGGTCAAACACAACCCTCAATGAAATCGAGTTTGACAGCCCTGTCCAATGGGTGAAATCCTCCTGGTTCGAACCGGATTGCCCGATCCGGTAGCGATGGAGGTGGGTGGTTCGGAGAACCGGTAGCAAAAATCCCTGCCCCCCCCGCCATGCCCAGCTGAGCCGCGCGATTATCAGGGGCTCTTTTTTTTTTTTACTTTTAAAAGCATTTTTTCTACAACCTCTTCGGGCGAAAAAAATGCTTTTAAAAATTAAAAAAAAAAGGCTCTGACGATCAGGCAACTCAGCTGGGATCGTCAGAGCCTTTTAAAAGCATTTTTTTTTTCAGCCGAAGAGGTTGTAGAAAAAAATGCTTTTAAAAGTTTTTTTTTTAAAAAGTTGGCCACGCCCACCCAGTCACGTTACCCCCCCAAGCCACGCCCACAGAACCGGTAGTAAGGAATTTCACATTTCACCACTGCCCTGTCCTATGCCATTCATTCAGTCACCCTCAGCACCCTCGATTCTCTGGCACGGCTTTCCGCAAAACGGAAGGGAATCTCCTGCTAAAATTGCCCATCTTGCGTTCACAGTAACTAGTCCTGGGCCGGAGAACTTGCCAACGGAAAAGGGTCTCTCCTGGCTGAGCGCCAAACTTTGGACGTTTTGCCAGCCTCTCATGTCCAAGAGACCCACCCAGAGGTGAAATCCTCGACCCTTTGTCACTGGTTCACTGCCGCTCATGCGCGGTGTGTGCCAAATGCACTTTGAATGTGCATGCACCTTGTGCGCCAAACACACGCTGCGCACGGGAAAAGGAGACTTAAGAAGGTGAGTAGGACAGCGAGGGGGGGAAAGCTATGCTGCGCGATTTAGATTCGCTAAAAAGTAGGATTTCCTGCTTTCTAGCGAATGTAAATTTCACAGCACAGCTGATCATCGGAAATACTAGTTCGGGCGAACCTGTAGCTTTTTTTAAATTACTGGTTTGCCCGAACCGGTAGCTTTTTTTTTTTTATACTACCGGTTTGCCCAAACTGGTTGCTTTTATTACTACTGGTTCACCCGAACCGGTAGCATTTCACTCCTGGATCAGGGGTGGGTTCTACTTACCTATACCACCGGTTCGCAACGGGATCGTACGCGCGCGCTTGCTTCGCTCGCTCGCGCGCCTGCGCAGAAGCTTCTGCACATGTGCAGATCACTGATGATGACTTCCAGGGCGGTGGGCGGGGCCTCCTGCCAGTTTTACTACCAGTTCTTGTGAAGCGGTCCGAACCAGGGACAACCCACCACTGCCTTGGATCACTCCCACCTCCACTTTTCTGTGGCCACTAAGATTGGCCAGAGCTGCTCTCCTGATTCCAACAGAGCCCCTTCCTCATTTTAGGGGGGGAGGATGGCATTAAAGTGAAAAAAAGCCTGCCTCATGGCTGCGACCACAGTCACTCCAGATTCTGTTCCCCAGAATGATCCAATTTTGCAGGACCCTTGCCCCTATCAACCCCCCCCACCTCCCCACACCCACCCATCAATTCCCATGCATCCCAGGATCGGGCTCCGGTTTCTCACCAGGGCTTGCCACTTGCATCCCCTCTCCCCGTGCCATATGGTTTCCCAGCACCGACGGTGGCAAGCCGTTAAGCGGAGGCGCGCGAGACCACGTTCCATCTCTCAAAATAGGCGACCCGCCAGGCGCTCCTGCGTGGGAGTTCTTGCCATCTGTCCTGGAAAGGAATCTCCGCTTTTTCACTTCCCAGGCGGTGGGTTGCTCGCTCGGGGCTGAGGGGCGGGGGAGGGGGGGAGAGAAAGTCACTCTGCACGCACTCAGGGGAACTGTCGCCGTTTGTGCCAGCGAGATGTCGCTTCCCACTGTCAGTGGGAAGGGCCCAGGTGTGGCACCGCCAACTCGGTGGAAAGAGAAGATATTTTGCCTTATTTAGCACCTCCTGGTCAACACAGGTCTGTTCCTAAAATTTATATTTTATTTTCCTTGCCTTTTCTTCCTCTTTTAGGCCGAGAGTGATGAGGTTTAATGGGACATCCGGGGAACAAAAGATCTTTTGCCAGAAGGAACAGCATCACAGAACTCGGAAAAGGATTTAGGGGGATGAAGTGGGGGTGCAGACCACGCCACCACCCCCCACCCCCTCACAGCCACCGATAAAAAACCCCAGTTCACCCCCATTTCCCCCCCCATTCTTCCTCATAAACTTTCCGAGCCTTTCCTCCATGTGTCTCTTATAAGGCGCATCATTTCTCCCACCTCGTTTACTGTTTACTGTTTTCTTTAGACCCTCCTGTGTCTTTAAGCGCCCCCCCCCACCAGTTTTCAAAGCAGGAAGGAATAAGGGCCCTCCTTGTGCCCAAGAAGAGGTTAAAATAAAATGTCCTTTTTTGATGGATAACAGATTTCTCTCTTCCTGGCTTTTTTCTGGCGCTGTTGGGAGAGTCTGTGGTGGCCTTTCAAGGATGCAGGATTCTCGGTAGGTGCAGAGGGGAGATGCTAGATGCACCATCAACTCAAGTTGGTCCTCCACGGAGAAATTGCCAGGAGAAATCAAGAGTACAGGGAGTTAAGTGCAGAGAAGAGCAACAAAGATGATGAGGGGACTGGAGGATAAAACATACGAAGAACGGTTGCAGGAACTGGGCACGGCTAGTCTAGTGAAGAGAAGGACCAGGGGAGACATGATAGCAATCTTCCAATATTTGAGGGGCTGCCACAGAGAAGAGGAAGGGGGTCAAGCTATTCTCCAAGGCACCCAAAGGCCAGACAAGGAATAATAGATGGAAACTGATCAAGGAGAGATTCAACCTGGAAATAAGGAGGAATTTTCTGACAGCGAGAACAATCAACCGATGAAACAGAAGTTGCCTTCGGAAGTTGTGGGAGCTTCATCCCTGGAGGCTTTCAAGAAGAGACTGGACTGCCATCTGTCAGGAATGGAGTAGGGTCTTCTGCTTGGGTGGGGGGTTGGACTAGATGACCTCCAAGGTCCCTTCCAACTTTGTTAATCTAATCTAATCTTAAACTGAAAAGAGATGCTCAGCCACTTCCCTTCGGCCACACGAAAATTTATAGTTCAGTGACAATTTTGGGCAGAGCCTCGGGGTAGCCTACTAGAGATGCATCAGATCCTGGGGGGGGCAGTGGGGGGGGGGAAGAGACAGAGGCCCAGGCAGCAGGGATCAAAAGTTATAATTAAAAAAAAAAAACACAAGACCCCGTTGCAACTACAACCTGGTTTGTGACGTGGGCATCTCACACACACACACACACACACCGGGTGCGGGTTTCGCATCCTGCCATAAATCGGGATTATCGCATCCTGCCATAAATCGGCAAACTCGGAATGGCCCAGCACAGAGACTGTAATTGCCCAAAGCGGGAGACCTCAATGGTTTGGCTGCCCTGGAGAAAACTCAGCCTCTTAAGAAGATAGCAGCAGCCGCTGCCTCCATTTCCTCTCTGGGATGATAGTTTATTTATTTTCGATTGATATTTATTTATTTATTTTATTCATTTATTTGATTTGATTTATATGCCGCCCTTCTCCAGAGATTCGGGGCGGCTTACAATGCGTTAAGCAGTAGCCTTCATACTTTTGTATATTTTATACAAAGTCAGCTTATTGCCCCCACAAACTGGGTCCTCATTTTACCCACCTTAGAAAGGATGGAAGGCTGAGTCAACCTTGAGCCTGGTGAAAATTGAACTCACAGTAATTGCAGGCAGCTGGAAGCTAAATACTACCTTTTAACGGTAGCATTAGTCTGCTGCGCCACTCAGGCTCTGCCGCCCTTCTCCGGAAACTCAGGGCGGCTTACAATGTGTTAAGCAATAGCCTTCGTACTTTTGTATATACCTGCTTAGTAGGGCTTTGCCCCCCCCCCCCAAGCGGTGTTCTTTTTTATACAAAGTCAGCTTATTGCCCCCACAAACCGGGTCCTCATTTTACCTACCTCGGAAGGATGGAAGGCTGAGTCAACCTTGAGCCTGGTGAGATTTGAACTTGCAGTAATTGCAGGCAGCTGGTGCTACTTAACAGCACTTTAGTCTGCTGCGCCACCAAGCGTCTTGCCAGAAGGGATTTGCTATCCTGTGTGGGCTGTTTATAGAAAAGAGACACACAGCAGCTCCAAGTTAGGAGTTCTCTGTACACACACACGCGTGCGCGCGCACACACACATGGGGCCTGGCTTGCTGTGCGATGCTTTCCTTCCTTTTGCAACTGGCTGTCTGGTCCTGTCCTTCTCTCCAGCTGCTTCTTTACTGCACTTTCATGAGCAAAAATGCTCCTCCCAACAAACCAGGTTTATGGGAAAGACAGCCCTGCGTAAGCGTTACCCTTTGCTGGAGGGAAGCCAAGCCCTTCCCCGTCTCTCATCCCCGTCCTCTACTTTCAAGGCTGCAGAGAGGAGCCTCTTCCAAGGGCTTAAAACCAACGGAGGAGCAGCGTTCTCCAATCTCAGCAACCTTAAGATGTGGGAACCAGCATGCTGGCTAGAGAAATTCTGGGAGTTGGGAGTCCTTACGTCTTAAAGTTGCTTAGGTTGAAACTGACTTTGAGGAGAGGATCCCAGTGGCTGGGTGGGGGAGGGAACAAGGGGGTGCGTGAGAGGTATGGCACTGGTCAGGAAGGCCCCATGGGGGTGTGTAGGTTAGGAGTAGGTGCAAGAGTGTTGTGTGGGTTGGAGTTAGGGGTGCTATTCAGCAGATTCTGGCGAACCCGTAGCGGAAATTTTGAGTAGTTCAGAGAACCAGCAAATGCCACCTCTGGCTGGTCCCAGAGTGGGGTGGGAATGGGGATTTTGCAGTATCCTTCCCCCAGGAGTAGGGAGGGAATGGAGATTTTACAGTATCCTTCCCCCAGGAGTGGGAATGGGGATTTTGCAGTATCCTTTCCCTGGAGTGGGGAGGGAATGGAGATTTTACAGTATCCTTCCCCCAGGAGTGGGGGGGGAATGGGGATTTTGCAGTATCCTTCCCCCAGGAGTAGGGAGGGAATGGAGATTTTACAGTATCCTTCCCCCAGGAGTGGGGAGGGAATGTGCAGTATCCTTTCCCTGGAGCGGGGAGGGAATGGAGATTTTGCAGTATCCTTTCCCTGGAGCGGGGAGGGAATGGAGATTTTGCAGTATCCTTCCCCCAGGAATGGGGTGGGAATGGAGATTTTGCAGTATCCTTCCCCCAGGAGTGGGGAGGGAATGGGGATTTTGCAGCATCCTTCCCCCAGGAATGGGGTGGGAATGGGGATTTTGCAGTATCCTTGCCCCAGGAGTGGGGAGGGAATGGGGATTCTGCAGCATCCTTCCCCTGCCACAGCCAACAGGCCACGCCCACAGATAAAGCCCCTCTTATTCATGCCTGGGCGGAGGGTTGGACTAGATGACCTACAAGGTCCCTTCTAACTGTTAATCTGTTAATATTCATGGTTTAGCTGCAAAATATATCGAGGTGCAAACTCAGCTCGTGTGCATATATATATATATATGCAAAGTGCTTTTTATATATAAAAAGCACTTTGCTTTATATATATATATAAAATAGCCGCCGCCGAGTAAATGCACACGAGCTGAGTTTGCACCTCGACCTAGATTTTTTGGGTTGGGGGAGGGGGAATTGCAAGCCCCCGGGCTCGCGGCTCAGGCGCCGAGGCAGCGGAAGGATTAAACGGGCTCTCCCGCCAGCCGCCTCTCGTTCCGGCCGCGCGAGCGGTAATTAAAGCGGCTGCGGATGATGGGGCTGCCGGCGCCAGGCAGAAGAGCGGGACCCCGAGGCTGGGGGTGGAATCTCACTCCCTGGGCTGCGAAGGGCAAAGCGAAGGTGGAAGGAGGAGATAACACGCGGGCAAGAGAATTGAGGAAGGGAATCTGTGAATAGAGCCCCTTGGACCAGCGCAGTCTACCCCTGAGTATCCGAAGCCCGGCTAGAGGCAGCTTCATTGTGAATAGAGCCCCTTGGACCAGTGCAGTCTACCCCTGAGTATCCGAAGCCTGGCTAGAGATAGCCTCATTGTGAATAGAGCCCCTTGGACCAGTGCGGTCTACCCCAGAGGCCAGGCTAGAAACAGCCTCATAAGGAATAGAGCCCCTTGGATCAGCACAGTCTACACCTGAGTCCCGAAGCCGGACTAGAGACAGCTTCATTGTGAATAGAGCTTCTTGGTTCAGCACACTCTACCCCTGAGTTCCCAAAACCGGACTAGAGGCAGCCTCATTATGAATAGAGCCCCTTGGATGAGTGCAGTCTACCCTTGAGCCCCCAAAGCTGGGCTAGAGGCAGCTTCATTGTGAATAGAGCCCCTTGGACCAGCGCAGTCTACCCCTGAGTTCCCGAAGCCAGACTAGAGCAGCCTCATTATGAATAGAACCCCTTGAGCCAGCGCAGTCTACCCTTGAGTCCCCAAAGCTGGGCTACAGGCAGCTTCATTGTGAATAGAGCCCCTTGGACCAGCACAGTCTACCCCCCTGAATCCCCGAGGCTGGGCTAGAAGCAGCCAACAGAGGCTTAAGTCAGTGAAGTGGGGGGCTAAGGAAGACCTGGCCAGGAACTGAAGTTGTTGGGCTTTGTAGTTGCAGAAGACCAGGATTGTCCAGGATTACGGCAGCTCATTTAGAGATGGAGAAGACGGAAAAGAGACTTGGGTGCCTTCTGGAGGGACCTCCTGGTGCCGTCCCTGGTGGGCATCGTTTAATCCGGAGCCTGATTAGGCGGCTCAGTGGCCAAGACACTCAGCTTGTCGATCAGAAAAGTCGGCAGTTCGGCGGTTCGAATCCCTAGTACAGGTCTCCTGTGTGAGCAGGGGGTTGGACTAGATGACCTCCAAGGTCCCTTCCGACTCTGTTACCGTTAAAGGAGGCCCCTTGTTTTGATTTTACTTACTTGAATTTACTGAACGGAACCTTTGATGCAAGAACCAGTTGGGATCCACGTTAGGCCCTCAATCTGGGTACGCTTAGCCGGGATTTGCTGAACTTAACCAGAGCAGGAATAATGTCCAACCGTAACTTTAAGATCCTCTTAGACTTCAACTCCCAAAATTCCCCAGCTAGTTTTAAGCACCTGGCTGGGACGATGCTGATCACCTGATATGGCCCATTGGTTCAGGAAGGACACCCCACCCCAGCTTCTCTTGTAAACCTGGATCCGAATTGTTATATGAAGCACCTGGTGGCATCACTGCTGCCAGCCTCAAAAGTCTACCCTGTTCGGAAGTGGGCAGCAAGAGAAAAGAAAAGTTTTTGTTTTTGAGAAAACCTGGAAAATCCAGAGTGGAGCAAGACGCGTGTCACACAGGTAAGAACAATTTCCCCCTTTGTTATCAAATGCTTTATAGCAAAATAGTTATGGTTTTTAAAAAATTGCTATTTAAAACCAGAAACAGCTTTGGCTGTTGTAAGTGATACCGACTGGGCAGAGGTGGGTTCCAGCAGGTTCTGACCAGTTCTGGAGAACCGGTAGCGGAAATTTTGAGTAGTTCGGAGAACCGGGAGTAAAAATTCTGACTGGCCTCCCAAGTTCCAGCTGATCGGGAGGAAATGGGCATTTTGCAGTATCCTTCCCCTGGAGTGAGGAGGGAATGGAGATTTTACAGTATTGTTCCCCCAGGAGTGGGTTGGGAATGGGGATTTTGCAGTATCCTTCCCCTGGAGTGAGGAGGGAATGGAGATTTTACAGTATTGTTCCCCCTGGAGTGGGGAGGGAATGGGGATTTTGCAGTATCCTTCTCCTGGAGTGGGCTGGAAATGGAGACTTTGCAGTATCCTTCCTCTGAAGTGAGGTAGAAATGGAGATTTTGCAATATCCTTCCCCCAGGAGTGGGGAGGGAATGGGGATTTTGCAGTACCCTTCCCCTGCAGTGGGGTGGGAATGGGGATTTTGCAGTATCCTTCCCCTGCCACGCCCACCAAGTCACGCCCACAGAACTGGTAGTAAAAAACAAAATTGAATCCCATTACTGCTTTAGGCTGCGGGAGGTCATGCACGCATGTGCAGAGGGGGTGGGGAGCATGGGGGGGTCACGCACGCATGCGCAGGGGTTGTGGCGTGCGGGGGGGCATTGCATTATGGGTGTGGCACGTGACGGCAAAAAGGTTAGCCATCACTGGCATCGGTGATCAGTTACATGCAGGCAAACATGTTACATACATGCATCCCATGTTTTTTAAAGTGAGGACTGACGTCAGGCGGGGCGGTAATTGTAAGGAGAAAGGTTATTTGGGGTTCCCAGAAGAGATAAACCAGACTCCAATTTGTACTAACAAACTTTTTCCTTATCTGGAGCTCGTCTCCAGCTTGTTTATGATCACTTTAGGAATGTTAAAACCCTAATAACCCTGAATTTTTAAAAAAGAGAAAATAAATCGAACGAAAATACAAACTATCTTATGTTAGGTAGCAAATTTCAAAACCCCTGGTTGGAATATGTGGTATGATTGGACCCAGAAACGATGGGAGAGTGAAAAAAGGATAATGTTGGATTCTAATTAGAGATGATTGTATATTTATGGTAATCGATAAGTATTGGAAAGATAAATTTGTATACAAGAATCTGTAAATATTTTCTATTTTTACTCTCTGATTACTGGTGTGTGTGTGTGTGTATATATATATATATATATATATATATATATATATATATATATATCCATATATATATCCATATATATATCCATATATATATCCATATATATATATATATATATATATATATATATATATATATATATATATATATATATATATATATATATGGATATTTTGGCGATGTTACACCGTGATAGAAAAATTATTATACATTTGTTTTTGATTTTTCTTTTTGATTCTCTAATAAAATTTATATATATATATAAAAAAAACCTACAAAACCCATGGTTATTTGCCCTTCAGAGGCAACTGGACTTTCTCTTGCTGTTGTTGTTTTGATCTGCAAGGAGTATCAATCCTTCCCTTCCCCACCATCCGGTCAGAGTTGAAGAAGCTTCCTGGAGGAAAAGCGAAACGTCTTCAGAAGAAAAAAAAAAAAACAGAAAATCCAGTTGCCTCTTGAAAAAAATGGACCTTTGCGACTACAAGTTGACTTCTAAGCATTCGTTTAGTGACCGTTTAAAGCTTCAACAGCACTGAAAAAGGTGACTTACGGGCTGGTCCTCGCACTTACAACTGTTTTTCACAGTTACGACCTTTGCAGCATTCCCCACGATCACGTGATCAAAATCCAGGTGCTTGGCAACTACTGGCACGTATCTGCAACTGCAGAGTTCGGGGTCATGTTTGTCACCCCTGTAGTAGCGCATTTCCTGCTGTACGTAGCTGCTGCTTTGTTTCGGATTGAGTGCTCGGGTTGTATTTTGTGTGTTGTCATTACTTAGTTTATTTGTCATTGCTTAGAGAATTTATGGTCGGTGTGCGGTGTGCAAAAGCTACTGGCAGAAACAGGAGTTTATTGTTGTGGCCCGTCAGCGGCCTGTGCAGCTAGTAGCTGATTCAGACAGCGAGGAGGCTGGTGTGGTGCTGCACCAGCAGCCTGTGCAGCTGGCACTCGAGTCAGACAATGAGGAGGCTGGAGAAGATGTGGTGCCAGAGGCGGGGATTCAGCCAGGGCCTTCAGAACCTCCAGAAGCTTCCATGGGTGAAGAGGAGGAAGAGGAGGAGCCTCTTCTCGATGCACGGGCGCACAGAGCTGCCAAAAGGCAGGAGTGGCTTCTCAGGAGGAGGTCTCCTCGAGAGTAAGGCTTGGGGCTAATTGGCCACTCCCTTAGCCTATTTAAGGAGGAACACCAACTGAAGCAATTTGTAGGGAACAACTTTAGTTCACTCTCCTTCGCATCTGGATTCTCTGCAAAATTGCTTCTGGGCTTTCTGCCAACTCTAGTAAGACTGTGATTACCTTATCTTAGAATTCTGGTAGGCTGTTAAGACAGTTTATTAACAGCCTTTGATTGATAAAGACTGAGTTATTTGAGTAAAATAAGCTTTGTATAGATTTTGTGTGTGCTGCGTTCTTTGGGGTCCGTAGCTGGAGCAGAACATTTATTCTGCAACTTCGGATAAAAGGAAGAAGTCGGAGTTGTTTTAAACAGACCCAACGATCCCCTGCCCGTTTTTGGAATCAAACCCGAAACATTATACGAATCTCACAGTTATTATCTCTCTAATTTCTCCTGCCAGGCAGTCCTTCTGTCAGAATTACACCGTCTCTGCAGTTAAAATCCAGTTACTTAAACACTTCCCAATCATCGGGCCCGTCATAGACTTTTGGTGCAAACGGGGAAGATTAATGAAAGGTTTAGAAATTTCTCCTACCTTTTAAAGTGCTTATCTTTTGGGTGTTTGCCAGGTGATTATTCCAATCCTCATTAAATCATTATTGCTGTTGTGAAACTGGGGCAGTCATTATTCAAAATTAGTTATTTGCTCTTAGAGTAAGAATTAAGATCCTGGTAATAAACCTGGCAGGCGAAGTCGTCAAGAGACTGAGGCATCTCGTCTTTTGGGGGCCTTAGAGGTTTATAGTCCCAGAGTAGGAGAGAAGGTGAGAAAGGGGGAAAAGAGGAGAGGAGTGGGGGAGAGGAAGGGGAAGGAGGGGAGGAGAGGAGGAGGAAGAAAATAGAAGAGGAAAGGAGTGTTGTGCCCCAGCTCCGGATTCCCGAGGATATTGACACACACCAACGGTCCTCATCAAATTTATTAAGTAACAAGAATAAACCAAAGTCCGGCAAAGGTTGGCAACCAGCCCAGAAAACAAGATACGATAAAGACTTTTTCAGAAATGCTCTGATGATAATTACAAGTTGTTTCCAGCAAGAAATTACTAACTGCGTGTGACTTAAGTAGGCTAAGGGAGTGGCCAATTATCCTCAAGGCTTACTCTCGAGAAGACCTCCTCCTCCTCCTGAGTAGCCACTCCTGCCTTTTGGCAGCTCTGCGTGCTCGAGCATTGAGGAGAGGTTCCTCCACTTCGCTCTCTCCACTTGAAGGAGCTTCTGGAGGTTCTGAAGGCCCTGGCTGAGTTTCTGCCTCTGGCACCACATCCTCTTCAGCCTCCTTGTTGTCCGACGCGAGCGCCGGCTGCTGGCGCGACCCTACACCAGCCTCCTCGTCGTCGGGATCAGCCACGATCCACGCAGGCTGCTGGTGGGCCACAACAAGGAGAGAGGGAGGGAGGGGAAAGAAAGAAGAAGGAGAAGAAGGTTTGTTGCAGGGTGGATAAAAATCAATGATTTTTTTAAAAAAATCAAAAAAATCAGATTTTTTTTTAATTTAAATCAGATTTTTTTGATTTAAATCAGATTTTTTGATTTTTATCTAATTCATTTTAATAAAAAACTTTTGGGGTAAAAATCTATCGTAAGATAGTTTTCTATTTAAGATACATAAATAATTTAGTTTATTCAGCATGAAATGGAGCTTAGTTATGTAGCAGGAGGCTGTATATTCTGCAACACCGGAACTATCGGTGAGTCAACAGTGGGTCAAAGGAGTAGCAGAGATGACAGTTGCTCTTTAAAAATTATGATTTAAATCGAGTTGATTTAAATCAAGCCTTTTTATTAGTGATTTAAATCATGATTTAAATTGTGATTTAAATCAACTCGATTTAAATCAAATCCACCCTGGTTGTTGTGAAAAGCGGGAAAAGAGAGGGTAGAAGAGCACCCCCAAATGTAATTAAAATGTCTTATTTTTATGCTTTCGTTAGAAAAAATATGTATATATATGATCAATCATGGACAAGAGAACGTACATTTACAACATGTGTATAAGAAATAAAGATAAAAAACTTTTTTTCCAAAAAAAAAGAGCTTTATTGTCCCAAATCAAGTCACTGTTTTTTTTATTTGCTCCGTTTTAAAAATATATGACATTCTGTCCTGGCTTGACAGTCTCTGGAGTGAGCAGCGGAGGGATGGATGTATCAGCCTTCAAGGTTGACCAAACTCCAGATTATTAAAACTGGCTGAGATGAACTATTGTAACTGAATTCATCCAAAACTGACGGCATTTTTCTCTTTCCCTTCTTTTATACTCCAGGGGGTTTTGAAAGAGCCAATCTGAGTCTCATTTCTAATGCTGTCCCTGTTTCTTGGGCTCTGGGTAGGTTTCTCCACATGTTGAATACTTTTTTTCAAGGTCAGCTCGGGGGTCTCGCTGCTACCCCACGAGAGGCTGAGTTATCTGTATGGAGGACACTCGGTTGGTGAAGCCCGAAATGGACAACACCGCCTTGTAATTCATATCACGTATCTGCAAAGTAGACCCTGCTACAGAACGGGGGTTAAAGCAGGGGTCTCCAACCTTGGTGACTTTAAGACTTGTGGACTTCAACTCCCAGAATTCCCCAGCCAGTTACCCCTTTAATTAGGGTTAAAGCAGGGGTACCCAACCTTGGCGACTTTAAGACTTGTGGACTTCAACTCCCAGAATTCCCCAGCCAGTTAACCCCTTTAATTAGGTTTAAAGCAGGGGTACCCAACCTTGGTAACTTTAAGTCTTGTGGACTTCAACTCCCAGAATTCCCCAGCCAGTTAACCCCTTTAATCAGGGTTAAAGCAGGGGTACCCAACCTTGGTAACTTTAAGTCTTGTGGACTTCAACTCCCAGAATTCCCCAGTCAGTTAACCCCTTCAACTGGGGTTAAAGCAGGGGTGCCCAACCTTGGTAACTTTAAGACTTGTGGACTTCAATTCCCAGAATTCCCCAGCCAGTTAACCCCTTTAATTAGGGTTAAAGCAGGGGTACCCAACCTTGGCAACTTTAAGACTTGTGGACTTCAACTCCCAGAATTCCCCAGTCAGCCATTAAAAAGTTACCAAGCTTGGATGCCCCTGGGTGAAAGTCTCCTTTAGCGGAACTAAATTGGGAATCCATTTCTGTGGATCTGAAGTCCAGCTGGCAAAGGCTGCCAAGAGCCCAGACTGGTTCTTCGGCCCCCAAATTGTGAGAAGACCCGAGAAGAGGAAAGGAAAGCGTCAGATGGATGTTTGAAGTAACCTTCCTACTGGTAGCTACACCATGAGATTCCGCAATGCAGCGCGGAACTGTGGAGCATCAGCTGTACGTTCAACCAAGCCTCTTTTCTTTTTTTGATGCCCGCCACAAATAAACTTGGTTCAGTGCTGCCAACATCGCTAACTTTATTCTTCTCGCCTCCTTCTGCTCAAGGCCTTGCCGGTGAACAGCTCTCAGTCCCATCTGTTGCTCCAGCTGTGCTCTCCAGCACGCGACGGGTGGGGCTGCGGACAGCTGCAATGCCCGACATTCCATAACCCCAATTCCTGCATCCGGCCGCAGGGACATTTCTCACGGAGGAAAACTGACGTCGGTAGAGAGAAGTCCTTGACTTAACGGCCAGCATGGAGCCCACGATTTCCGTTCCTAAGCGAGGCAGTTGCTAAGTGAGTTTTGCTCCATATTGCCACCTCTCTTGCCACCGCTCTTCCGGGAATCGCTGTGAATGTTAAGTGAGTAACACAGTTGTAACGTAAATCTGTCTTTCCCACTGACTTTGCAGGTCAGAAAGTCGCAAAAGGGGGAATCACAGGACCCTGGGACACAGCGTCCGTCGTAAATCTGAGCCAGTGGCCAAGCAACTGTATTCACGTGACCATGGGAATGCAACAGCAGTCGTAGGTCTGAAAATGGTCATAAGCAGAGGTGGTATTGAGCCGGTTTGGAACGGTTCGCCCGAACCGCTAGCGGAAATTGCGGGTTTGCCCATCCACCTGCCCTGGCTCTATGCCATCCTATTTAAGCACGTTTTCGAGGCAGGGCGCATGCGCGGAAGGCACGCACGTGAGCAAAGCACATGCATGGAAGGCCGGGCACATGCGCGGAAGGCAGGTGCGTGCGCGAACCAGACACATGCTCGCACAAAGCGAGCGAGCGACTGCGCGGCGAACAGGTAGTATCATAATGTGAAACCCACTGCTGGTCATAAGTCACTTTTTTCAGTGTGGTTGTAACTTCAAACCATCACTGAATGATCTGTTGTAAGATGAGGACTACCTGTGCCAACCTGTACCCTTTTCCAGCCATGGTTTCATGTTTGTTTTTTTGCTTATCTCCAAGGATGAAGCTTCCGCCGCCAGTTTTCTGACTTTTCTAAACTCTATGCCTAGAGGCTACTGCTTGGAAACTTTAAAAAGATATATAGTTTGTTTTCATTTTCACTGAAATTCCAATAAAAACGAAGGCTTTATTGTTATGAACCTGGAAGGTTAATTTGCAGCAGAGGCTCCCGGCTGATCTCTGTATGATTCACTGTTTTTAGACCTCCGTTGGCCTTTTGGGAATTGGTTAGGCTGCCCTTGTGCTCATTTCACTCTCTTAATGCTCAGCCAAAACCCAGTTATCTTGATGGTTGTTTCAGATTCACAGAGTGGGAAGGGACCTTGTAGGTCATCTAGTCCAACCCCCTGCCCAAGCAGGAAACCAGGGTGGATTTGATTTAAATCGAGTTGATTTAAATCACAATTTAAATCATGATTTAAATCACTAGTAAAAAGGCTTGATTTAAACCAACTCGATTTAAATCATAATTTTTAAAGAGCAACTGTCATCTCTGCTGCTCCTTTGACCCGCTGTTGACTCACCGATAGTCCCGGTGTTGCAGAATATACAGCCTCCTGCTACATAACTAAGCTCCATTTCATGCTGAATAAACTAAATTATTTATGTATCTTAAATAGAAAACTATCTTACGATAGATTTTTACCCCCAAAGTTTTTTATTAAAATAAATGCGATAAAAATAAAAAAAAATCCGATTTAAATCAAAAAAATCCAATTTAAATCAAAAAAATCTGATTTTTTAAATTTTTTAAAAAAAAATCAGTGATTTTTATCCACCCTGCAGGAAACCCTACACTATTTCTGACAGATATCAGTCCAGTCTCTTCTTGAAAGCCTCCAGTGATGAAGGTCCCACCACTTCCGAAGGCAACTTCTGTTCCACGGGTTGATTGCTCTCACCGTCAGAAAGTTCTTCCTTATTTCTAGGTTGAATCTCCAGATTTTTTTTCCCCCCAAAAAATATTTAATTTTAATTAAACTCCAATGGTGCCCTTGCAAGTCTCAGAATTATTCAGCTTCTGGGCCTCACTTGTCATTCTAGAAGTTCTAATGTAACGGGGGGACACTGGGATGGAGAAGACCGATAGAAGAATGGAGATAATGGTTTTAGTTACCAGTTCTGGAAAGAGTAGCCTTAGAACAGTGTTTCTCAACCTTGGTGTTGTGACTCCGATCCCCGAGGCCGACTTATCGGAGGGAGAAGGCTCGGAACATGAAGGAGAGGAGTTGGCCAGGCCTCCCTCTCCAGGACCCTCCTCTCTGGCAATGCCTCAGGTGTCTCCCGAAGGAGAAGAGATTGGCCAGGAGTCAGGTATCTCCTCATAGTCGGACAGTGATGGAGATAAGTCTTGGCTGGATCCACGCCAACGTCGGAGAGACAAGCGCACGCAGCAGAAAAGGAGGCGTGCCAGAGATTAAGCTGAGTCACTGGACCACACCCCACAGGGGATAAAAGGGGGTGAGGTGGCCATTCAGACTCTGTGACGGACAAAACAAACTACTAGCGAGTCACATTGTATCTTTGAAACAACGTTATCTGCTTTGGATTTAATACGGACTGGACTTGACAATTCTTGAACTGTGTGTATCTTGTTTGGGTTTATCTGTCGGAGGAACACCCCCTCCCTCTATGAGTAAAGTTCTTGGCAAGTAGCTACTGAGTTGCTGTCAATCCTCTTATCGAAAGAATTTGTTGTCTGCCAGTTTTATTTAACCCCTGGCTATCTGTTTGTGTGCGTGTGTGAGACGGGGACAGAACAACTGGTTGATCTTGAACAAAGCTCTCATTCTCTCCCTCTGTCTCCCTCTCTCTCTCTGTTTTACTCTTTCTCTCTCTCTCTGCCTCTCCCCCCCCCTTTTATGGGGACAGAACACTTGGAAGCTTGAAGATGGGGGGACTTCAATTCCCAGAATCCCCCAGCCAGCGCTGCTGGCTGGGGGATTCTGGGAATTGAAGTCCCCCCATCTTCAAGCTTCCAAGGTTGAGAAACACTGCCTTAGAAGAAGGAGAAAAAAAAACCAGCATCTCAGCTATCAGAAATCTAAAACATTAGCCAGAAATAAACACACAGAGAGCTCTGTTTATCTTCGGATGTAGTTCACACCTCCAACTTCCTCGTCCAAGTATGGGGCTTGTTCCTAGACTGATAAGGAGCCTGGAGATGATCCTGTAAACAACTCCCGGCAAAGAGATAAAGGCCATTCCCAGAAAGGCAGTGAAAAGGCGAAAGACTGGCCGCTAGTTATATTTTGGGAAATACTGGACCGGAAATAGTTTTGAAGCGGGTGGGGGTGGAATTCTGGCCAGCCCATCCTTTTCTTCCGAATCCATCTTGCAAAGACAAACGTCTGCATTGATTACCCTGCTAGACTTTTGCATGGAACAAAAACCGAACAAAAACTCCAAACTTTTGATTTGTGTGCTTTATTAGATAATAAGAAAAAAAAAGAGAGCTTTTCTTTTTGTAACGGCAGCATAAGAGATCATTTTGTAAACATGCTTGCATTTGCTACAAAGGTCATGAAAAGCTGCTTCTTTCTGATTCTTTTCATCTCTTTTTTTGTGCACTTTGGTTTTTTCCTTCCTTCCTTCCTTCCTTGCACCAATCTTTCTTTCTTTCTTTTTCTTTCTTCCTTCCTTCCTCCCATCCATCAGTTTCTTTCTTTCTTTCTTCCTTCCTTTCTTTTTCCTTCCTTTCTCCCTCCCTCCCTCCCTTCCTCCCATCTTTCTTTCTTTTTCTTTCTTTCCTTCCTTCCTTCTTTTCTCTTTCTTTCTTTCTCTCTCTCTTGCTCCCTTCCTTCCTTCCTTCCTCCCATCCATCAATTTATTTATTTCTTTTTCTTCCTTCCTTTCTTCCTTTCTTTTTCCTTCCTTCCTTCCTCCCTCCCTCCCTTCCTCCCATCTTTATTTCTTTCTATCTCTCTTCCTTCCTTCCTTCCTTCCTCCCTCCCATCTTTTTCTTTTTCTTTATTTATTTTCTTTCTTTCTTCCTTTTTCTTTCTTTCTTTCTTTCTTTCTTTCTTTCTTTCTTTCTTTCTTTCTTTCTTTCTTTCTCTCTTGCTCCCTTCCTTCCTTCCTCCCATCCATCAGTTTCTTTCTTTCTTTCTTTCTTTCTTTCTTTCTTTCTTTCTTTCTTTCTTTCTTTCTTTCTTTCTCTCTCTCTCTCTCTCTCTCTTTCTCTCTTTCTCTCTTTCTCTCTCTCCCTCCCTCCTTTCTTTCTTTCTTTCTTTCTTCCTCCCTCCCTCCCTCCCTCCCTCCTTTCCTTATTGATTGATTGATTGATTGACCAATGTATGGGTTTATTTTGCATTAGTTTTTGTTACTTTTTAAAATCTTTTAAAAACTTTCAATCAGATTTATACCGAAAGAAAGAAAGAAAAAGAATAAGCATTGCAAAAGAGATTCCTTGTGCTTTGAAAAGGAATATTTTTTTTTGCTTTTGCTTTTAGGCAGATGCCAAGAGGTTGTAAGTTGGATGGCTTTAGGCAGATGGCAGCACAGATGGGCAGCCTGGTCCAGTTGCCACCTGTTGAATCCGTTGGCCTATCAGCTGCTCTCCAAATTTCAGACAGGAAGGTTTTCTCCAGCCTTACCGGGGATGTTGGCACATTACGTGAAATCAAGGATGCTCTTCACTTTAATCTGATTCATGCAGCATCTAAACCACAGCTTGCTTAACCATGTTTACTTGTTTATTTAAAAAATCCACAACCCCATTACGGCTTTGTGGTGTGTGCAGCCTCAGATTTTTTTATAGGGAGAAATAGTAAATAGTGTCTCCCACATTTTAAGAATAGAACATATTTGGCTAAAAATAAAAAATCAATGGCTGATTTTACACACCACGCAAAAATCCAAGTCAAATTAGCCACAGTGCAGTTTAGCATATTTCTGGATCCCATCTGAGTGGCACAATAGTTTAGACTAAAATGTTGCGGATCGGTTGGTGGCTCAGTTTGTTTTATGAGATGGTCACTCCCTCCCTCCCTCCAATATATAGTCTTTATGGCTCCTCGCACAATCATCCAGCTGTTTAGACTGGATTTGGCATTTTTATCCACCCATCGAGCCCTTCCCAAGAACCTGGGATAGGCAGAGGTGGATATGTTAAAGCCATCCTTGCAGGATGTCAGCTGTTCCAAGTAAAGCTGCCTTTTGCAATTGACGGATGGGGATTTTGTCAATGCCAAAGTGCCTCTTACTTTGATGGTTCATCGCACAGCCAGATGTTCAGGCTGGATTTGGCATCTTTGTCAACCTAATCGAGTCCTTCCCAAAGACCCGGGATAGGCAGAGGTTGAGATTTGATGGTGTTAAAGATTTCATTCCAGGATGTAAGCTGCAGTAAGTAAAGCTGCCTTTTGCAATTGACGGGTGATGATTTTGTCAATGTTGAAGGTGAGCAAGTGGTGCTCCGGTTACTTTGGGATTGCGGTTGTTATTATTATTATTAATTAAATTTCTATGCTGTCCATCTCACCGATAAGGCAACTCTGGGCAGCTTACACATGTTCAAAGGGTTTACTGAATTTAGGCTGTCGTTTTAATTCTGCAAGCATGGTTCAGATAGTATGGTAGGTGATCCTAGTAATTGAAAGGCTAAAAGGTTTGGGAATTGTGTGCACTGGCATAAAATGTGATTTCGGCCTTCCTTAGAAGAAAGTCAAACTTCTGCCCCCAGATTCGGTGCTGTAGCATAGATCACACCTATTCACCGTGCTCGAATTCGCAAGACAAAGCCAGGTTGAATAATGCTTGGATCGAAAATTTATATAAAATGTTTTATAGATGCTCAGTATAGATTGTATAGATATAAATGTTTAAAAATATGTCTAGCAAACAGGGTGGATAAAAATCAATGATTTTTTTTTAAAAATAAAAAAAATCAGATTTTTTAAAATTTAAATCGGATTTTTTTTATTTAAATCAGATTTTTTTTATTTTTATCGAATTTATTTTAATAAAAAACTTTTGGGGTAAAAATCTATCGTAAGATAGTTTTCTATTTAAGATACATATATAATTTAGTTTATTCAGCCTGAAATGGAGCTTAGTTATGTAGCAGGAGGCTGTATATTCTGCAACACTGGGACTATCGGTGAGTCAACAGTGGATCAAAGGAGTAGCAGAGATGACAGTTGCTCTTTAAAAATTATGATTTAAATCGAGTTGGTTTAAATCAAGCCTCTTTACTAGTGATTTAAATCATGATTTAAATTGTGATTTAAATCAACTCGATTTAAATCAAATCCACCCTGCTAGCAAATATTGGAAATGTAACCAAAAACGGGCACATATTACCATATGTGGTGGACTTTTGTTAAAGCAAAAAAAAATGGGCAAAAATACATAAATGGTTAGAAAAGATGATAGGAAAACGTGTAGATTTTAAACCCGAACTGTTGTTACTAGGTATAACATCAGAAAAACTTGATAAGCAAAGCATATATTTCATACTGCATGTCTTAACAGCAGCGAGGATTATATTTGCACAATATTGGAAAAGTGAAAGAACACGAGACGAAGAGATACCGGTAATTAGGAAGATACTACCAATAGATTGTGCAGAAATGGATAGACTTCCACTGAAAATTAAACAGAAAGAAGATACAGAATATTATCAAGGCATGGAACTTACTCTTAGTACCAGTGGTTGGAAAAAAAGGGTAGAGATTAAGAATGTAATCTGTATTATTAAGTAAATTAAAGAGCTCAGACAACAGGATGTTTACACTGACAAATGTAAACCATAGAAAATTAATGAAATCTTTTTTAAAAAAATAATTGGATAGGAGATAGGAAAAAGCTCAGAGCAATTGGCTAAACCGAAAAAGCTGGCCAAAATAGAAATAGAATAGAATAACAGAGTTGGAAGGGACCTTGGAGGTCTTCTAGTCCAACTCCCTACTTAGGCAGGAAACCCTACACCACTTCAGATAAATGGTTATCCAACATCTTCTTAAAAACTTCCAGTGTTGGAGCATTCACGACTTCCGCAGGCAAGTTGTTCCACTTATTATTCTAACTGTCAGGAAATTCCTCCTTAGTTCTAAGTTCTAAAAGAAGACAATAACCGACCATTTCAGTAATGCTGCCCACAGCATCATCTACATGGATATATATTCATGGCGTCACCAGGAGTCGGGCTCGAATTGCAAAGTTCACCGCACTAGGAAGAATTTAATAAAATAACAAATCAAAATGTCTCCCGTTGAGCTCAGCAGGAGTAAATGGAGAGAAAGCAGGTTATTTATAGCAGCCCATCCGGTCTTAAAGGTAAAGGTAAAGGTTCCCCTTGCACAGATGTGCTAGTTGTTCCCGACTCTAGGGGGCGGTGCTCATCTCCGTTTCAAAGCCGAAGAGCCAGCGCTGTCCGAAGACGTCTCCGTGGTCATGTGGTTATTTATTCACCCATAAAAATAATTACCCCATGCTAGTAAGCATGGGCCCAATATCTCCTTCAACCAGTTGGCTTTAAATCTTGTAATCCTCAACCGGCATGGCCCTTGAGAATTAAAGCCAAAAGAAAGAGGTGCTAATTGCTGCCTTCTGCCAAACTCCATATCAATTTCTTGTGGTAGATTGCTACCTAACAGCTGTCTGGCCTTGGAGATCTTCTCAGGCTGGAGTTTGATTATTATGTTCTGGAGTTTGATTATTTCTTTTGTCTCCCTATTTTTTTAGCCGTGATTGATTAGATTCTATGATGATGGGTGTAGTTTGCTTTGGCTCCTTATCCACATGACCTTGGAAGGAAAACAGGCGTATAAATGTTTAACCGTTCAGTTAACTTTCTGTTTTCTTTTCGCTTTTGTTCTGAGCAACCTCCAGACGGGAATTTGTCTCTTTAATTGCTGCTGGAAAGTCCAAAAGGTTGCCTCCTCCAAAGACCAGACTTTCTCTTTCCTTGGAGAACAATAGCGCTTCTCAAATTGAATGGAGGTTGGGACTTAGAAGATGGCGACAGTGATAGGGTTAAAATTGATAATGGTGGCCTCCTTCTTCTGCTTCTCCCTTATCCATCTAAAGTCCCCTTCTCCGAAGTTACTGTTTGCTAGAAAAGCCAGATTCAGAACTAATCCAAATTGGGAGATTGCCTGACTGCTTTATAAAAGGTTCCCCTCGCACACATGTGCTAGTCGTTCCCGACTCTAGGGGGCAGTGCTCATCTCCGTTTCAAAGCCGAACATCCAGCGCTGTCCGAAGAAGACGTCTCCGTAGTTATGTGCCCGGCATGACTCAACGCTAAAGGCGCACGGAACGCTGTTCCCTTCCCACCAAAGGTGGTCCCTATTTTTCTACTTGCATTTTTTACGTGCTTTCGAACTGCTAGGTTGGCAGAAGCTGGGACAAGTCACGGGAGCTCACTCCCGTTATGCGGCACTAGGGATTCGAACCGCTGAACTGCCGACCTTTCGATCGACAAGCTCAGCGTCTTAGCCCCTGAGCCACCATGTCCCTCGCTTTATAAAACGAGAATCACAAACAGAGGGGCATCCCATGCTCAACCTTCCTTGGCCTCATCTCTTTGGCCCTTGATTGGTGCTTCTCATCCAGTTAGCCACCCGTGTCGGCTTCCACCTCTTTCAAGGCCTCCCTAATGGTTTTGCCATCTGGATGCATGAGGGATTCTTGGGTTCTCCAGCTAGCACAGAGCTAGCTCCAGAGGCTTTTTTGGAGCCTGAGGAGGGCGAAAATGGCCTTCCCCACCCCTCCGGAGGCCGGAAACAGACTGTTTCCTGACTTCCGGTGGGCCCAGAAGGCCCGAAAACCAGCTGGCTGGCACTCATTCATGTTGGAGCTGAGCTAGGGCAACGCTCGTGTGCCCACAGATGTGGCTCCCGTGGCAACCGTGCCATAGCTTCGCCATCACGGTCATAGAACCTAAGAATAACAGAGTTGGAAGGGACCTTAGAGGTCTTCTAGTCCAACCCTCTCCTCAAGCAGGAGACTAGCCTATACTATTCCAAATGGCTGTCCAGTCTTTTCTTAAAGGCCTCCAAGGATGGAGCACCCATAACTTCTAGAGGCAACCCGTTCCACTGATTAATTGTTCTCGCTGTCAGGAAATTTCTCCTCAGACGTTCTAGGTTGCTGCTCTCCTTGCTCTCCAAAGAGAATTCTTCACACAGCGGGAATAGAAAGCCAAATGCAAGACAGGAGTTAAGGGCAGCAGAAGGCAAGACAGGAGTAAGTGGGATAAAAGCAAAGGGAGGACATGATGTCTTCAAAGCTCTGTGCTAGCTGGAGAACCCAAGAATCCCCATCCCGTGAAAAACGGGCCTACTGGGCCCACCGGTAACCTTTTTGCTGTCATGTGCCAAAAGCGGGTGTGTGTGTGTGTGTGTGTGTGTGTGTCACACGTGCATGCGCAGGGGGGGCGGGGCACGGGGAGCAATTGAATGATGGGTGTGGGCATGCGCGTCCGTGACCCCCCTCCCCACATTCCCCCTGCTTTTGGCATGCGACGGCAAAAAGGTTAGCCATCCCTGTTCTGTGAGATCTGGGTGGGGGCCCTTTGCCCCCGCTGCTGTTCCCTGCCCCCAGTCTCTCTATTAGCATATTTTTTTTTTGGAGAAGATGAAGAATGTAATGCCTTGCAGTCAGGGGTGGGATTGAAAAATTTCAGCAACCAGTTCCCTGCCCGGTTGCTGGCTGGGCGTGGCCATGGGGGCATGGCCTACTTAGCCTCCTGCACCATGGTGGGGGGGAGAGACATTTTCGCCCTCCCCAGGTTCCGGAAGCTTTCCTGGAGCCTCCAGGAGGGCAAAAACGGCCTCCCCCAGGCACCGGAGGCCCTCCGGAGGAGGTTCATTTCTGGACTTTCTGTAGGCCCATTTTTTGCCCTCCCAGAGCCTCCATGCGAGTCCTGGACTTACCTGGCATCCAAAACGGGCTGCATGGAGACTCCTGGGAGGGGGCCAGCCAGTCCTTGCAACTACCAATTGAGCGAACCAGATTAAAATTGGCATCCGGTTCGTCTGTGACCGGCTGAATCCCATCCCTGTTTGCAGTGGTTCAGGGCCTACGGACCATCGGACTGGATGAAAGTGTTCTCCCTGGCAGGGTCGTAATACTTGCAGCACTTTTAATTCTGCCAGGAACCCAATTCTCAGGGGACCGTTAACCAGGGGCCCAGGAGGACGGAGAGGTCTTCTGGAGGGTAAGGGGCTGTCAGAGGCAGATATTCTCCAGATGCTGCATCAGCAGGCTCCAAACTACCCACACACAAATACACTTCTGACACAGACAGGATTACACCCTGCCGGCACCCAGACAATGACAGAGGATGTCTCTGTTGACACAGGCACACAATTCTGCAATCGGCTGTGTCAGAGACTACGTGGAAGTATGGAGAGTTTTTCAAGGGATTTGAAGGAAACCCCCCTCCCCCCTCCATGGTGGCTGAGGAACTCTGGGAGTTGAAGTCCACAAGTCTTAATTGCCAAGGTTGGAGACCCCTGATTTAAATAATTTAGCAATAGCCACAGCACTTAAGACTTATATACCGTTTCACAGCCCTCTCTAAGTGGTGTACAGAGTCAGCCTCTTGCCCCCCAACAGTCTGGATCCTCATTTGACCCACGTCGGAAGGATGGAAGGCTGAGTCAACCTTGAGCCTGGTGAGATTCGAACTGCCAAATTGCAGGCAGCCGGCAGGCAGCAGAAGTTGCCTGCAGTACTGCACTCTAACCACTGCGCCACCGCGGCTTAACTTATTTATTTAACAAATTTAGAGACTGCCCAACTGCCCAAAGAGAGAAGCAACCTGGAATTGAGGAGAAACATCCTAACAGTAAGGACAATTAACCAGTGGAACAGCTTGCCACCAGAAATCGTGGGCGCTCCATCACGGGAGGATTTTAAGAAGAAACTGGACAGTCCCTTGTCTCAGATGGTATAGGTCCGTGATGGCGAACCTATGGCACGCGTGCCACAGGTGGCAAACCGAGCCATATGTGTGGGCACGTGAGCGTTGTCCCACTTCAGCTCCAGCATTCATGCGTGCACCAGCCAGCTGATTTTTAAGCCTTCCGGGCCTACCGGAAGTCGGGAAACGGGCTGTTTCCGGCCTCCAGAGGGCCTCCAGGGAGGTGGAGAAGGCTGTTTTCGCCCTCCCCAGGCTCCTAGAAAGTCTCTGGAGCCTGGGGAGAGTGAAAAACGGGCATATTCTATTCCATATTTCTATTCTATTCTATTCTATTCTATTCTATTCTATTCTATTCTATTCTATTCTATTCTATTCTATTCTATTCTATTCTATTCTATTCTATTCTATTCTATTCTCCAAGAGCAAAGGACTTGGATAAATCAGGCATCTCCAAACTTGTCAACTCTAAGACTTGTGGACTTCAACACCCAGAATTCCCAAAGCCAGCATGGGGAATTTGAAATCCGCAAGTCTTAAAAGTTGCCAAGTTTTGGAGACCCCTGGGAAAAATGATCCCAAGATCCAAGCAGTGTTTTTGGTTTCTTCGAGTGGGATTGGGATCCATTCAGATTTCATTCCTCAACCCAAATTCCCCCACTGTGAATGATGGCTGATCTCTTTTTCAGATGTCGCCGTCTGGGGTGAGTGAGAATCCTTTGATGACTTTTGAGCGAAAGGTTGCTTTTCACCCCTCCCCCAGACCAAATATTGAACTAGCAGAAGGTAATGTGGATTTAAAGATTAACTAATTTAGACATGGATAAAACATGCCATTGCATAGTTCTGCTAAGATCCATGGCAAAAGTAGAAAGTGTTGCTCAAATATGCTTACTTCAATATCCCGCCTTCTTGTTTCTTTTTTTTTTTTATTGAAAAGTTTTAAAAAATTTTACACATATTTTCCCTTCCCTCCTCCCCCCTCCTGCCCCAATCCTCCCCCCCCCCGGACTTCTCAGAGCAAATACAGGATATAGCATTTAACAAACATATAAAACATATATAAAAAAACATAAGCTAACTATCTATAGATTTATCTCCCTTTTGCACTTTAATTCCCCTTGTTCATATCTGAATATAACTATTTGTTATATTAATAATTTAAACCAATTATTGCTTGAAAATAATCAATCCAATTTCGTTCTTGTCCGTTCTTCAATAATAAGCAAGTCTTCTTTCTTCCAGCATTGCACAATCAGAACCCAATTACAATTATCCATCACATCTCCATCTTCTTCTTTTTTTTTAAATACACATTTATTGGAGGGGGGGGTCCCAAAGGTGCTTTTTTCAATAGGCCACTGGACTTTCTGGACATTCCAAAACCATCAAAAAGAAGAAGAAAGGAATGGATGGAAATTGAACAAGGAGAGTTTCAACCTGGAAATAAGGAGAAATTTTCTGAGAGTGAAAACCATCATGGAACAGAAGTTGCCTTCAGAAGTTTTGGGAGCTTCATCACTGGAGGCTTTCAAGAAGAGACTGGGCTGCCATTTGTCAGAAATGGTGTAGGGTCTCCTGCTTGGATGGGGGTTGGACTAGATGACCTCCAAGGTCCCTTCCAACTCTGTGAATCTGTTAAAACGAAATCCAGTTGCCTCTTGGAAAAAAAGCATCTTTGGAACAACCAGGACCTGGATGACTGAGAATCTCTATAGACATTTATAGCAGGAATGGGTTTCACTTACCTTCGCTACCGGTTTGCTATTGGGAGTACAAGCGCGCAGTGTTTCTGCGCATGCGCAGAGTGTCCGTGATGACTTCCGGGCGGGTGGGCGGAACCTCCCACCCAGTGATGGGATTCAAATAATTTAA
Organism: Pantherophis guttatus; assembly: GCF_059756535.1. Classification (NCBI taxonomy): domain Eukaryota; kingdom Metazoa; phylum Chordata; class Lepidosauria; order Squamata; family Colubridae; genus Pantherophis; species Pantherophis guttatus. The sequence goes on from NC_142071.1 coordinate 3,487,916, forward strand.
CAACCGTTTCTTTGCCCTAATTATTTCTTCCAACAACCAGTTCATCAAACTGCTCAGAAAGTTAACAAACAGTCCTCCCGAATTGGTGCGAACTGGCTGAATCACACCATTGCTCCCGCCACTACCGATTCGTCCAAACCGGGTTGAACCAGTAGCAACCCACCATTGATTTATAGGTGTTAAGAGGAAAATGAGATATGCTTTGGGCTATTCTGGGTTTTTGAAAGGGTTTAAGAGACACCGATCCAGAAAACAATTCTTCAAAATGAGGCAGGACATCCGAACTGGACCTCAAGTGACATATGTCTCCAAACACATAGTAAAAGTGGGGGGGGGGGATCTGCAAGATTTGCTCTCCAACCTGGTGCCCTCTAGATGCAGCTACGACTGTCGGAAACGGTGCTGGGAGTGATGGCTATAGGCAGCCTTGTGGAAGAGAGCAGTTCCTATCCTCTCCTCTATTATTTATTTGTTTATTTTATTTATTCACCCGCTATCCTGCCAAATCTTGTAGGACTCCTACTGGTTGACAAGATTGTGCAGCTAAAACCTCCCCGGTAAATAATTGATAAAACCTTCACCGTAAGAGTTCAATAAACATCCATAAAACATCCACGGGGAAGATAAACTTTTCCTGTTAGTGCCACGAAGACGAGACCTTGAGGATGAAGCCGAGGGCCTCGCAGATCGGTTTTTTTCTCTGTGTGTGTGTGTGTTGTGCCAGCAAATGATCCGAGCTGGCACAGGCAACATTGGGCTAGTCAGTGTGATGAATTTGACACATTATTATTTTTTTTACAGGGCCAGGAAAAATCCGGGCCACGTTTTTATTGGGGGATTTTAGTTTGCTTATTCAACCTTTCCTCTTTTCTTATTCAGCCTTGCCCCGGCTTCTTTGCTGTTCCCATCAGAGAACGGTGAGGGTCTTGCAATCTTGCGTACAGTCAGGTTCAAATCATACTAAAAAGCTCCCCTCCTCCCGATTGAAAAGAAAAGCAATTAAAATGCAGCAAAGCAGCAACTGTTTCTAAATGCAGTCTCAATCAATATTAATCAGAATACAGCTGGAAGGGACCTTGGAGGTCTTCTAGTCCAGCCCCCTGGACTAGAGCTTATAGACATCAAGTGTTTCAACTCCTACCCTCAAAGCGACGCTATAGAGCACTGCACACCAGAACAACTAGACATAAGGACAGTTTTTTCCCAAACGCCATCACTCTGCTAAACAAATAATTCCCTCAACACTGTCAAAACTATTCACTAAGTCTGCATTACTATTAATTTTCTCTTCTTTCCTAGTACCCATCTCCTCCCACTTATGACTGCATGACTGTAATTTTGTTCCTTGTATCCTTAAGATTTATATTGATATTGTTTCCTGATTGCTTATTTGTTCCCTATGACTATCATTAAGTGTTGTACCTTATGATTCTTGACGAATGTATCTTTTCTTTTATGTATACTGAGAGTTTATGCACCAAGACAAATTCCTTGTGTGTCCAATCACACTTGGCCAATAAAGAATTCTATTCTATTCTATTCTATTCTATTCTATTCTATTCTATTCTATTCTATTCTATTCTATTCTATTCTATTCTATTCTATTCTATTCTATTCAGGAGTCGTCCTATCATAGGGGAAGGAGGAGGGGCTATTCCAGAGCAGGGGACCACATCTGAGGAGCCACCACATTGAGGTCCCTAATGATGGGTGTCCCTTCCAGTGTGGGACCTGCACTTCCAGTCATCCTTCTGATGTTGGTTTCCTGATCTGGCCTGCCTCACAGGGCTGGCTGGAGGGCAGCTTTTTCCATACCTGGAGCATGAATTCATTAGCAAGGAAAAAAGGAAATGCCACTAGCAGGGCCTTGGGGCGAGAAGGGAGGTGTCACCTGGTTATCTGTATCGAGTTACGTTGTTTTAATATGTTGTTGTAAACTGCCCAGAGTCACTTAGGTGAGATGGGTGGTGTAGAAATGTAATAATAATAAATAAATTGACTAAGAGCCCGCGAAACTTAACGCCAGGCCAAGTAGGACAAGGGTGAATTCAACGTGGCTTCCTAATTGTCCTTATTATCCAACGTGGCTTCCCTTGTCCTTATTATTCCCTGGCAGAGTTCCTGTGGCTTTGGCAGCCACGTGATAGGCCAAAGTTCAACAGGTAATGCTTCCTCCCAGCAGACAGCTGGAATGGGGCAGAAGGCTGTGCTCATTGTATTTTGGCCCATGGGGCAGTTCTTGGTCTAAAAAGAAGGCAAACTGAAAGATGATTAGATTAGATTAGATTAGATTAGATTAGATTAGATTAGATTAGATTAGATTAGATTAAACAGAGTTGGAAGAGATCTTGTAGGTCATCTACTTCCAGAATTCTGGGAGTTGAAGTCCACAGGTTGTAAAAGAGCCACAATTGCCCACCCCTGATCTAGTCCAACCCCCCAACCCCCACCCAAGCAGGAGACCCTATGACAAATGGCAGTCCAGTCTCTTCTTGAAAGCCTCCAGGGATGAAGCTCCCACAACTTCCGAAAGCAACTTCTGTTCCATTGGTCGATTGTTCTCACTGTCAGAAAATTTCTCCTTATTTCCAGGTTGAATCTCTCCTTGGTCAGTTTCCATCCATTGTTCCTTGTCTGGCCTTCGGGTACTTTGGAAAATAGCTTGACCCCCTTCTCTTCATGGCAGCCCCTCAAATATTGGAAGACTGCTATCCTGTCTCCCCTGGTCCTTCTCTTCACTAGACTAGCCAGGCCCAGTTCCTGCAACCGTTCTTCGTATGTCTTAGCCTCCAGTCCCCTAATCATCCTCGTTGCTCTTCTCTGCACTCTTTCTAGAGTCTCAACATGAGGATGGTCTGGAATGTCTACCTGAGACACAGTTGGGGAGAGTCGTGGTTTGTATCTGGATTGTCACCCTTGTTGAGAAAGTAGCCCAGAGTCGCAAATGGAAGATGATGTAGGACAGTGATGGCTAACCTTTTTGCCATCGTGTGCCAGGACGGGGGGGCAGGGGAGGTTCGTGAGCATGCACGTGCCCACACCCATAATTCTATATGCCCCGCATGCATGCATACATGACACCCACTCCCTGCCCCCCACTCCTGTCACACAATGGCCCGGTAGGCCCATTTTTCTTTCTCACCTGGCTCCAGATCCTCTCTATGCATCTGGGGAGGGCAAAAACAGCCTTCCCCACCCCCTTGGAGGCCCGAAACAGCCCGTTTCCCAACTTCCAGTTGACAGGAAGTGACATTTTTTGTTGTCCCCAGCCTCCAGAGACTCCTAGAGAGGCTGAGCTGGCGTGCCAGGTGACATGGCTCCGTGTGCCACCTGTGGCACGCATGCCATAGGTTCGCCATCACGGATGTAGGAGAAGGAGTGGCAGAACCTGGGGGTGATGGAGTTAAAAGAGGGAAGCCTAGAATCTCTACATAGTCACAAGCAGAGCAAGTTCCACCCTAACCCTTGAATTACCATCCATCCTTGTCTGACTCCTAGCAGGTGCGAACCATTAGTGGAGAAGATTCCTATGTATAGGTTGTTTATTTAATTGGACCTTTAATTGAACCTACATGTGTAGCCTGACAGATGAGCATCTTTACAGGATGGATGGATGGATGGATAGATGGACGATGGATGGATGGATGGATGGATGTTGGATGGATGGATGGATGGATGGATGAAACCTAAGATGGACAAACATATAAAAGAGTTGAAGTTTTGATCTCACATCAAGGTGACCATCTTGACTATTTTTAAACCATGCCTTGCAGACTCCTCTGGAACGTGTCAAACTTGCAAAACGATAGTAAGGGGGTGTGGGGGAAGGAGAAATTTGGGGTTTTTTTTGGCTTGCTAGAGACACCTTCACTTTTCGATTGCTCTCAGGAAAAATAGCTACTAGAAAAATGGTTTGTTGGAGCAACCTGCAGAAAAAAAAACCCGTTACAAAAGGTATTCGGAAATTTAGTGACGGATGGAAACTAAAATGGATGCTTTTGGAAAAAAAAGAATGGATAAAAGGTTTATAAAGTTAAGGCAGGAGATGAATGTTGAAAGACAGAGAGGTCTATAAAGCAACTATCTGGAGAGGTCAAACAAATTAATGATGAAGTGGAAATTTTAGAGAGTAAGACAGGAGGTTTAAGGCAGAGAGTTGGAAAGAACTGGCTGATATGGCTTTAACAGATGCAACAGGAATTGTAAAAAGGTACTTGAATTCGACACTACGTTTATGAATTATTCTACATTTTTGGAATGAATATGCATTACAAATGTTTAATATAGAACATAAACTCAAAGGGAAAAATCATTGCAGCAATTGAAAAAAATTAAAGCAAGATATTATTTGCCTACAAGAAATTCAAATCAAAAATAGGTATAAAATATTTAACTCATAAGTCCTTTGGATGAAAAGGTTATTTCGGTATCAAGAAGAGAAATTAAGTTGTTTTGTAAACTAATCTGCAGCTAAACCCAGAATTTATGTTAACTGATGAACATGGCAGATTTGTGAAGGGAGAGGTTAATTGGTTCTGATAGATTCTATAAATGTTTTTTTTAAAAAAACGTATAATCAACTCTGGACAGCTCCCCATAAATCACATTAAACTTTTAATGAGTAACTTAAAAGAATTTGGAGTGGCAGGTTTCAAGATTAACAAACAGAAGACAAAAGATGTTAACGAAAAACAGGGAGATTACAAAATCAGACCCAGAACTGATGAATAAAATAGGTTTTAAGAGCGAGAAGAAGGTAAAATGCTTGGGTATTACTATGACAGATGTGAAATGTATGTTATTTTAAAATAACTATGTTAAGACATGGAAGTTAAAAAAGAGATGTTAAGATGGAATAAAGTACAGTTGTCACTGCTGGGGAGAATATCTGTGATTAAGGTAAATGTTTTATCTAGAATGTTATTTTTCTCTCAGACAACACCTGTTTTGACAACCAATGTACCATTTAAACAATAGCAGAAGAATTCATCTAAATTTGTATGGCAGGAAAAAAAAACACCCTGAATTAAATATAAGGTATCACAAGATGTGAAGGAAAGAGAAGATTGGCTCTATCATATTGGAAATTATACTTTGCTGCCTGCTATTTATCTTAGATTAAAGAATAGCTGATTGCTAAGAACATAAAAAGCTATTTGAGTTAGAAGGACACGATGTGAGGTTTGGGTGTGTGGGTCTCTGCGGTATTACAAAACTAAGGTTGATGTAGATTATCTCTAAATCATTATGTTAGACACCCATTCTGAGAACGTGGAATAAATAAAATTCTACCCTGTGCCGAAAAACACATTGGTAGCTTTCAGCAGAAAAAACCATTTTATATATGAGAAATGGTAAGTAAACATAAATGGTGAATTTATTGTTATCTATTAGAGTTTTTCTCAAGAGGATTATAAAATAATATCAAGAGCAGATTTGACAACAAATCTTTTTTTTTTTTTAATGCACGATCACCACAAAGGTTTAAAGTGGGTAAAAGCTTGCATTGTTCTGAACAATGCAAGACTGGATTTGAAACGGTATAAATACAAATGATGAACATGTTATTCCTAAAATGTCTAAACTCTTGTTGAAATACAAGATAGCCGAAGAAGAAAAAAAGTGAAAGTATGCATGATAAAATGGGCCAACCATTTTCCCACTGATATACAAATAGATCACTGGGAAAATAAAATTTATTTTGAATTATTTATGCTATTGAAGAGCCTGGAAGAGAAAATTTTATAAAATGATGGATCGTTGCGTTTTTTTGCCACCAGATAAACTGTCTAGAATGTGTAAAGGTACTTTGAATCTTTTGCTGGAAACGGGAACAATATGAAGAGGCATTTTACCATCTATGGTAAAATGTAAAAATGTAAAGTGTAAAAATACAGATAATTTTTTGATACGAATACACACACTAATTCAGAAGATTTTTCAAGACCAATGTATGTACAATTGAAGCCAGAAACTTTTCTTTTGGGATTAATGGGCAAATAGAAAAAAAGACATGGAAATATATGTGTGTGTGTGTGTGTGTGTGTGTGTGTGTGTGTGTATGTGTATGTATATATGTATGTATGTATGTATGTATGTACGTACGTATGTATATGTAAGAGCCTTGGTGGCACAGCAGACTAAAAAGTGCTGTTAAGTAGCACCAGCTGCCTGCAATTACTGCGAGTTCAAATCTCACCAGGCTCAAGGTTGACTCAGCCTTCCATCCTTTCGAGGTAGGTAAAATGAGGACCCGGATTGTGGGGGCAATAAACTGACTTTGTATAAAAAAGAACACTGCTTAGGGGGGGCCAAAAACCCTACTAAGCAGGTATATACAAAAGTATGAAGGCTATTGCTTAACGCATTATAAGACGCCCTGAGTCTCCGAAGAAGGGCGGCATATAAATCGAACCAATAAATAAATAAGTAAATAAATAAATAAATAAATAAATAAATATTTTTTATCTATCTATCTATCTATCTATCTATCTATCTATCTATCTATCTATCTATCTATCTATCTGGAGTGAAATCCAGCAGGTTCTGGAGAACTGGTAGCGGAAATTTTGAGCAGTTCAGAGAACCGGTAGCAGAAATTTTGAGTAGTTCGGAAAACCAGCAAAGACCACCTCTGGCTGGCCCTAGAGTGGGTTGGGAATGGGGATTTTGCAGTATCCTTCCCCTGGAATGGGGTGGGAATGGCGATTTTGCAGTATCCTTCCCCTGGAGTGGGGAGGGAATGGGGATTTTGCAGTAACCTTCCCCTGCCATGCCCACCAAGCTACTCTCCCCAAGGCACACCATGCCCCCCCAAGCCACGCCCACAGAACCGGTAGTAAAAAAAATTAATTTCATCACTGATATAGATATAGATATAGATATATATGATATATATATGATAACTGCAGTAAGATTCCTATATGCTCAAAAGTGGAAAAGTACAAGGAATGGTTGGTGAAGATGATGGAATTTACAGAGATAGCTAAATTTACTTTCTTGATTAGAGAAAAGACAATAATTACATTTATGGCTGACTGGAAACTCCTTATAAACCCTTTACACACACACACACACAGAGTGTGGTCTTGATAGTTAGAAAGCAATTGGATAATAGAAAAAAAATCTTTTTGAAAAGAGGAAAGAAAGGGTAGAAGGGCAACTCCGAATGCAATTAAAATGTCTTATTTTTAATGCTTTAAGAAAAAAAATATATATGTATGATTAATTATGTATAAGAAAATGTTCCGTTTGTATTATGGGTATAAAAAAATAAAACTGAAAAAACTTTTTTAAAAAAGCCAACTTTTTAAACCATAGGGTAAGAGGTAACTTCGTAATTCTATTTATATTTGCTGTAAAGAAAATTGGTAGATTTTTCTATGTTTTTTCTTTTCTTTTTGCACTCTTTTTTTAAAAATTCTGCATCAGCTTGTTTAAGTTTTTAACACATATCCATGTCCAACGTAGGAGATGGGCAGCTATACAGAATCAACGAACGAACGAACGAACGAACGAATGAAAACTGAGATGGACGTTTAGTGGAAATCATCTTGCCTTTTTTTAAACCATACCCTGCAGATTCCCTTGGAAACTCGTTAAGGTTAGTCAGTTTAATTAACAGATTCACAACAGGGGTGGGTTCTACTTACCTTTACTACTGGTTCACAACGGGAAGCTTCTGCACATGCGCAGATCACCCGTAATGACATCGGGGTTGGTGGGTGGAGCCTCCCGCCGGTTTTACTACTGGTTCTATAGAATCGGACCGAACCGGGGGCAACCCACCACTGATTCACAGAGTTGGAAGGGACCTTGTAGGCCATCTAATCCAATCCCCAGCCCGAGCAGAAGACTCTACCCTACACCATTTCTGAAAGATGGCAGCCCTGCACTTTTTCTAGAGCCGTGATGGCACGTGTGCCGGAAGTGGCACACCCGCCATCACTCCAGCCCAGCTCCACCAATCATGTGCGTGCGCCTTCCACCGGCCAGCTGGTCTTCGGGTCTCTGCCGCGCATGCGCAGGGGTGGGTGGGGGCCGCCAGTGTCGACTGGCGGCCCCCAGGGGGAGAGCCTTCTCTGTGGGGGCACCTACCATCTGGAACGAGCTCCCCCCCAGAGATACGGAGGATCCCGGACCTGCGCACGTTTCGTCGTGCTCTCAAAACTTTTTTATTTCAGCAGGCTGGCCTGGCCTAACTCTCCTCTTTTAAATTTTTAATTCGTTTGATTTTATAAATTGGGTGTTTTAATCTGTGTTTCGGCCAAAATATTTAATAATTTTAAGGGATTTAAATTTAAGGGACTGGTTTATGCTATGGCCTCAGGTTTGTGGTTGGCCATCCTTCTACCTGGGAAAGTTTCTCAGGTGGCCGTGGCATTCAAAAGGTAAGTCTCCTCGCCTCACACTTGCATGCAAGTATTTATTTATTTATTTATTGGTTCGATTTCTATGCCGCCCTTCTCTGGAGACTCAGGGCGGCTTACAATGCGTTAAGCAACAGTCTTCATACTTTTGTATATACCCACTTTGTAGGGCTTTCGGCTCCCCTTTAAGCGGTGTTCTTTTTTTTATACAAAGTCAGCTTATTGCCCCCACAATCCGGGTCCTCATTTTACCTACCTCGCAAGGATGGAAGGCTGAGTCAACCTTGAGCCTGGTGAGATTTGAACTTGCAGTAATTGCAGGCAGCTGGCAGCTAAGTGCTACTTTAACAGCACTTTAGTCTGCTGCGCCACCAAGGCTCTTTGCATTTGCCCCTTGCATTTTTATTTTTAATTTTTAAATTGTGCAAACTGATGCAAAAGGAGACATTCAAGCAGGCAAGTTTGGCCTGGGGCTTTTTTTTTTTTTTTTTAAATCAACTTCTTACTGCTGGCAAGAATGAATGGATTGATTTCCCGACCTGCTCCGTTGGGATCGATGTAAATTTTATCAATCAGATTCCCACAACTGTTGCTCGACGTCGGACATTATGGTGTCGTGTTCACACAACTGCTGCCCAGCCACATTTCACACAGGTCCGTCTGCCTGGCCAGTGGTGCGAATGGGGAAGTTGTGGGATTCGGCCGGGATTCCTCCGGTGGGGAAAACCCACTAACATTCCCAGTGCCAAATGTCTCTGGAGCTTCTCAGCCATCTCAGGTCACAATTGTCCCAAAGGGTGCTCTTTTTCCCAAAAGGCAACAGGACTTTCTGAGTTTTTTTTTCTTTGAAGACGTTTTGCTTCTCATCCAAGAAGCTTCTTCAGCTCTGACTTCCAGCCCCACCCCCTCCAGTTCAGAGCTGAAGAAGCTTCTTGGATGAGAAGCCAAACATCTTCTTTTTATATATATAAAGTTTTTTATTTTTTAAACAAGCATTTAATGCATCCGTCATTCCTTCCACGTGACATCTCGGTGTTTTTCTCCAAGCATTCTTCTTTTTGTTGCTTCTGTCTTCGTTCTCATCGAATCAATTACAACAATTCATCACTAACATAATACTCTAATTATAGCATTTTTATACCTAACTATTCGTTTACTTATTTATCTCTCTTTTCTAACCGATAGTAGAATTGATTCCATATCTTAAAAGTCTTCTGAATCTTCTGAGAAGCGAAAGGTCTTCAAAGAAAAAAACAATTCATCACCAACAAAATATTCTTAATTATAGCATTTTTATACCTAACTATTTATTTACTTATTTATCTCTCTTTTCTAATCGATAGTAGAATTGATTCCATATCTTAAAAGTCTTCTGAATCTTCTGAGAAGCGAAACGTCTTCAAAGAAAAAAACAATCACTAACAAAATATTCTAATTATACCATTTTTATACCTAACTATTCATTTACTTATTTATCTCTCTTTTCTAACCAATCGTAGAATTGATTCCATATCTTAAGTCTTCTAAATCTTCTGAGAAGCAAAAGGTCTTCAAAGAAAAAAACAATTCATCACTAACAAAATATTCTAATGATAGCATTTTTATACCTAATTATTCATTTACTTATTTATCTCTCTTTTCTAACCGATAGTAGAATTGATTCCATATCATAAAAGTATCCTGAATCTTCCGAGAAGCGAAACCTCTTCAAAGAAAAAGAAAAAAAATCCCAGAAAGTCCAGTTGCCTCTTGGGTAGGTGCGTGGGGGAAAGCACCTTTGGAATTCCCAGCGGCGCCAACGTCTCACGGCACGTGTAAACGCCGTTGGGGGTGACAAGGGGAGAGCTCCATTTCCCTTTTTCTCCGGAGCCGTCCCCCGCCCCAAAAAAAAAACACAAAAAAAGCCGGACCGGGGTAGGGGGTAGGGAGGGGGGTCCCAACTAGGCAAGCCAAGCGGTGCCGTTCAGCCCGACAGAGGGCAGCGCTTTCAACCGGAGGTTCGTAAGTAACGTCTGGATGGATGGCAGGAGGAAGGCGGCTTTGTTCTGCCCCTCCGGGACCCGGCCACGAGAAAAAAAAAAGGGGGGGGAAGGATGCTCCAGCTAGCCCACCCCCCCAAATCCCTGCTCCAGCGCCTAGAGGGGAGGAGGGGAGGCAGGGGAGGGTCTCCACCCAGGGGTGGGGGGAGGAAAGGGGTCCAGGCGCGCCCCCCCTCCTCCGAATTGGGGAGGGGACGGGACTCCAGCGGGCTGAAATCTGCCGGGCTTCTCTGCTCCAGCCTCCTTCCAGCCCTGGCCCGGCTTTGACGTCAAGGAAAGGAGGGGAGAAAAAAGCAAAAAGGGGCGGCCGAGGGGAGGAGGAGGGAAGGAGAAGGCAGGGGAGGCGCTCGCCCAGCCAAGCGCAACGCAGCGCAGCGCAGCGGAGAGGAAAGAGAACGCGAGAGGCAGGGAGAGAAGCAGCAGCAGCAGCAGCCCCGGCCGCGCCAGGAGCACCATCGGCAGCCGCTCGGCCAACTTCGCCCCGGTCCAAGCCGCGGGAGTGGGGGTCCTTCGCGTCCGCTTGGGATGTGATTGCTCGCCCGTCCGTCCGTCCTTCCTTCTTCCTTCCATCCATCCTTTCCTCCTCCTTCCACGCTCCCTCCTTCCTTCCTTCCTTCCTTCCTTCCCTGCTTCCTTCTTTCTCTCTCGGAGCTGGGAAGAGCCGAAAGCAAAGGAACCCCCAAAGGCTCCCCGAGAAAGAGGTAAGTCAACCCGTCCGGAGCTGCCCAGGTTTGGGGAAGGGGGAAAAAAGGAGGAGGAGGAGGAGGAGGAGGAGAAGCCAACGAGGGGTTATTGTTCTCGCTTTGTCCGGCCAGACCCCCCCCCAGGACCGGCCAGACCCCCCCACTTTTCCCCAGGTGGCTGGGAATCCCGAGTGGGGAGGGGGATGCAGGGAATGAAAGCAGAGCCTTCCCCCCCCCACCACCACCCCGGAGGAAGAAAGAAAGAAAGAAAAAAAAAAGGAGGGGGGTTTCCTCTGAGAGCGCCCCCTCCCCACCATTCCGGCTTTGGCAACTCCAGGGGAGTTTCCTGGAGGGAGGGAAGGAGGGAGAGACCCCTCCCCATCTCTCTCTCTCTCTCCTCCCTCCCCCCCAATCAGGTGGCAGCGCCCCCTCCCCCGCTTTTGGCCTCGGCCACGCGTGGGATCGACGCCCCCTCCCCTATTTGGGAGAGAGGGGCGTCCCTTCTCCCCCCCCACCCTTCTTTCCATGCAACCCCCTCCCCTCCACCCGCTGATTGGAAATTAATTACCGGGCTGGGCTGTTGTTTGAGGGGGGGGAGAGAGAGAGAGAGAGAGAAGGAAGCGAAGGAGCGAGAGAGACAAAGGGAACCGAGCCCCTCCGGAGGGAGGCTGAGCCCAGAGGGTCCTCCTCCCCATCCATTCTGCCTCCCCCCTCCCCAAAAGCCCCAGTGGGGGTCTCTTCGCCCAGCTTGGCTCTCGTTGGCGGTGGGGGCGGTGGGTGTCTTCGCCTGGGGGGTGGGGGGGGGTGGAGAAGGGGGCTTATTTAGTATTTCTTTTGCGGGCTTTGGGTGGGGGGGCTTCTCCATCCCCGCCGCCTCTCCTGCGGGGGAGCTCCGGGGCGCTGCTGTCCAGCTTCGGAGCTTGGCCCGAAAGAAAGAAAGAGAAAAAGAAAGAAAGAAAGAAAGAGAGAAAAAGAAAGAAAGAAAGAGAGAAAAAGCAGGCGAGTCGCGAACCGGGGGTCTCTCCGGCCAAAAGAGAAGCGGATCGGCTTCTTCTTTGCCACGGGCGGTGGGCGCACAACTCAGCCTCCGCGGGTGAGTGGGTGGGTGGGATTGCAACCCCGCGCCCTTTCCACGCACTCCCCCCCCCTTTCTGGGCAGTTGGGGTTGGCATTTGGAGGGGGGTTTTTTTTTTGAGGAGGGGGCTTGCACGGTCTGTGTGTAATGTTGGTCCTTTTAGAGCTCCCCAACCTTTTTTGGGCCACATGCCCCCCCCCAAGTATCTCTAAAATCCGGATGCTGACCACCGCCTACTCCCCCTCCCACATATTCAAAAAGTGAACTCCCTACTCAACGCGGAGGAAGCCTAAAAAAGGCCATTGACTTGGTTTAAACAAGTGGCCCCCCCCTGTTAAAAATCAAATTGCACCCCCCCTTCCTTGTGGGGTGTGGGACCCACGTTGGGCACCCCTGTTTTAGAGGAACTACCTTGCTAGAAAAACAGCTTTGCCCCTCCCTCCCTCCCTCTCTCTCTCTGTGTGTCTCTTCCCCACTCTCTTTTTTTCCTCCTGGTTTTTGCTTTCTCTTTTCTTCCTGTGTGTTGGGGCGGCTCTGTTTTGCTCGGGATCAGGTTTCACCTTCCTTCCCAGCTGACTTTCTGCCCCTGTTCTTTTGCAGAGATGACACCCGCCTTGTGTGAGTGTGTTATGTGTACATATCAAGAACTTGGCAAAGGGCCCGTTTACTCCGCCTTGGAGGGGGTGGTTGGCTGGCAGTGCCTGGGGTTGCAGCATTGGGACCCCCAGTGCTTTGGGGCCCCTCGCCCCTCCACAGGTGTGGGGGTGGGTGGGGAGGTGGAGGCAGATCTGCTGCCAGATCCCTTCCTGGAGTTCCCCCCCCCCCATCTGCCAAGAAGAGTGCCAAAAGGATCCTTCAACAGGGTTTCTTTTGAGCAACACCTTTGTGGCTTTCAGAGGAACTCAAAAGCTTTCTGGAAATCGGTTGTTTTGCTCCTGGTCTGCCATGTTACGAGAGGTGCTTTATTTCTTCAGAGAAAACCCAAATAAGCTGACTTCCCCCCCCCCCCTTTGCCCCACAGGTGATTCTTGTTAGATGTTTTTTTGTGTTATTTATTTGCATTGGGCTCATTTTTCCAGAATTGGGCAGCTGGTATTTGCAAACCTTTGGGGAAAAAAAGGAGCTCTGATAAGAGCTCTTGCTGTTTGTAGGGGGGTGGGGCGGGGGGGGGTTTTACACACCCCTCCACGCCGCTCCTTTTTCCTCCCCAACCTCTCCGGTTCCTCCGCTTTTATGTTATGAAGTTCCTTCTTTGGTTCAGGAATTCCAAAACACACATTTGATTGATTCCCCCAGAGTTTGTTTACATGAGTAGAAAGGCAGGGGAGACACCCAGTATTCTGTGTAGTTGTGTGTTTGTTGTTGTTGTTGCAAAGTGTTGCCTCGGCCAGGACACACACACACACACACACACACACACACACTTGTTCCTTTTGAGCCTTAAGAGAAAAAGTTGCCAGTTGATCTGAAATAATCCGGCTGGATTTTGCTCTTGTGCCATACATTTGAGGCAGCTGGGGTGGGTGGGAAATCAACAGGTCAGGCTTTGGGGTGGGGGGCATGTGGGAAGGAAGGGAAGGGTCCTTGGTGTTCTCTGAGCTTGGCTCTTTTCTTGCAGACTTTTTTTTTCATTACCCAAACTAGGTAACATCATCAGTGCTAGGAGGAGAGAGGTTGCTAAAAAGAGGAGGAGGAGGTAGAGGAAGAGGAGGAGATAGATTAGATGGATGGATGGATGGATGGATGGATGGATGGAGAGATCCTTAGTGCTCTCTGAGCTTGGTTGTTTTATTGAATTGTTTTAAATTTGGGCCAAAGTCACGTAATTCTTTTAATAATTTTAAATTTTGTATTGGTATGTGTTTTAGTTCTGGCTGTGCACCGCCCTGAGTCCACTAGGAGAAGGGCGGTATACAAATTGAATAAAATAAATAAATAATAAATTTATTTATTTATTTATTTATTTATTAGATTTATATGCTGCCCTTCTCCGGAGACTCAGGGCGGCTTACAATGCATTAAGTTTTCTTTTAGATATCTCACTATCCAAAGTAGGTAACATCAGTGCTAGAAGTAGGGGATTGCGAGGAGGAGGAGGAGAGAGAGTGGGGGGAGGAGATGATGGATAGGAGAGATCCTCGGTGCTCTCTGAGCTTGGCAGTTTTCTTGCAGTCGAAACGTCTGCAAGAAAAGAGCCAAGCTCAGTGAGCACCAAGGAGCCCTCAGTCCTCCTCCTCCTCTTCCTCTCCATAAACCCCCACTCCCTGATGATGTTCCCTAGGTTGGTAATGAGACGTCTGCAAGAAAATATCCAAAATCAGAGAGCACCAGGGACCCCACAATTCTCCTCCTCCCTCCTCTCCACAAACCTCATTCTCTTCTAGCACTGATGATGTTCCCTAGTTGGGTCATGAAACGCCTGCAAGAGAACAGCCAAGCTCAAGAGAGCCCCCCTCCCCCTCATTTCAAACCCAAGCTACAAATATTCTCCTTTATTGGAGGAAGGAAAAGCCAGCACACGGGGAGATCTGCCAGCAAAGCTGTTTGTAACTGATGCTTCAACAAGCCAACCTTTGATAGGAGCTACACTGCTGTCACTACCTGATGGGCTCCGAGGATGTACTGGGGATCGCTTGCTTCAAAGCTTTTAACATGGGGTTCACATAACCCCATGTTATGTGGGGGTTATGTGAAGGCAGCTGGCTAGATTGTGGTTCGGTGAGTTGATGGTTTGGAGTGTCGTGTAGCCGGGCAATTGAGTGCATTCACCAAATCGGAGATTAATGTCTTTGGCGGACGATTCGTAGCCTGCGTGCTAGGAAGACAATCTCTCCCATTAAATTTAGGCTTGTTGGAATCTCATTAGCAATGGCTTCGGAGGAGACAATGGGAGCTTTCAAAGCACCAGGCAACAGTTGGTCTGCGGGATCGAGTGACAAGTCGTTTCCATTATTATTATTTTTTTAAAAAAATAAAACGGAAGGAACGGCGGAGAGCTGTCCTTCGCTATTAGCAGAGAATGGAGCCTCCATGTCGAGAGGCAGGGTACCTTTGAGTCTTCTGCTGGATGTGGAGAAGAGATCCATGTCCATCTTGAGCTCTACTAGGAAGTCTTTAGATGTGCTGGGCTGGGAAAATGAACTCTGCGCAAACTCTAGAGCTGAGGGATTTCTCTGGATTGCTTCTGGATCCAGAAGGAAAAACCATATGCACAGGTGGCAACTGTGAGGGGGATCTTGGAGTCCTAGTGGACAACCATTTAAATAGGAGCCAGCTGTGTGCAGCAGCTGCCAAAAAAGCCAACACAGTTCTAGGCTGCATCAACAGAGGGAGAGAATCAAGATCACAGGAAGTGTTAATACCACTTTATAAGGCCTTGGTAAGGCCACACTTGGAATACGGCATCCAGTTTTGGTCGCCACCATGTAAAAAAGATGTGGAGACTCTAGAAAGAGTGCAGAGAAGAGCAATAAAGATAATTAGGACATTGGAGGCTAAAACATATGAAGAACGGTTGCAGGAACTGGGTATGTCTAGTTTAATGAAAAGAAGGACTAGGGGAGACAGGATAGCAGTCTTCCAATCTCTCAGGGGCTGCCCCAAAGAAGAGGGAGTCAAGCTATTCTCCAAAGCCCCTGAAGGCAGGACAAGAAGCAACGGGTGGAAACTAATCAAAGAGAGAAGCAACTTAGAATTAAGGAGAAATTTCCTGACAGTCAGAACAATTAATCAGTGGAACTGCTTGCCACCAGAAGTCATGAATGCTCCAACACTGGCAGTTTTAAAGAAGATGTTGGATAACCATTTGTCTGAAGTGGTGTAGGATTTCCTGCCAAGGCAGGGGGTTGGACTAGAAGACCTCCAAGGTCCCTTCCGACTCTTGTTATTCTGCTTCCGTCGTCCTTTCATTCCAAATCAGATGAGAGATGAAGATCTGGGCAGCCGCTGCGTGTGATGTTATTTTGAGAGGGGGGCGGGGGGAGAGAATGGATTTTCCCATCCTTTCCGTCTGTATTCCTGGAAGTTTTCCAATCTGTCACTGACTCGGCGAGCGGAGCCAAAGAGCGGTCATGCTTTCAAATTAATTAATACGGGCGTATCAGCGCTCAGCGTTGTGTTTATACAAGACAGGATGGCGGAAAAAAGGGGAAACCGTGTCACAGCCTGTTCCTTTCTGCGCTCGGATTTTGCTTATCCCTCTTCCTGATCTTCCTTTCTTTTGCTCTGCCGGGATTCCTGCCTCCTCTTAGCCTGGCAAGGAATCTTCTTGGAAGGTAGAAGGAATTGGGAGCATGCCGCCTTGCGTGGATTTTCCCAGGCTCCCGTGGAGGCGGGGCTGGGGAGGGCCTGGCGGGGGGGGATAGGAGGACGCGCATCACGGCAAAAATAATTCAACGCATTCGTTTATTTATTTTTTATTTAGAAGGTTTACGCGGCTGCGTTTCTGAAACAGAATTCTGGGCGACTCGTCACCCTGACCAAACAAAGGGCGTTTTGTTTATTTTGATTTCTTTACTAAATTTCTGTGCCGCCCATCGACTCCGGCTGGCGATAAACCCAAGAAAGATAAAAGCATAAATCATAAAATGAAAACTGGCAACCCAATGGTTTTTTTTTTTTCCTGTGGAAGTCCATTCCTACTCCCACACCATTCCAAGGATGTTCATCCCAAATTTTCAGGAGGCAACTGGACTTTGTGGGTTTTTTTCTTTTGAAGACGTTTCGCTTCTCACCCGAGAAGCTTCTTCAACTCTGACTGGATGGCGGGGAATGGAAGGATTGATACTCCTTGCAGACAGCTGGTCATTTGCATCCTTTTAGAGGGTCCTTGAAGCCCTTGGAGGTTTATTTGTGTTCTCAGGATCCCCTGAGTGGTGCAAATGGTTCCTGTAGTCTTAAATTTTTTCCCCCTCTGAAAATTCATTCTGGGTTTTTTTTTCTTTTGAAGACATTTCGCTTCTCATCCGAGAAGCTTCTTCCGCTCTTGACTGGATGGGTGGGGAAATGGAAAGATTTCTACTTGATGGAACGGAAGGATTTGCAGGATTTAATCCTTCCCTTTCTCCCCCGCCTCCCCCCCCATTCAGTCAGAGCGGAGGAAGCTTCTTGGGTGAGAAGTGAAACGTCTTCAAAAGAAAAAGAAAAAAACCCCAGAAAGTGCAGTTCCCTCTTGGGAAAAAAAGAGCACTTTTTGGGTCCTAAGTCCCATTTTCCTTCATTATAACTTTTAACCATCACTTACATCAGAGGTCTCCAAACTTGGCAGCTTTAAGACTTGTGGACTTCAACTCCCAGAATTCTCCAGCCAGCATAGCTGGCTGGAGAATTCTGGGAGTTAAAATCCACAAGTCTTAAAGCTGCTAAGTTTGAGGACCCCTGATTTACATGAACTGTACTTGTTGTGCATTTGCGGAGTAGATGCATATTCTTATCTATCTATCTATCTATCTATCTATCTATCTATCTATCTATCTATCTATCTATCGGTTCGGTTTATATGCCGCCTTTTTCCGGAGACTCAGGGCAGCTTACAATGCGTTAAGCAATAGCCTTCATACTTTTGTATATACCTGCTTAGTAGGGCTTTTGGCCCCCCCAAGCGGTGTTCTTTTTTATACGAAGTCAGCTTATTGCCCCCACAATCCGGGTCCTCGTTTTACCTACCTCGGAAGGATGGAAGGCTGAGTCAACCTTGAGCCTGGTGAGATTTGAACTCGCAGTAATTGCAGGCAGCTGGTGCTCCTTAACAGCACTTTAGTCTGCTGCACCACCAAGGCTCTTCTTGTTGGAAGGGAGCGCTTGCATCTCTCAGCTCCCCACCAACGTTTTCCTTCTTTCCAAGCCAGGTGCAATGGGGATGGAGGCAGGGGTGGGTTCTAAATTTTTTTACTACCAGTTCTGTGAGCGTGGCTTATTTTGTGGGTGTGGCTTGGAGGTCATGTGACTAGGTGGGCATGGCTAGCTGGTCAGGGTCATTTCTGGAAGGTCCTCGCACTTACGACCAGTCCTCGCACTTACGACCAGTCCTCGCACTTACGACCCGACTCATTTGTTTGCTTTTAACACTGATCAGCTGTAGATGGCCCTTTGAAGCCCCGCGCCTCTAGTCATCAGCTGGGCCTCAGGAGGCAGCAATAGATTGGGGGTGGGAACAAATAAAAGGTAAGAATAATGTGGGTGGGAGGGCGCGGAGGGAGAACCGGTTCGGTGATGTCATATCGTCACTGCTACCGGCTCGGCCGAACCGGGAGGGACCCACCACTGGATGGAGGGGGAAAACACGGGGGTTTTTCGGTCCTCTTTTTCTTTTGGGGAGCAGGACTAGCTTCCCCCCTCCAACCTCTGGAGCAGAGGGACGGGGAGGACGGCAGCCACGTTCCTTCGACTGGAAGCCAGCATCCTGCCTGCCTCGGTCCCTTGATCCCCGGAGCTCTCTTTTGATCTCGGGTTTCTGCGGTTTTTCCTCCGGGGCGAAGCGGCTGGGCGGCTTCCAGAGAAGCCGAGTGATGTCTTCCAGGGTTGAGGTTCTGCAACTTCAAAACACGGGCAGGCAAAGCCGGCTCTGGCTCTTTCCAAGCCCTGGGCCCGTTTTCCGGCCAGGTTAGCAGGAAAGAGAGCTGCGGTCGGCTTTTTGACCCCGTTTTGGCGTGTGCCAGCATGGCAGCTGGGTCACTGCCCTGGATTCTAGGCCTTTGGAGCCGGTGACTCAGAGGCTGTTAGAGAACAAAGGTGCAAGTTAGCCTTTGGGACTAACTTTCTCACCCCACCCCCAACCCCACCCCCTGCAGGAGAGAAAAGCCCTGTATGGGTAGTCCTCAACTTATGACTCCAATGGAGCCCAAAAGACCAGAACACGAATTAGAATTAGAATTAGAATTAGAATTAGAATTAGAATTAGAATTAGAATTAGAATTAGAATTAGAATTAGAATTAGAATTAGAATTAGAATTAGAATTAGAATTAGAATTAGAATTAGAATTAGAATTAGAATTAGAATTAGAATTGAAGGGAGAGAGGAGAGGAGAGAAGAAGGGAAGGGAAGGGAAGGGAAGGGAAGGGAAGGGAAGGGAAGGGAAGGAAAGGAAAGGAAAGGAAAGGAAAGGAAAGGAAAGGAAAGGAAAGGAAAGGAAAGGAAAGGAAAGGAAAGGAGAGTGGGAGGGAGGAAGAGGAGGAGAAGGAGGAATTGGGACTAGACTGGACTAGACTAATAACAGAGTTGGACCTTAGAGATCATCTAGTCCAACCCCCTGCCTAGGCAGGAAACCCTACACCACTTCAGACAAATGGTTGTCCAATCTCTTCTTAAAAACTTCCAGTGGACGGATAAAGCAGGAAGCATCCCCCCAGGGTACCAGGCTCGGGACGAGGAGCCAGGCTTTCAGTTCTTTCAGCACCTCTAAAGTTCCCTGGGTGGTTTTGAGTTAATCCAAGCTTTCTGTTCAGGTTGGATGTTGTGGGCATAAAAGGAAGGGACTCCGGAAGAAACGGGGGCTATCAACCCCCCCAAAATAAAACAGAAACTATAATCTCCACAGATCAGAAGCATTGCATCACCCTTTTTATGGTTCCTGGCATTCTCCGCAAACCAGAATTAAAATAGTAATGCGCCTGTAAAAATAGATTTTAAATCTTGAACTTGGCCCCTCTTGAGGTCGGAGCCCCCAAAATAGCAACAAGATGAACAAGAGAAGGCTATACCTTAATGCAAAAGATGATCACACACACACACACACACGCCAATAATTTGTATTTTTCCCAGCCTTGGCCCTTTTTTCTCCAGCTGTGACTTCCTGAAGCTGGGAGTTCTGGAGTAGCAGCCCCAGCACATCTGGAAAAGGCCAACGATGAGCAGCTGTAATGGAGCTGCATGATTCACTTAATAGCAACAATTCCTTTCACAACCGCTAACTGGGTGGTAAAATGAACAAATGAACAGAGTTGGAAGGGACCTTGGAGGACATCTAGTCCAACCCCCACACCTCCTACCCCAAGCAGGAGTCCCTGCACCATTTCTGGCAGATGGCAGCCCAGTCTTTTCTTGAAAGCTTCCAGCGATGAAGCTCCCACGTCGTCTGAGTTGGATATGACTCACTTAAAAACTGGCTGTTTAGCAACAACAACAATAAAATCTGGCCCCAATTGTGTTCGTAAATCGAGACTACCTGTAATGCCAGCGGCAGCGTAAATTTGCATTGGGCAGGAGGGCATGATGGAGGGGCCGCCAAGCGTGTTTTGCATTAGGATAGGGCCCCGAAGATGTTCTTCTCGTGGCAAGGAACTTGAGAATTCAGCATTGATCCGAAGATTTCCAGGGTTTTTTGCATTATTCGGGATACCCGGTTGAAGGCACCGTCCGTCTGCCCTGTTTGGGGCCGATGAGCCACCCACATCTGGTTTCTTGTCACTTGGCTATTTGACATTTGATCGTGGCTTTCCCCCCCCCAAAGGATTTGGAGAGAGAGAGAAAGAATAAAAACCCTTTTCTTTGTCAGATGTATTCTGCCTCCAGATTTTACAATACTCTGGCAAAGGTTTCTTCTCACGGTATTCCTTTCCTCCCTCTGCTTTCTCCTTTGTTCCCAGCCACAGGTAAACAAAGAACCATCTCAGTTTTGGGAGATTAGAGCCGAATCCGCTGTGCCTTTTTTGTTAAACCAGTTTTAACCCTTTTGAGCAGACAAAAATGGCTTTTTCTAGACTCCGGCAAGCGGTTAGGGTTAACCCTAACTCTAATCCAAATTTCTCCGGATTTGGAAGCTAAACAGAGTCAGACCCAGGGGTGGGGGCTGCTCTATGTGTTTTATTCTGTGCCTGTTTACCGCCCTGTTTCTTCGGGAGTAGGGCGGTATACAAATGAAATGAAATGAAATGGGGGTTCGGGAGAACCTCTAGCTAAGATTCTGTGCAGTTCGGAGAACCCTCAAAATCCCACTCCTGGCTAGCCCATCCCCTCCCACCCCACCCCTCCCAGGAGTCCCCACACGGCCCGTTTTGGATGCAGGTTAGTGCAGGGCGCGCACAGAGACTCGGGGAGGATGAAAAACGGGCCTACTGGAAGTTTGAGAAGGCCAGAAACGGGGCCATTTCCGGCCTCCAGAAGGCCTCCGGTGCCTGGGGAGGCCATTTTCACCCTCCCGGAGGCTCAAAAAAAACCTCCGGAGCCCGGGGAGGGCAAAAGACACCCACCCACCCACCTGTGATGCAGGAGGCTGACTAGGCCACGCCCACTATGACCACGCCCACCCAGCAACCAGGCAGAGAACCCCTTGCTAAAATTTTGCTAACTCCTGTTAGCATTTGAATGGGAGGGCTACCAGGCAGTTTGACTCTGGAGGCTACCGAGGGAAGTTGAAAAATCACCCCAGAGGAAGTCAGAAGTGGTGAATTTACATTCACAACGTTGCTAAGAAAGACACGTGATGTCCGTCTATCGTGTTCTAAGAGGACCTTGACGTCTAACGGGGTTGTGGGGTGTCCACCGTGGTGTCCGCAGGTGGCTAGTAAGGCCTCTACGGGCACGGAATGTTCTGCCACATGTCGGGCAGGCATTGTTGCAGCATTTGCAGCTCTGGCTTTGCGGAGTGCGCGCTTCTCTTGTGCTGTGGTTGTCCTTCCGTCTTCAGATGTCTGGCAGCTTTTCCAGTCTAGCACCAGCGGGATCCAAGTTAAACTTCTCCACCTCCGTGGAACCTCTTTTTTAGCCTAGCCTACCTCACAGGGTTGCTGTGCAGGGCTTAAATGAAACCATCGAGTCGCTCAAGGTTGTCATGTAAGCAACCTTGACGAGTTCCTGAAAGAAAGACATAGCGCAGGTTTGAAGGAACCGAACAGGTAGCGCTCAATTTACGACCACAACTGAGCCCCCCAAAATTTGGTAGCTAAATTGAGACCGTCGTTCAGTGAGCTTTTGTCCCATTTTACAAACTTTCTTGCCACAGCTGTTGAGTAAATTCAGTTGGTTAGTTCAGTTAGCAGAGCTTAGTTGTTGAGCAAATCTGGCTTCCTCCTCGACTTTGCTCATCAGAAGGCCTCAAAGAGGGATTGTGCGGCTCCCCAATACAACCGTCATAACTACGAGTCAGTTGCCAAGTGTCTGAATTTTGATCAGGGGACCGTGGGCGGGGGGGGAAGCTGCAATGGTCGTAAGGATGAAAAATGGTCATAAGTCACTTTTTTCAGTGCCGTTGTAACTGAATGATTGCCGTTGAATGATCACTAAACCATTGGTTCAGATTTAACAGATTTAACGGAGTTGGAAGGGACCTTGTAGGTCATCTAGTCCAACCCCCTGCCCAAGCAGGAGACCCTACACCATTTCTGACAGTGTCTTCTTGAAAGCCTCCAGTGATGAAGCTCCCACAACTTCCGAAGGCAACTTCTGTTCCTTGGGTTGATTGTTCTCACTCTCAAAAAATTCCTCCTTATTTCCAGGTTGAAAATCTCCTTGATTAGTTTCCATCTATTGTTTCTTGTCTGGCTTTCGGGTGCTTTGGAAAATAGCTCGACCCCCTTCCTCCTCTCTGTGGCAGCCCCTCAAATATTGGAAGACTGCTCTCCTGTCTCCCCTGGTCCTTCTCTTCACTAGACTAGCCATCCCCAGTTTCTGCAACCGTTCGTCGTATGTTTTAGCCTCCAGTCCCCTCATCATCCTGGTTGCTCTTCTCTGCACTCTTTCTAGAGTCTCAACATCTTTTTTATAGTGTGGTGACCAAAACTGGATGCAGGATTTTAGGTGTGGTCTTACTAGGGCTTTGTAGAGTGGTATTAGTACCTCCCTTGATCTTGATTGTATCCCTCTGTTCATGCAATTTAGGATTGCAATGGCTTTTTTGGCTGCTGGCTCATCTTTAGCTGGTTGTCCACTAAGACTCCAAGATCCCTCTCACTGTTACTGCTGTTAAGCCTGGTTTCACCCAGTCTGTATCTGTACTTTTGGTTTTTCTTGCGTAAAAGCGTAAGGTTGTAAGTCAAGGACTACCAGTATTACAGTAACTGGTTTAGGAGGGCCTTCTGGGCAAGCTTGTCTAATGTAGGAGGCCCTTTGTCCTGCAGAAATTGCGTTGGCCACCCACGCTGCCTTGAGTCTAAATGACAGTTCTTATTCCCTTCAGGCATTTGCTGCAGAATCAGCCTGGTGTTTCCAAATGAATTCTGATTTAATTGTTTGCACTCCCTGTGTTCTATTGTTCGGAGGCAGATAATCTCCGATTTAATGCCGGCCGCTGCCCAGATCCTCTTTTTCTACGGTCTGTAATCTAACGCGTCTGATAACTGCTTTTCTGATTGAGTTCCTGCCTGCTGTTGGGTGAAGGGACCGGGAAAAAAAAAAGATTTGGAGCAATGGTGAAATCCACATTTTTTTACTACCGGTTCTGTGGGCGTGGCTTGGTGGCCTGGTGTGGTGTGGTAGGCATGGCAGGGGAAGGATACTGCAAAATCTCCATTCCCTCCCCACTCCAGGGGAAGGATACTACAAAATCCCCATTCCCTCCCCACTCCAGGTGAAGGATATTACAAAATCCCCATTCCCTCCCCACTCCAGGGGAAGGATCCTGCAAAATCCCCATTCCCTCCCCACTCCTGGAGGAAGGATACTACAAAATCTCCATTCCCTCCCCACTCCAGGGGAAGGATATTACAAAATCCCCATTCCCTCCCCACTCCTGGGGGAAGGATACTGCAAAATCCCCATTCCCTCCCCACTCCAGGTGAAGGATATTACAAAATCCCCATTCCCTCCCCACTCCAGGGGAAGGATACTACAAAATCTCCATTCCCTCCCCACTCCAGGTGAAGGATATTACAAAATCCCCATTCCCTCCCCACTCCTGGGGGAAGGATACTGCAAAATTCCCATTACCACTCCACTCTGGGGCCAGCCAGAGGTGGTATTTGCCGGTTTTCCGAACTGCTCAAAATTTCTGCTACCAGTTCTCCAGATCCTGTCAGAGAGATTCAATCTGGAAATGAGACATTTTCTGATGGAACAATCAACCTGTGGAACAGAAGTTGCCTTTCAGAAGTTGTGGGAGCTTCGTCACTGGAAGCTTTCAAGAAGAGAGTGGGCTGCCATCTGTCAGGAATGGTGTAGGGTCTCCCGCTCGGATGAGCGGTTGGACTAGATGACCCACAAGATCCCTTCCAACTCTGTGAAATCTGTAAGCACCTCATTCTGAAGGAGCAGTGCGTGGGAAGATCCAGCCACGTTACGTACGTAGATTTTGATAGGGAGGCTTTGCAGCTCCCACAGAATGCTGTAGCTGAGCTCTTTCTCCTTTCCGGAAATCCATATATATATATACCTCTTTGCCATGAACTCCCCCAGAGACCCTGAGAAAGTCTACATTTCCTGTTTCCCTTAATGGAAAACAATGGAAGCTGCAGCCGACAACTTGGTGGAACTCGGTGGTTCTTGTATGCTTTCAGACCAAATCTCTCCAGCCCAGCATCTGGATGTATAGAAAATGGGGGGGGATTGATTTGTGGCCCGCTCAGACATTGCAAAGGCCACAGCTGGGTGGATTTGGGGAGGGACACTGCTACCTATTTCACATGCGTTCCTTTGCCTGCATGGGCTGCTCCAGTAAAGCGAGCTGGAGGCTGTTGCATCCTGCCAGCAAACAAACAATGATTAAGCCAGATTATCCCCCTGCTGACAGGACGGTCTCTTTTGGTCATGGCTTTAATTTCAAAGCAGACTCTTTCCCTAATGGGGTTTCAGTGGATTATATCCAAAGTTATAATCCAATTGACTCATTTGAGTCACTGAGTGATTGACTGAGTTGAACACAACTGTTTTTTTTTTCCCGTTTCACAAGCACCTTGCCAGATAAATTGGATGGGAGAGAGAAGATGGACCGGCTCAAAATCTCCCAAGGAATTTCTGTGGGTAGTGGGGGAACTATACAGCAGTGGCCAAAATTGTGGAAATCTTTTGGGAAAAGTGTATTTTCTAAAACTAGCTAATAACACCACTTTTTTTTTTTTTTAGTAGTACCATAAAATTATATATCAGTGGAAAGATAATTTAATGAAGAATGTAATGCAATCACTTTTATGAAGGACTTGCTGTTAGAATAGCAGTTGCAGTATAAAGATGAAAACTGAAACACGTAGGAAAATGAGATACAAAAATGATCACCCTAGAAAAAAACGAGATATACAAAAATTATCACCATGTCAGTTAATACTTAGTTGGGTAACCTTTAGCATGAATTACGGCCTTTGTAAGGTCTTCCCATGGAGTGAACCAAGTCTTTTTGTTCTGCAGCTGTTATGAAACCAAGATTGAATGGTTGCTTCTATTAACTGGGTTTTATTGCTGGGTCGCTTCTGACTAACCAGTTTCTTTAAGTCGGCTCCATAGATTTTCAATTGGGTTAAAATCTGGGCTATTCCCAGGCCATTCCAGCAGTGGAATAGGATTATCTTGAAACTCCAAAAAGAAAAGTGGTTTGTTTGTTTGTTTGTTTATTTATTTATTTATTTATATTTATATTTATATTTATATTTATATTTATATTTATATTTATATTTATATTTATATTTATATTTATATTTATATATATGCCACCCTTCTCCGGAGACTCAGGGCGGCTTACAATGCGTTAAGCAATAGTCTTCATACTTTTGTATATTTTATACAAAGTCAGTTTATTGCCCCACAAACCGGGTCCTCATTTTACCCACCTTAGAAAGGATGGAAGGCTGACTCGACCTTGAGCCTGGTGAGAATTGAACTCGCAGTAATTGCAGGCAGCTGGATGTTAAATGCTGCCTTAGTAGGAGGCATTAGCCTCCTACCCCACTCAGGCTCCTTTTTTTTAGCCATCAAACCTCCAAAATACACTTTTCCCAAAAGGTTTCCACAATTTTGACCACTACTGTAATCTGGGTCTCTGCTATCCTGTCTGTTTACAGTGAAATTACGTTACTGGACATATAATATGCAAAATGCAAGTGATGTGAATCAGGCCGGAGGTAGTCCTTGACTTACATGACCACAGTTGGGGGTGGAGGGGGTCAGCATTTCCATCGCTTAAGCAAGCTAGGAGGTTGTGAATCATGCTAAATTTGATGGTCTTTTTTAGCCACAGTTGTTGTGAATCACTGCAGTTATTAAAGTAAATTGTTAACAATCGCATGATATCATGTGATTGTTAAGTGCACCTGGCTTCCTCCATAGACTTGGCTTGTCGGACGCCAGCTGGGACGCTAGCAAATGACGGTCAGATAAAAGTAGCGGCCAAAATTGTGGAAATCTTTTGGGGAAAGTGTATTTTTTTGGGGGGGGAATTTTTTTTTATTTTTAAACAAAACTTAAAACATAAAACAATTATCATCCATTACAATTACAGAAAGTGTATTGATCGGTTACAAATCTTTTGTGCTTAATCCTCTATCCCACATTTTCTTATTTAACAATTTATTACATTATTATTCTCATTTACCAATTATTTAACAGTAAATTGTCCTCTATAAGGGGGGGGGAAAAAACCCTTTATATGTTTTATTATCTTATCCATTTCATATTTCAAATTTCATTTCCATTCTTTCTTGTCTAACCATTGATAAAATAGATCCCATATCAAATAATATTGTTTATCTTCTTGTTCCCTAATTTCAAATGTCAATTTACTCATTTCAGCACACTCCAAAATTTTCTTGATAACGTCGTCATCCGTGGGTATCTTCTCACCTTGGGGAAAGTGTATTTTTGAGGTTTGATGGCTCATAACATCACTTTTTGGGGGGGGGGGAATTTCAAGATAATCCTATTCCACTGCTGGAATGGCCTGGGAATAGCCCAGACCTTCACCCAATGGAAAATCTATGGAGCTGATTAAAGAAACTTGTTAGTCAGAAGCGACCCAGCCATAAAACCCAGTTAATAGAAGCCATCATTCATTATTGGTTTCACATTAGAACAGCTGCCGAACTCAAAGACTTGGTTCACTCCACGGGAAGACGTTGTAAGGCCGTCATTCATGCTAAAGGTTACTCCACTAAGTATTAACTGACATGGGGATCATTTTTGTATATCTCGGTTTTTTCGTGTTGCACTTTTCTTTATACTGTAACTGCTATTCTAATAGCAAATCCTTCCTAAAAGTTATTGCATTGCACTCTTGATTAAATTATCTTTCCATTGATATAAAATTTTATGGTACTACTCCAAAAAAAAAAAGTGGTGTTATTAGCTAGTTTTAGAAAATACACTTTTGCCAAAAGGTTTCCACAATTTTGGCCACTACTGTAGGTTGACTTTTCTGTGAGCAGGTTCTATTCTATTCTATTCTATTCTATTCTATTCTATTCTATTCTATTCTATTCTATTCTATTCTATTCTATTCTATTCTATTCTACATTCACTCCACCCCTCCCCTCCCCTCCTCTTTTTCCCCTCCTCTCCTTCTCTACTCTCCATTTCTCCCCTCCCCTCCCCTATTCTGTTCCATTCCTATTCCTATTCCTATTCCCATTCCATCCCATTCCTATTCCATTCCATTCAAATTCCATTCCATTCCATTCCTATTCCATTCCATTCAAATTCCATTCCCATTCCATCCCATTCCTATTCCTTTCCATTCCATTCCATTCCATTCAAATTCCATTCCATTCCATTCCATTCCCATTCCCATTCCCATTCCATCCCATCCCATTCCTATTCCTTTCCATTCCATTCCATTCAAATTCCATTCCATTCCCATTCCCATTCCCATTCCACTCTACTCTACTCTACTCTTTCTTAAGCATGAATAACTTGGACACAGGCAGCATTTTGCTCGATATATTTAGCTGTTATAATGCGTAACACCCCACCCGAACCCTAAACTCACCAAATTAGTTGAGTTCGCACAACATGCTTAACCATCATCCCTTTCCCCCCGCCACCTCTTTAAAATTAACCCAGTTTATCATGATGGCCAAACACCGGGTCGCTAGCTGGCCTCTTGACGTGCAAAGAAATGCATCTCCTCGCCTCCCTGCCCTTCCAGTTTCCTTCGTCCACCTCCTCCCTTCCTGCCTGTTTTGGGGGTGGGTGGGGGGGATCCAGGAAGATCTGTAATATTCACTGTCCGGGGAGTACAGTCAGTTCCCAGGAGGTGGGAGTAGATAAGGATACGGATCTTAACTCAGTTGTTAAAAAAAAAAAGGGGGAGAATCCTCCTGCTTTGGGGGTGGGGAAATTATGATTGCATCCAGTTCCTTCCTGGCCTCCCTCCCTCCCTCGTCTTCCTCCTGGATCCTGCACGGAGCTGACTCAGCACTGGGCTTGATGCAAAGCAGGAAGCCGTTAAAAGTTCAAAGGGGGGGGGGGAAGGAAACCACAAAAAAGAAGGCGAATGGATGTCGTTTTGGGTGGGGAAGGGAAAGGGTCCCATCTTGGAGCGTGGAGCACAATTTGGTCAGCTGGTTGGCCGGCCCAGCCAAGAGATCTGGTTGTAATTTGCGGTGAGAACAGCTGTGGAAGCCAGGTGGTTCCTGGCTTTTCCAAAAGCTCTCTCTCTTTTCTGCAGAAAAGTTTGGGGTCTTTTTCCTCTTTCTCCCTCTCCCTGTCTCCTCCCTCTTCCTCTCTCTTTCTCTCTCTCTCTTTCTCTCTTTCTCCCTTTCCCTCTCTCTCTTCCGCTCTCTCTTTCTTTCTCTCCCTCTTCATCTCTCTCTTTCTCTTTCTCTCTTTCTCTCCCTCTTCCTCTCTCTCTTCCTTTCTCTCTCTCTCTCTCTCCCCCTCCCTCCCTCTTCATCTCTTTCTTCCTCTCCCTCTCTCTTTCTCTCTCTCTCTTCCTCTCTCTTTCTGTCCCTCTTCCTCCCTCTTCCTCTTTCTTGCTCTTTCTTTCCCTCCCTCCCTCTTCTTCCTCTCTCTCTTCCTTTCCCTCTCCCTCCCTCTTCCTCTTCCACTCTTTCTCTCTCAATCTCTTTTTTTCTCTCTCTCTCAAACTCTTTCTCCCTCCCTCCCTCCCTCTCCCCTCCCTCTCTCCCTCTCTTCCTCTCTCTCAATCTCTTCCTCTCTCTCTCTTCCTCTCCCTCTCCCACTCTTCCTCTCTCAATCTCTTTCTCTCAAACTTTCTCCTTCCCTCTCTCCCTCCCTCCCTCTCCCCTCCCTCTCTCCCTCTCTCTCAATCTCTTCCTCTCTCTCTCTCTCTCTCTCTCTTCCTGTAGAAAATACCGAGAAGGCTTCCCCTGGCCGCCCCATGTGTAGATTCTGTTCCTTGGGGCAGGGGACTGTTTACAACTAGTTGCAAGGGCTTGGGTGCTGCCAGCCAGCCAAGAGAAAACAGGCCCAACCTGTCTGGCTCCTGCTTGCAGGCGGCTTGCCAAAATAGTAAAAGAAGAAAAAGGGAGGGGGGGTTGTTTATCTGTACACCTGAGGTTGATAGACAAATTTCAGGCTGGCTCCAGCCGGTGAACTTGCTGAAAGATTCAAGGTTCTGTTGAACACCTGCCTTGTCCCAAAGACCCCTCCAGGCTCAGCGGATAGACTCCATCCAGACAGAAGAGGCAGATATATATATATATTGGCAATTTCAAGCCTTGGTGATTTCCTAAATTAGGCTGTTGGTTTGAGCTCTGAGCTTGGCAGTTTAGCTGCAAACGTTTCATCACCATTCGAGGAGACCTCGTCCGATGATTTTGAGTTGTGCTCGTCTATCAGAACACAGGTCTTTAAATACCCTTTTATGAAAACACCTTGTACCAAAAAAAAAAAAGCCCAATTGGGTTTATTATCAGGGGAGGTCTTATTTTCGGGGAAACAGGGTACCTGCCCTTCAAAGCCAATTGAAATTTTTTTCCCCTTTCCACCACTTTGCAAGAGGCTACCGAAACGCCTGCCTCCAGAAAGGCTTGGCTCGCTGGCTAAGTTTCCGCACCCAGATTTCAGCTTAATTAAAGTTAAAATTAAAAGCCAGCTTTCTGCTCCATGTCTCTGCCCTAATGCCTCATTTGCAGGTTTTTTTCGTTGTTGTTTTTTTTTTTTTTGCAAAACCTTCCTTCGCAAAGCTTGGCCAAGGACTCAATGTGCAGGAGCCCATTCCAAACTCTTAAAAAAAAAAAAAAAAAGAATTATGGAAAAGTAAATCATCGTAATTACATCCACGGAGGACCCGGGTTTTTTTTAGAGGAAAGTGGGAGGCCCCGTGTGGAATAGCCCGTGCAAGTTCGGTCCCGCTCTCTTTTGGGGCGAGTAGGTGCATGTCAGGTTGGAAAACCGAGTCGAGAGTACTTCAGTCCAATGGCCCTTGTGGGGAGAAGCTCCCCCTCCCTCCCTCTCTCTCTGCAGCCTCTCCTTTGGCTGTCTCCTTTCTTTAAGGCGGGTGGGGGGGACGACAAATTGCAAACAGCTCTGGGCTGCGGCTTCCCTCCCCAACTCTGCCCATTATTTTTTATTTTCTATGAATGCCTCCGGGGGGGGGCATCGCATTCACTCCCATTTAATTACGTTTTTTGGAAATGGAAATAAGTTTTGAAAAGCATGTCAAGAAGGGTAGGGAGAAAGTATTCCCAGGGAACTCAGAAAAGTCACTATTTATCAGTCCAATTTATTGGTTCAATTTATATGCCGCCCTTCTCCAGAGACTCAGGGCGGCTTACAATGCGTTAAGCAATAGCCTTCATACTTTTGTATATACCTGCTTAGTAGGGGTTTTGCCCCCCCCCCAAGCGGTGTTCTTTTTTATACAAAGTCAGTTTATTGCCCCCAGAATCCGGGTCCTCATTTTACCTACCTCGAAAGGATGGAAGGCTGAGTCAACCTTGAGCCTGGTGAGATTCGAACTTGCAGTAATTGCAGGCAGCTGGTGCGACTTAACAGCACTTTAGTCTGCTGCGCCACCAAGGCTCTTCCCCGGTGTTTCTGTGTGCATCTTTTTTTTTTTTTCTTAATTTATTTTTTTGAAAAACAACAGTGCCTTGTCAGGATGACGTTTACAAATAGTGCAACACCAAAGAAAAATTAATAGTATATGTTAACACACAAACTAATAACCATCATAATATAAATTCGATAAAAATAAAAAAAAATCCGATTTAAATTAAAAAAAATCTGATTTTTTTCGATTTTTTTAAAAAAACCATTGATTTTTATCCACCCTGAGTCTGGTGCAGGAGTCAGCAACCTGCAGCTCTGGAGCTGCATGTGGCTCTTTCACCCCTCTGCTGCGGCTCCCTGTCACTCAAAATATGCGTCACAGCTGCCAATGTGCGGCACGTGATTTATTGAGCTTTTCAACCCCCGGTAGGCCAACCATGGATAAATCCAAGAAAAGAAAAGTTTCAGAAGAAAAGAGAACGTTGAATTCGACTACATATGCTAGTTTTGTGGCCACTCAAGAAATAGGCAGGCACGGGAAGGGTTTTGTGGCTCCCGGTGTTTTCTTTTCTGTGGGAAACAGAATCCAAATGGCTCTTTGAGTGTTTAAGGTTGCAGACTCCTGGTCTGGTGGGAGCCAAAGGCATCCCAGTGGCTCCATCAGAGAATATTTGCAAAGGCCAAACTGGATTCTCCGAACAATTTGTGCAAAGCACTGCTTTACACAAAAGAAACAGGCCTTTCTTTTAAAAAGCTGTCTTTTAGATTTCCTTTAGCTAGAAAGATGTCCTTTAAAAAACAAAACAAAACCAAAAAAAAACCTCCTTTGTCCTTTATTTTGGTCCTTAAAACTTTTACCGTACAAATGGTACCACTTAATGCCTGGTCTTTTGAAAAAAAAAAAAATGGAAATGGAATGGTCTTTTAAAAATAGCCTTTGATTTTAGCCTCTCTCTCTCTCTTTTTTTTTTTTTGTTTAATTAGCATGTGCGTTTTTGAAGCTTTTCTTGAATTTTTCCTTGGTAAAGCAAAGTGATAAAAACACAATTAGGTTCCTTTTAATCTCAAGAGGAACCTCTTTCTGATTTTCTCAAGTTTGTCCTTTCATTCTCCTTTCATTCATTCTTTCATTAACGCCCCCACCCCCACCCCCGGCCTAGCCTAAATGGTTTTTAATTGGGATTTTAAATTTTATGGATTTGGGGGTTTTAAATTGGGAAGCTAATGATTTAATTCTTTTTTAATTATCTTAACTTTTGTATTTGTATGTTTTTTAATTTTGGCTGTTCACCGCCCTGAGTCCCTTCTGGGAGAAGGGCGGTATACAAATTAAATTAATAAATAAATAAAATAAATAAATTAATGGTCATTCTACTCAAAGGGTCTGTGATTTGTATAGGTCTGTGGTTAAATAAGCACTTGAAGTCCCGAATGGAAAGGCTTTGTTTTATGAGAATGGATTTATTTTAATTATAAATATATATGCATCCTAGGTGGTAATTGCCGTGAAAATAGGATTTGCTTTACCCCATGGGCAAAAGGGCTGTTCCTTAGCTTGGGCTTCAAAAGTGGATCTGATAATAAAACCAAGGAACCTCTCCCTTGTTGGAAACTTGGAAGGGATATCCATCAGGGAGAAAGTGTTGTGGCCCGCCAGTGGCCTGCGCGGATCGTGGCTGATCCCGACGACGAGGAGGCTGGTGTGGGGTCGCACCAGCAGCCGGCGTTCGCGTCGGACAGCGAGGAGGCTGAAGAGGATGTGGTGCCAGAGGCAGAGACTCAGCCAGGGCCTTCAGAACCTCCAGAGGCTCCTTCAAGTGGAGAGAGCGAAGTGGAGGAGCCTCTCCTCATTGCTCGAGCACGCAGGGCTGCCAAAAGGCAGGAGTGGCTACTCAGGAGGAGGAGATCTCCTCGAGAGTAAGGTTTGAGGATAATTGGCCACTCCCTTAGCCTATTTAAGTCATACGCAGTTAGTAATTTCTTGCTGGAAACAACGTGTAATTATTACAGAGCGTTTTGGAGAGTGAGTGTCTTATCGTATCTTGTCTTCTGGGCTGGTTGCCAACCTTTGCCGGACTTTGTTTATTCTTGGTACGTTATAACTTTGAGAAGGACCGTTGGTGTGTGTCACAATCCTTGGGAATCTGGAGCTGGGGCAGAACAGAAAGGTTTTTCATACTGTATAAAACAGATAACAGTAACAGAGTTGGAAAGGACCTTGGAGGTCATCTAGTCCAACCCCCTTGCTCACTCAGGAGACCTATACTAGGGATTTGAACCGCCAAACGTCCGCCCTTTCTGAACGACAAGCTCAGTGTCTTAGTCACTGAGCCACCTCCTAGATCAACGGTAGTATTTGAATTGCCTTTGTAATGAAGACGAGTGAAATTTTGGCTTTGGCTCTTGAGGGCCATCTTGACAGAATAACAGAGTTGGCAGGGACCTCGGAGGTCTTCTAGTCCAACCCTCTGCTCAAGCAGAAGAAGACCCTGTGCCATTCTAGGCAAATCTCTTCTTAAAAACCTCCGGTGATGGGAGCATTCACAACTTCTGGAGAAAAGTTGTTCCACTGATGAATTGTTCCCACCGTCAGGAAATTTCTCCTTAGTTCTAGGTTGCTTCTCTCCTTGATTAGTTTCCATCCGTTCCATCTTGTCCTGCCTTCTGGTGCTTTGGAAAATAGCTTGACCCTCTCTTCTTTGTGGTGGCCCCTCAAATATTGCTATCATGTCACCCCTAGTCCTTCCTTTCATTAGACTAGTCATACCCAATTCCAGCAAACTTTTTCCATACGTTTTAGCTTCCTGCTTTGTCCCTTCCAACTTTGTTATTCTGTCAAGGTCCTGTCAAAGGTCAAAATCATCTTGGTTGCTCTTCTCTGTGCTCTTTCTAGAGTCTCAACATCTTTTTTTAAATATATTGTGGTGACTCAAACTGGGTGTAATATTCCAAATGTGGCTTTACCAAGGCATGATAAAAGTGGTATTAACACTTCATGTGATCTTGATTCTATCCCTCTGTTAATGCAGCCCAGAACTGTGTTGGCTCTTTTCAGGGCTGAAATCCAGCAGGTTCTGACAGGTTCTGGAGAACCGGTAGCGGAAATTTTGAGTGGTTTGGGGAACGGGCAAATACCACCTCTGGCTGGCCCCAGAGTGGGGTGGGAGTGGAGATTTTGCAATATCCTTCCCCCAGGAGTGGGGAGGGAATGGGGATTTTGCAGTATCCTTCTCCTGCCACACCCACCAAGCCACGCCCACCAAGCCAAGCCCAGCCCACAGTACCGATAGTAAAAAAAAGTTGGATTTCACCACTGGCTGTTTTGGTAGCTGCACACGCTGCTGGCTCAAATTTAAGCAGTTCTCTACTATGACTCCTAGATTCCTCTTCTAGATCCTGCTAATAGGAGTTGTCTACTATGACTCCTACATCCCTTCCTTGCTGCTATTGAGCCAGGTTCCCCCAATTCTATACCTGCACATTTGGTTTTTCTTCTCTAAGTATAAAACTTATATTTACATTGCTGCTGGGGAGCAAAGCTATGGCAAATCTAGACAGCATGCTAAAAAGCAGAGACATCACCCTGCCAACAAAAGCGCGTATAGTCAAGGCTACGATTTTCCCAGTTGCAATGGATGGCTGTGAAAGTTGGACCCTAAGGAAGGCTGAGCGCCAAAGAATGGAGGCCTTTGAACTCTGGTGCTGGAGAAGACTCCTGCGAGGCCCTTGGACTGCAAGGCGATCCAACCGGTCAGTCCTAGAGGAGATCAACCATGACTGCTCTTGAGAAGGCCAGATCCTGAAGAGGAAACTGAAATACTTTAGCCACCTAATGAGAAGGAAGGACTCCCTGGAGAAGAGCCTAATGCTGGGAACGACGGAGGACAAAAGAAGAAGATGGACGGCAGAGAACGAAGTGGCTGGATGGAGTCATTGAAGCAGTTGGCGTGAGCTTAAATGGACTCCAGAGGATGGTAGAGGACAGGAAGGCCTGGAGAAACATTGTCCATGGGGTCACGATGGGTCGGACACGACTTCACAACTAACAACAACAAAATGCAAACCAGTTTTCACGCTGGAAAATTGTACCAGATTGGTCCCATCACACATAACAATGTTCTCTTAAATAAGTAAATCAGGTGATGTGTGAATATACATATCTGGATTGACTTAAGAGCCTCATGCTGGGAAAGATTGAGGGCAAAAGAAGAAGGGGACGGCAGAGAAGGAGGTGGCTGGATGGAGTCACTGAAGCAGTCGGCATGAGCTTCAATGGACTCCAGAGGATGGTAGAGGACAGGAAGGCCTGGAGGAACATTGTCCATGGGGTCGTGATGGGTCGGACACGACTTCTAATAACAACAAGTATAAAATCTTTTTTGTTTTGCCTCTTTGCAATCCATGTGCAGTTGGCAAAGAGCTCAAATTTCAGCCAAAAACGGAAGAGTCCCTCTTGCGGCTTCCATGTCTAGGATTGGGGCCTCTTGACACAGAGAAATGGCTTGTAAATGGGACCAAGCGAGCAGGTAACTCTCTGACTCTGGTCATCTTAGAAGGAGGCCAGCGAAGGAAGCCTGATGGGACGAAGAGGGAGAGATAATTCATATCATACTACAGAGGTGACAGGGTCAGTGGCTCACTGGTGTACGTGGAGAATCTTATGGGAGGAGGAGCGGCAGCGCCCCAATCTATAAATCACGGGGTAGGGCCACTGATCTGTCTCGCCTAGCCCTTTGCTTCCTCCTGCTGATATTTTTCAAAAGCTGGCCAGCCAGGATGTGAAGCTGATTCTTCCTTCTGCTTCCTTGTTTCATTTGCACCTTATAGAAAAGTTCCAACTTCCTTAGTGAGCAAAGAGATGGAGGAAAACAAAGGTGCAAAAAACTCCAGATCGTCCTTGACGTATGGCCACAATTGAGCCCTAAAATGTTTGTTGTTAAGTGAGACATTTGTTCAGTTGCTTCCTGGCTTCACAATTGTTACAAACATTTCAAAACAAAGAACAATGCAAAAAAACAAACAAACCCACACAAAAAACAACACGAAAGAAACAGAGATAAACAACAAAGCTGAATGGGAATCGAGAAAAGGAGCAAAAAAAATAATAATAAAATAATATCCTGGATGGAGCAAATTATTTTGCAGATGCTGGGTCCTATCAGCTGGATTGAGCTAAATTAAATTGGAATTCAGTAGGCGTATCGGTTAAATTAAGGAAGAATATTTGCTCCATGTTTGCTGTTTTTGTTTTGGCCTCACCCAGTGTTTTCGTCACGGACTCGCCCTTTTCGGGGAGGGTGGCCTTTGGCCTGGAAAAGTTCCTGCTACAAAGCTTTCAAGGGGACAGTGAGTGTTTTGGAAAGTTTCCCCTCCACCCTGTCCAAAAAAAAGTCCATCTCCAGCTTGGAAACCAAATGCACTTTTTCCAAGCCATGAAAATCTCAGCCCTTTTGAGTTGGCAAAAGATTCCGAAGAGAGAAATTTGCTGGTTTTTTCCAAAAAAAAAAAAAGACCTTCCCGGATTTACAAAATCCTGGAATTAAATAATGCTCTTTCTGTTTGTTTCCCCCCCCCATCTCCTGGAAATGTTAATATGTGTGTGTGTCCCCCATAGCAGGGAACAAAAACTAGAACAAGTTCTATCCTCCCTTCCAGGGGTGAAATCCAGCAGGTTCTGACAGATTCCGGCGAACTGGTAGCGGAACTTTTGAGTAGTTTGGAGAACTGGCAAATACCATCTCTGGCTGGTCCTAGAGTGGGGTACGAATGGAGATTTTGCAATATCCTTTCCCCAGGAGTGGGGAGGGAATGGGGATTTTGCAGTATCCTTCCCCTGCCACACCCACCAAGCCACACCATGCCCATCAAGCCACGCCCACAGAACAGATAGTAAAAAAAATTGGATTTCACCACTGCCCCCTTCCCTTCTCTTTTCGGCCCTGCTTTTTTAGTTCCCTTGGCTTTTGACGGTACCAAAACACATCTTTGCAACTGATTATTTTCAAACTGTCACGGATTGGGAAATCTAATTTGGCCGGGGATTAAGAAAGAGAGAAGAATAATTTGTTCTGTTGCAAATGGTTTTCCTCCCAGGTTCAACTGCGTAGGATTTTGAAGGTTAGGAGGATCCTGTGGGGCGGATTACTCCATCCGCAGCTCTTTAGTTAGGCTAGATCTTCCAAGCTTAGAGGCAGTCTATCAGAAGTAACTTAAGTAAGTAAAATTAAAGATAAAGAAGACTCAAAAGATTATAGGACATGGAATAAATTTTATGAATGGATAGAGACGAGAAGTAGAAATGAGAGGGAAGTTTATGAATGTCAATAGTTGTTAGTGCAGACGACAAAGATGCATAAAACTATGGATATAATATGAAAAAAATTGTAAATAAGCTAATGTAAGTAGAAATTTAGTTGAAGT
This sequence comes from Pantherophis guttatus, assembly GCF_059756535.1. NCBI lineage: Eukaryota > Metazoa > Chordata > Lepidosauria > Squamata > Colubridae > Pantherophis > Pantherophis guttatus. The sequence continues at coordinate 3,525,310 of NC_142071.1, forward strand.
TTTATTTTCTCTCTCTTTTTTTTTAGTTGTATTACTGTAATTACTCTTAACATAGTACAGTTATAGTTATTAGTTTGTATGTTAGGTAGATTTACCATTGAGTTCTCTCTGGCTCTGTCTTATTTGCATTGTTATCCTGACATGGCACCGTCTTTTCAATAAAATAAAATAAATAAAAGAAGTCACTTCAGAAACACGAACATCGTTGGTTTATATAGATTTGGTTCTGCAAATCTTATCCAGGCCTGCCTTCCCGTAAGTGAAGAATTTTGCACGGAGGATATAAGAAGGGAAAAAAACGGACTGGGAAGGGTTGACCAGCTGCTCAGCCGTTCGACATTTTTGCCCTTCCTTTGCAAAAAATATTCCAAAGCTAAGATTGGGTAGGAGAGCTTTCTCTCTCCTCCTCCTCCTCCTCTCCTCCATTTGCTGTTTTTGCACATTCCTTCCTGGGCCATTTGCCCTCCCATCAACGTCAGTTGCTCGGCTTCAAACAATCAGCTGGGTAAATAATAACCACATTTTGAAAAATGACACCAAGTCAATTCAACTTTAAGGAGTCCATCAGGTGGTGGCTTATAGGAAAACAAGTGAGTTTCCTGCATGTTCTGACAGAAGGCAATTCTGGGGGGGGGGAAAAGGAGAGAGAAAAAAACCCACCAGGCTAGCTGGAGTAGGTATATCCTGTGCAAAAAAAATTAATAATAATCTGCTTGCTTTTTCTGCCAGTTGGAGAGGCATTGCTAGCTGCTGCAGAATCCAACTGGCATCCGGCGGCCTTGAGAGACCGAATCGGGGCTGTGCCACGTCAGAAAATTGAACTTTTGAATATCTCAAAAAAGGGGCAGGTTCCAGAAACATTTCCCCGGTCCAAGTATTTTTTTTTTTTTTAAAAAGGACCAATTGGGGCCTTTCGGAGATGCCTGGACTAACTCACCAGTTTTTAATGTGACTTATTTTTAAGTGAAAACATTTTTTTTTAAGGTTTAAGCAGCCTTGTGAAAAAGTCTTTATTTATTTATTTTTTTATAAGTAACTCAAGGCGGCAAACATACATAAGGCTTACTCCTCCTTCCTCCTATTTTCCCCATAACAACAATCTTGTGGGGCGGGCTGGTCTGAGAGTGAGGGACTGGCCTGGGAAAATGGGGAGGAGGGGGTTGGTTGGCCAGTTAATTTTGGTTCCTCCCAAACCCTGAAATCATTTTACAGCTAGTCCTCGCCTTACAAGCATTTCATTTAGTGACCAAAGTTACGACGACACTGAAAAAAGTGACTTATGACTGTTTTTCACACTTAACGACGGTTGCAGCTGTGGTCCTCCGATCAAAATTCAACTACTTAGCAACGGTCTCTTATTTATGACGGTCGCAGGGTCCTGCGGTCACGTGATCCCCTTTTTGCAACCAGCAAAGTCCATGGGGGGGGGGGAAAGCCGGATTTGCTTTACGACCGTGTTACTAATTTAACAGCTGCAGCGACTCGCTTAACAACCGTGGCAAGAAAGGTCGTAAAACGGGGCAAAACCCATTTAACCACTGTCTCGCTTAGCCACAGACATTTTGGGATCAACTGTAGTCGTAAATCAAGGACTATCGGTATTTGTGGTGAACCGGAAGAGTTGGGCAGAGCCTCCAATTTAGAACAAGTTGTTTTGAGTCTGAAATAAACCATTTTTTCTCCTGTTTCATGCACCCTCTTCTCATAAGAACCCCCCCCCAGCCACTTACTTATTCCTGAGCATTGTATGAGCCATATTTTAAAAGCCGCGCATGTATGCATATCAATGACTCCGTATCTAGCGGGCTTGATACTTCTCCCGAATGACTAAAACCTGGTTAGGAGACTGTAGAGTTGGCTTTTGCAATCCTGTGCAGATATCCACAGGCAGATAAATTTATTACACTCATACCGGCCGGTCTATCTTTTTACAATCTTAATGATGCTCAAAGCTCTTTGGAAGAGAAATCTGAGAATCGTCAGCGTTATATATCCAGGCGTTTTGGAGAACATCGGTTTCGGAGAAGCTGAGCTATTGATGCTGAGATTAGGCGGTTGGTTCCTTACGTTTTTGGTACTCCTTCACAAAGCATTGATTGGTAGAAGATGCTATTTGTTGTTGTTGTTGCTTGACTTAAGAAGTCTTTAGGAAAGGAGTTGCACGAGATAGTCCCATGATGGCGAACATATGGCACGCGTGCCACAGGTGGCACGCGGCGCCATATAAGTAGGCACGCGAGCATTGCCCTAGCTCAGCTCCAGTGTGCATGTGCGCGCCGGCCAGCTGAATTTTGGGCCTTCTGGGCCCACCGGAAGTTGGGAAACAGGCTGTTTCCGGCCTCCAGAGGGCCTCCAGTGGGATGGGGAAGGCAGTTTTCACCCTCCCCAGGCTCCTAGAAAGGCTCTGGAGCTTGGAGAGAGCGAAAAATGGCCCTTCCAGTCCCACCGTGCCATTGTGTGCCAAAAGCGTGGGGTGTGAGGAGGGGGTTGCACGCGCATGGGTGGGTGGGTGGGACGCATTGAATTATGGGTGTGGGCACACACATGCGCGACCCCCCGCACTCCCCCCCCACTTTCGGCACGCAATGGCAAAAAGGTTAGCCGTCACTGAGATAGTCCCTCTCTTGAAATAAGTTCAAAGAGTGTGTGTAACAACTGTTGTGGGAACTGACACCGCTTTGTGGGTCACTTTTTTGGTGGGGTGGGGGGAAGAACCAACATTTTGGGGGAAGAGAATGGAGCAGTCTATCTCACCAATCTGTTTTGCTGGCTATTGACTTTCAGCTCTTCCTAAGAAAAGATAGATTGACTTCAGCCTAATGCAGGGATCGGCAACCTGCAGCTCTGGAGCCGCATGTGGCTCTTTCACCCCTCTGCTGCGGCTCCCTGTCACTCAAAATATGCGTCACAACCGCCAATGTGCGACACCCGTCAGCTTTTCAACCCCCGGTAGGCCAACCATGGATAAATCCAAGAAAAGAAAAGTTTCAGAAGAAAACAGAACGTTTAATTCAACTACATATGCTAGTTTTGTGGCCGCTCAAGAAATAGTCAGGCACGGGAATGGTTTTGTGGCTCCCAGTGTTTTCTTTTCTGTGGGGAAAGGAATCCAAATGACTCTTTTGAGTGTTTAAAGTTGCAGACCCCTGGCCTAATGACTCAGTAGGCATCAGTTCACACAGTGAGTTTTGGATGGTTGAAATAAACCAGCAGAAATGAACTTACTTCTAACTGCCCACCGTTGGAAGTTACCTCATTTCCGGTCTCACAAGGAGAAAATTCTCCTTGTTATAAGTTTGTTATCTCCTTTTCCGAAAGAAGATATTAACATGCCCAGAAACGGATAGACTAATGTTAGAATTAAAAAACAAACATAACAAGCATGTATAATAATGTATTGTTAGGTTTGTCATGTTTTTTACTCTCGTTTTTGTCCTTGTTCTTTTTCCCCCCCTGTTTTTAAAAGCAAAAAGCTTAATAAAAACTATTTTTAAAAAAAGAATAAAAAACAAAGGAGAGGCAGAATATCATGACACATGGAATAGATTTTATCAATGGCTGGAAACATGAGGTGGGAGTCAGAACATGGAAAAATTAGTCTAAGTAGACCTGAAATGAGATATTATCTATGTATTAGAATGAATACGTTGGTCAAAAATAATTGTATAAGACTAGCATTGTGTAAGTTGTATATATGTTATTTGTCTTTCACTTTGGTTTCTACGGCGGATGACGTGTTTTTCTGTCGAAGCATCCTGCTTCCCTTTCGCCTTTCAGCTCCAATCCAAGAGTCCTTAAGCAGATGCATTCACAACAAACCATTTTATACCAAATTTATACAGTATTTGCTGATAAAGAAATAAAGGGGGACTAGTATAGATCTATTTCAAGCTTATTAGCGCTCATCAGCTAGTTATACCCTTACTCGGATTCAAACTTGGGCTGCCTGCATATTAGGCGGTTGTATTAACCTCTGAGCCACAAGTTCTCCTCCCTTTATCAGCTTGAGCCAGGGGAGAGATAGTGTTTTTCTGTCGAAGCACCTGGTCTACCCCAATTTGGGAGGGAGCATCCTGCTTCCCTTTCGCCTTTCAGCTCCAATCCAGAAGCCCTCAAGCAATTGCATTCACAACAAACCATTTTATACCAAATTTATATTATCCAGGCCATCCTCTCTCTGGGAAATGTACAAAGGCCTTTCCTTTAATAGAGATTTACAGGAAGTGCAGATTATGAAATCTGGGAAACCGGAGCGTGTGGGGCTGGAGAGGAGAGGAGGGGGGTGGGAAAACAGGGATTCTCAAATTTCCACTTCCTGTTGCTCATTGGCTGAATCACCAGGGCCCTCTTGAGCCTCCGAGTAGAAGACTGGTACCCGAAATGGAAACTCCCTCGGGGCTTCCTTTGTTCCTGCGCAGCCCCCCCTCCCCTTCTCTTTCACCTTCCTTCCTTCCTGGTCCTTCCCACCGGGACTCTGGGCACATGTGGTTGATGTCACTGTAACCTTAGCCAACTAACCCCTTGCCTCTTCCCCCTTGCCAGGCCAACTCACCGAGGAAGAAAGGAATTGTAACAGCGGCAGTAGCACGAGCTGTTTGGCGTGGATGGTTCTTCTCGGACTACGGTGGGAATCTTCCTTCCCCAGCAGAATGGTTCCTCAGGTGGCCCTGAGCGTGTTTCTCTTAACGTCGCTGGTTCTTGGCACGGAGGCCTCTGCGGTCAGCAACTGGTGGAACTTGGTGCCCAGGAAAACAGTGCCCTACCACGGTGAGTAGTGTGTCTTTTCCCAGAGACTCAAAGTCTGTAGAGATTCTCAGTCATCCAGGTCATGATTGTCCCAAAGATGCTTTTTTCAGGAGGCAACTGGACTTTCTGGGTTTTTTTTGAAGACATTTCGCTTCTCATCCGAGAAGCTTCTTCAGCTCTGGGGAAATTCTTCAGCTCTGGAAGGATTTATATTCCTTGCAGACAGCTGGTCGTTTGCATCCTTTTAGAGGGTCGTTGAGGCCACTTGGGAGGTTTATCTGTGTCCTCAGGGCCACCTGAGTGGTGCTCCTGGTTCTTGTAGTCTGCAATTATTTTCCTCTGGAAATCCATTCCTACTCCCACACCGTTCAAAGGGTGCTCATCCCAAATTGCATAGCTAAAAGAGAGAGCATCCTTTTGCTGAATTGTGCACGGCATTGATAAAAACAGACATGACAAATTGATGTCTGCAGGCGTTTCCCCCTTAAAATATCCTCTAGAGTGCTGTGCATTCTTCACTTCCATCCTTAGTGTCAAGTTCAGGAAATAAGGAGTCCAGGCGATCTGAATGGATATACGTTTATTGTATGCTAACGCTCTCTACAAGAATCTGAACTACTAACGGTCAAAGCGGATTGGCGGTAGATAAAAGAGTCAACGGAATTCAAGGTGGGCTGGGCTCTTGAGATCTCTTGTGGGCGCGAAGGGACTCGAGGCTGATGATGCGTTTGACCCCTCCCTCAGGCTCAGCCTCGTCATCTCCTACATCTAGTTTTGTTTGGACGGTTCTCATTTTCATTCCCTTCGTATCACGTTTGGACAAAACATCTAAGCGAGCATCATCCTTACACAGGACTACCAGTGTTGAACGCATCATGCTGGTGGCAGACATGTGAATGGATGGGTAGTAGGTAGGACATGCTCTGATGGGATCTTATTATTGGGACTCCCGTAGACGTTTCCATGAATCTGATGGGAAAGCCTGTTGACTTTAAGGTGGATAATCCAGTTCCTAAAATTAATACTTATCAAGAAAACAACGTGAGATTTTGTAGTTTATTTTATTTTTATTTTTATTTTATTTTGAATTTGTATACCGCCCTTCTCCCTGAGGACTCAGGGCGGTGAACAGCCAAATAAAAACATCAAATACAAATATTAAAATACAGTGAACTCTCTCCATTCCTTTGCTATTTTATTTATTTATTTATTTATTTATTTATTTATTTATTTATTTAGTTAGTTAGTTATTTAGTTATTTATTTATTTATTTATTTATTTCAATTTGTATACCGCCCTTCTCCTAGTGGACTCAGGGCGGTGAACAGCCAGAGCTAAAACAGACATGCAGATACAAAATTTAAAATTGTTAAAAGAATTATATAATATATAATTATATAATTATAATATATCATTTTAAATTACATATTGGCATTTGTTCTGACCTAGCCTTCCTTAAAAAGCATGAAGCAGAGTCTGGGGTCCCGGAAAAAAACCCTTTTATTTACACGACTGTGAATTCCTTTCATTCGCAGTCAGCAAGGCCTGGCAAACAGTCTTTCAGAGGAATATTTATCAACACAAACCTTATCTCGCTTGGAAAGCTGCCAGATAACTAGTTTCCAAAGGCAGTGTTAAGGCCAAACTTGGCACAGAGTCTCTTAGAGTCACGAACAGAACTTTCCACTCTTGAAACGACGGAATGAACGAGTTGTTTCCTGCAAAAGCCCCCTCCTCGTTCGCTCCTCTTTTGTTTCCTATGGGAGGGGCCAATCACCTCCAAGGTGTGGCTTTACTCCTGAGTCGACCCTGCTTTCTGAGTTGTTCTTGTCTTCTGGCAGCTCTGTGCATGCGCACACTGGGAACAGGCTCCAGCTGTTCCTCTGCCTCATTGCTGTTTATCTCCCTCTCTGCCTCCGACGCAGAGCCCTCGTCCGAGCTTTCATTTTAGAACAACCTCAGTTTTCATTCTCAAGAAATGAAGGCCCGTCTTTAAAGTTGCGGTGGTGATAATACTGAAGGTGTGATAGGAATAGAATTCTGCATTTTTTTTTTCTCTCTTCTTTAAAGGCACATACCTGGGTTTTTATTAGACCTTAGTAAGCACGATATTCAAGCTTTGGAAGCGTCCCATTCAAGCTTTTGAAGTTGGAATGAATCGGAGAGTTGTTAGGAAGCTCCACCCATCAATAAGAACAGCAAGACAAGCCATTTTACTGCTTTGGGTTAACAGTTTAATTTTTCCCCTGTGGCTCCCTGACCTTAATTTCTCCCTCCTTCCTAGCTTGCATCAGTTTTTCAGAGAAGACAGAACTGGAATTGCTGGTATTAGTGTCGTATTATCAACCCCAGTGCTGGTAGTGGTGCATTATGTTGCCCTTGGAAGTTTTCTTTTAAGAATGCTCAGCGTTTTTAAAGAGGAGCCCAAGACATGAATGAGAGGCACAAATAGCACAAGAAGAAAAGGAGGAGGAGAATCACTTCAGGGCTTCGGTAAAGGAAAGAAGAACATCAGGTAGCAAGTTCAAGCACTGCCAACTTGAACCCCTAGCAACCTCAGCTCAGTTCACATGAATAGAATAGGGTAGGGTAGGCTTTTATGAGTTGGAAGGGACCTTGGAGATCATCTAGTCCAGCCCCCTGCTTAGGCAAGGGAACCCTACGCCATTTCAGACAAATGGTTATCCAATCTCTTCTTTAAAGCTTCCAGTGTTGGAGCATTCACAACTTCTGGAGGCCATTTGTTCCATTGAATAATTGTTCTCACTCTCAGGAAATTTCTCCTTAAGTTCTAGGTAGCTTCTCTCCTTGATTAGTTTCCACCCGTTTCTCCTTCTCCTGCCTACAGATGCTTTGGAGATGAGCTTGACTCCCTCTTCTTTGGGGCAGCCCCTGAGATTTTGGAAGACTGCTATCATGTCTCCCCTAGTCCTTCTCTTCACTGGATCAGCCGTGCCCAGTTCCTGCAACCGTTCATCGTATGTTTTAGCTCCAGTCCCCTAATCCTCTTTGTTGCTCTTCTCTGCACTCTTTCTAGAGTCTCTGCATCTTTTTTACATCGTGGCGACCAAAACGGGATGCAATATTCCAAGTGTGGCCTTACCAAGGCCTTATAAAGTGGTATTAACACTTCACGTGATCTTGATTCTATCCCTCTGTTGATGCAGCCCAGAACTGTGTTGGCTTTTTTCTCAGCTGCTGCACACGGCTGGCTCATATCTAAATGGTCACGCAATCTCACTTAAGATTCACTTAACAACCTTGTTGCTAACTTGACACATGCAATGTTTCACTTAACAACGGTGGCAGGAAACTTCGTAGAATGGGGCCAAACTCACTTAAGAAATGTCTCAGCAATTTTGGCCTCCATTGTGGTCGCAAGCCAAGGACTTCCTCTAGTCTTTGAAACACAAAGGCAAGATAGCATCTCTCAAGGGTTGAGGACTTGAGATAGATCTTAACTATCGTGCTTTCCATTTTTTTACTTGGAAATTTGTCCTTCTAATCATTACATCTAGGCTTGGGTGGAGTCTTAATTGACCCGTTGGCCATAGTTTCCTTGGCCAGGCGTTTTCTCTAATCTCTTCAGAGTTCAGCTGCCAAAAAAAGCCAATGCAATCCTAGTTGCATCCACAGAGGGATAGCATTAAGATCACTAGAAGTGATAGTAATGCTTTATACTGCACCATTGAGGTCACGCTTGGAATAATGCATCCAGTTCTGGACAACAAAAAGATGTTGAGACTCTAGAAAGAGTGCAGAGAAGAGCAACCGGGATGATGAGGGGACTGGAGGCTAAAACATACGATGAACGGTTGCAGGAACTGGGCCTGGCTAGTGAAGAGAAGGACCAGGGGAGACATGATAGCATCTTCCAGTATTTGAGGGGCTGCCCCAGAGAGGAGGAAGGGGGTCAAGCTTTTCTCCAAAGCACCCGAAGGCCAGACAAGGAATAATGGATGGAAACTGATCAAGGAGAGATTCAACCTAGAAATAAGGAGGAATTTTCTGACAATGAGAGAAACTGATGGAACAGAAGTTGCCTTCAGAAGTTGTGGGAGCTTCATCACTGGAGGCTTTCAAGAAGAGACTGGACTGCCATCTGTCAGGAATGGTGTAGGGTCTCCTGCTTGGGCGGGGGGTGGGATTGAACTAGATGACCTACGAAGTCCCTTCCAAGTTTGTTAATTTGTTAGATTAAAGGGTCTGGAGGCAAAAATCAGTTGAATGAACTAGATATGCCTATTATATTGAAGAGAAGGATTAGGGGTGACATGACAGCAGTTTTCCGATATTTGAGGGTGGGTCATAGTGACGAGGGGGTTATTCTCCAAAGCACCTGAAGGCAAGACAAGAAGTAACAGATGGAAGCTTCTGAAAGTAAGAACCAACCTGGAATGAAGGAGAAATTTTCTGCCAGTGAGAAACGATCAATCAATGGAACCAGCTTCCTTTCCAGAGTTGGGGAGTTTCCCGTCGCTGGAGGTTTTCGAGAAAATATTGGGCAGCCATTTAATGGTCAGGATGGTATAAGGTCTCCTGCTTTGAGCAGAGGGTTTGACTAGAAGTCCTCTTAGAGTCCCTTTCACCCCTATGATTCTATGTTTTACATTCCAAAAACATATTACAGCTGCCATGATGGACGTTGTTGTTTGTTGTTGTGAAGTTGTGTCCGACCCATCGCGACCCCATGGACAACGTTCCTCCAGGCCTTCCTGTCCTCTACCATCCTCTGGAGTCCATTTAAGTTCACGCCGACTGCTTCAGTGACTCCATCCAGCACCTCATTCTCTGCCGTCCCCTTCTTCTTTTGCCCTCCATTGTTCCCAACATTAGGTTCTTCTCTAGTGAGTCCTTCCTTCTCCTTAGGTGGCCAAAGTATTTGAGTTTGACTTCAGGATCTGGCCTTCTAAAGAGCAGTCAGGGTTGATTTCCTCTAGGACTGACTGGTTGGATCATCTTGCAGTCCAAGGGACTCGCAGGAGTCTTCTCCAGCACCAGAGTTCAAAGCGATGATGGATGTATACAGTCACAAAACATTTCTACTATGAAAACAAAATGGTGGAGCGCCCAATACCTTTCCCCATCCCAACTTATTTTTGTCTTTTGTTTTGTCCTGGCTGGACGAGTATCCTTATAAGCAAACCCTTTTTGTCAACGGCTAAATCTCCTCGGTCTTCTTTTTTAAACAACGCCTTCGTTTCAGACACGATCCAGAGGCATGCCTGGAAACTAAAGTTGATGATGATGATGCTTCAGGGTGGAATTAGCTCTACAGAGCGCCTGCAGGCCCTGCCAATGCTTTTGAAGTAATGAAGTTTAAGAAATCAGATTGGGGCACGGAGGTTGCCAGGTGCCACGAGAAGATTACATGGTAGCTCCAGATCATTGAGCCGCAGGTAGTAACCTCCTAGAGATCCTTATTTATTTACCGAGAAGGAGGAAAAGAACCGTAAAACAGAGAGGATGCTAGGTTGGACTCAGCGGATGGTTGTTGCTGGGCCGTTTTCCAGTCACTTTGTAAGATGCATGACTCTGCCACTGTCTTGGCACAAGAGAGGAGGAGGAGAAGGAGAGGGAAGCTACGATGAGGACGTGCCTGGTGTTTTTACCCAGCCTGTGTACTGGTTCAACCAGAATGTTCTCCTCCTGGGTAGTTGTCAGCTTTTGAGAACAGAAAGCCAAAAACATACCCTGCCAAGTTCGTAATTTACATTAACAGGTGTGTTCCAGCACAATATGGATGTAAGTCATGCCATTTGCTGCTTGGTTTCAACCCTGTTGTCAGAGGAACACCGAATTTCTTGCTTGCCCCTATAACCAGGGGTGTCAAACTCGATTTCATTAAGGGATGCATCGGGGGCTTCCGGTTGGTGCCGCCGCCGTCGTCGCTAGACGGTCTTTTTAAGACCCGAAGGGAGTCTGGGGTAGAGGTGGCCAGGGTGGGCGTGGCCAGCTCAACGTCACTCATGTCGGGGGCTCCTGTGGTGGGCCGAGCGCTCTGCCGGCGAAAACGGGCTCCCGAGCTCCGTTTTCGGCAGCCACAACCTCCTGCAACCTTCTGCCAGCAAAAACAGAGCTCAGGAGGGTCTACAGTCTTCTCACCTCCTTAAGCAAACTGAGGGATTTTATTCTACCCCACATCAGCTGAGGAGGCAGGCCTTTGACAAAATGGAGTTTTTCTACACGTGCTTAGGACTGAGTGGCCTTTTTATGAGCGCTTTCGAAGAGCAGAAGCCAACGTCCCAATGAGCCATGGTGCCTCAGTGGTTAGAATGGAGTATTGCAAGCTTACTCTGCCCGCTGCCAGGAGTTCGATGGTTGACTCAGCCTTCCATCTTTCCGAGGTCAGTAAAATGAGGACCCAGATTGTTGGGGGCAAGAGGTTGACTCTGTAACTGCTTAGAGAGGGCTGTAAAACACTGTGAAGCGGTATATACGTCCAAGTGGTATTGGGAAAGAAGGAAGGAAGGAAGGAAGGAAGGAAGGAAGGAAGGAAGCTATGTTGGTGAGTGTTAGAATGCAGTACTGCAGGCTGAGTTGGCCGACTGCCAGCAGTTCGATCCCGACCAGCCCAAGGTTGACTGAATGTAATAATTATGATCAATTTTAATACCGTGTTTTCCCCAAAATAAGACCCTGTCTTATTTTTTCTGAATCCCGAAATAAGTGCTTGGCCTTATTTTTGCGGAGGTCTTATTATTTTGGGGCACGTGGAGCAAGATGGGGCTCCTCTTGCCGTCTTACCTGATTTCCAGCTCTGCGTTTAAATATTTTCGGGGGAGGCCTATTTCCAGGGAGGGCTTATTTCCAGGGAGGGCTTATTTTCGGGGGAGGCTTATTTTCAGAGAGGGCTTATTTTTTGGGGAGGCTTATTTTCAGGGGGGGCTTATTTTCAGGGGGAGGCTTATTTTCAGGGAGGCTTATTTTCAGGGGGACTTATTTTCGGGGGAGGCTTATTTTCAGGGGGGACTTATTTTCAGGGGGGCTTATTTTCGGTGGGAGGCTTATTTTAGTGCATGCGCTCAAAAGCCCAATTGGGGCTGTCTTATTTTCGGGAAAACGGGGTAGTTTTAATTGTATTAAAATGTATGACACCCAGGTGCCACTCTGTTCACGTATTGATTTGATATATTTTTTTAAAAAATAATAAATATAAAAAACTTGGCAGGGGAAAAAGAATTTTGAGCTCGATACTTCTCCTGGTCGTCCTATTCTCAGATCGAGGGAAGGGTCCCTCATTGATGGGCAAGCCCAACTCACCCGCCGTAGCCTTCATTCCGGAATGGCTTCCCTTGAATGTCATCAGCAGTGGAGCCACAAATCTGACCCAACTTGGGCATCTGTGACGTTAGCTTGACCTGCTTCCTTTTCAGAAAGTCACCCCTGCTGGCAACCTTCGACAAGGGAGGGGGAAGATAAATGGAGAGCAGACCAGAGCTGTGGTCTGATGGCACTTTAGATGCGGGCTTAACTGAGGCTCCCTAGAAGCTGTTAATTAAATTGGGAGTCGCTGTTAATTACATGCAAAGAAGAGAGACGGGAGGCTGTGGAAGGAGGACAGGAGCAGCTGGAAAAGGAAACGCTAATTTTGAAAAGCCAGTGGCTTGGGGAAACCAGACTCAATAATTCAGATTTTAGTACTGTGTCCGAGAGTTGTGATTGTTTTCGTCTCGCCAGTGACTCAGGGCTACCACCATCGCTAGGGCAATAATAAAATGACATTTTTGGATAGAACAGGTGCCAGGTATTCAAAATTCCCCCCCTTGGTTTTTTTTATTGAGGGGGGGAAAGAAAGAAAGTCAACATTTCCAACTTTATTAAACCCAAGTAAATCTCAATTATACTGATTTTTCTTTTGACTTTTCGGCAATAAATCACGCCACGTGCAAAGGTTTAGCTGGGAGTTGAAATCTTTGTATGAGCTCCAAAGAGTGGAAAGCTTCACAAAAAACAATTTGCTCAGGACATTTTTTCCCCCCTGTTCCAGTATTCCCTGGAGTGGGCAATTGACTGAGACATATGAGATCAATTCACACAGTGGATTCGATTAGGCTGAAATGGATTTTGCTAGTTTGGAGGGACTCGACGGTTGTCTGAATCTGTTAATGTGAAAGAAGCCACCGAGTTGAGCCAAAACATGGTTTATTTGTTTAGCTTTAACCTGGCCATGTGTCTTGTCAACCTGGGTGAATATCCAGCAAGGTGTTGTGTGAATTTGGCCGTAGAGTAACTCCTAAAGTAGATTTTAAGTCAAGAGAAATCTGTGCCCAGCAGTGGTGCGATTCAAAATTTTTTACAACTGGTTCTGTGGGCGTGGCTTGGTGGGCGTGGCAGGAGAAAGATACTGCAAAATTCCCATTCCCTCCCCACTCCTGGGGGAAGGATACTGCAAAATCCCCATTCCCTCCCCACCCCACTAACCTGCTTTCCAGCTCCGTTCTCCTGTGCAGGGCAACAAAAGAAGACCCAACCGATCAGCTGGGAGGCAGCAATAGACCCACCACGCCGATCAGCTGGGAGGCAGCAAATAGATCGATTGGGTGCCCCAGTCTTACAGGCTAGGCCTCCTGGGAGTCAAAATGGGATGTGTGGGGTCTCCTGGAAGGGTCGGGGCGATCGGGGCTGGGGCCAGCCAGAGGTGGTATTTGCCGGTTCTCCAAACTACTCAAAATTTCCGCTACCAGTTCGCGAGACTCAATCCGAACCAGCTGAATATCTTTAGCTGGTGTTGGCCTCCGTTCGCAGCAAGTTCTTCCCCAGAATCTACGCTGTGATATTGTGATGTGATCTTTTAATGTGTTGGCGTAGTCTATGTGTGGATCCAAGCAACGTGGCCTTTTATAGTTGACAGATGGAAAATTTTTGTCAATGCACAGATTTTTTTTCTAAGGCCCTGCCAGATTTTATCTTTATCCACTTTCCCTTCCATCTTTTGTAAAAAAAAAAAAAAAAAATTGACAGGGTGATGCTTTTCCTTGCCAGGGTTCTATTTCCAACTTTTTATTACGTTATTTTGATATTCATGTTTTGTTTCCCATACAATTCAGTCAGGTCCGATTTTTAAAAGTTAATATTACGGTTCATCGCACAGTCAGCCAGATATTTTGACTGGATTTGGCATTTTTATCCACTTATTGAGTGCGGCTCAAGCACCCGGGTGAAGGAGGTGATATTGTTTGATAGTGCTAAAGTTACCCTGGTAAGATGTAATTTGTTCCAAGCAAAGCTGCCTTTTGCAACTGATTGATGGGGATTTTGTCAATGTCGAAGGGGTTTCGAGTGGTTTTGGGATTACACTCAAAACTCCAGTCGCTATGGATGCTATATTTACTTTCCTTTGCCATAGTCATTCTACGCCTGTTGCCGGGTTTTTATATTTTGTGATTTTTCTCCAGTTCTTTCTGTTCTCTTCTGCTGTCTCCATGTACTACCATGTCTACTATCTAGCCTTTTTTTTTTTTGTCTTTTTAATTGGCAATTATTAAGTCTGGATTGTTATATGACAGATGCCTGTCTGCCTGAATTCGATATGAATTCTATAGAGTTCTATATAAATTCTAAGGTAAAAGGTAAAGGTTCCCCTCGTACATATGTGCTAGTCGTTCCCGACTCTAGGGAGCAGTGCTCATCTCTATTTCAAAGCCGAAGAGCCAGCACTGTCCGAAGATGTCTCTGTGGTCTTGTAGCTGGCATGACTCAACGCCAAAGGCGCACAGAACACTGTTTCCTTCCCACCAAAGGTGGTCCCTATTTTTCTACTTGTATTTTTTACGTGCTTTCGAACTGCTAAATTGGCAGAAGCTGGGACAAGTAACGGGAGCTCACCCCATTATGCGGCACTCGGGATTCGAACCGCTGAACTGCCGACCTTTTGATCGACAAGCTCAGGGTCTTAGCCACTGAGCTACCGCATCACCCTTTCCTTCATTTTCTATTTCTCTGTTTTATGGTCCCACTAATTCTTGCTTGCAGGCAAACGGTATTTTTTACAGATATTTCAATGCACTGTTGTTGCCGCTTTGTCGTGCCGCTGTTTGTAGTCAGTCTGGGCAATCTTCTTACAGCAGCTAAACAGGTGATCCACCGTTTCTTCGGCTTTGCTGAGGCAGCATTTACTGCCTGTTGCTGTTTACTCAATTCTGGCTTTGTATGCATTTGTTCTTAAGGCTTGGTCTTACTTAGCCAGAAAGAATTATCCCATCTCTTTCTTCAATTTTCTTGCTTTTAGTCATTGCCAAGTTTTGTTATCTGCTTTGTCTGCTTTTTTAAAAATGTATTGGCCAAGTAATAATTTTGCCTTGCCATGTCTCTTTTCTATTCCTTATTTGGTCTTTCTTGTAAGCTAACTTGATCTCTCCAGTACTCAATAAGCCTTCATGGAATACTAGCTTCAGTAATAGTAGTAGTTGTAGTAGTAGTAGTAGTAGTAGTAGTAGTAGTAGTAGTAGTAGTAGTGTTGTTGTTATCTCTTTTATTCATTAAACACAAAACTGACTAACTGATCATTTAAAAATGTGTCACAAATACTACTGACTGGTGCTAATGGCTGATACTGGTTGCTGCCAGCGTCCTAGGGATCAACCAAGTATCTTCTTAAAATATATGATGTTCCAAATAGCACAGTTTTTTGCAGTTCCACTGGTGTTATTGCAGGAAGCTGCAGTTTCTTGACGTGTTTTGTAAAATTCTTGGACATGGTACCAAGTGCCCCGATGACAACGGGTATCACGGTTACATGTTTCATCCATAGCCGTGTAGTTTCAATGGCCAGGTCGCGATACTTCATGATTTTTTCCAGTTCTTTTTCTTCGACTTTGGCATCTCCTGGTACCGCAATGTCAATAAATTGTACGTTTCGCTTTTCGACAACTGTGATAT
This sequence comes from Pantherophis guttatus, assembly GCF_059756535.1. Lineage (NCBI taxonomy): Eukaryota > Metazoa > Chordata > Lepidosauria > Squamata > Colubridae > Pantherophis > Pantherophis guttatus. The sequence continues at coordinate 3,540,937 of NC_142071.1, forward strand.
CTGGCGTGTCGTGTTCCAAGTGACGATCCGTCTGTATTCGAAAGTCCCACAAGATCTTCACCTTCTCATTTTCTATAACTTTTTTCACTTTATGTTCCCATGATTTTTCAGATACAGGTAAGTCGTATTTTTACATAATGACCAGTGGACTAATTTAACAAAAAAATACAACATACCTGTATCCAAAAAGTCATGGGAGCACAAAGTGGAAAAAGTTATCGAAAATGAGACAGTGAAGATCTTGTGGGACTTTCGAATACAGATGGATCGAATATAACACACCAGATATCATGCTTGTTTTGTTGTTGTTGTTGTTGTTGTTGTTGTTGTTGTTGTTATTGGTTAATCTTTAGTGGGATTCACAGCCTTTGAGGCCGGTTAATAGCTCAGCAGCTCGAGTCCTAACCAAGGACCTAGGAACTGTTAAGGTATCGTCGGAGGATGTAAGCTGTTCCGAGTAAGGTGTTTTTTTGTAGAGTCAAAATGTTCAAGTCCGGCAAATTTAGAATTTCTAAATAGCGGGGTAGCCCTTTGGGTATTGCTCCAAGGGCTCCAGTTACAATCGGGACAACACACAATTTCTTTTTCCACAGTCGCTCAACTTCAATTTGTAAGTCCCGGTACTTTGTGATTTTTTCTTGCTGCTTATCTTCAATCCGTGCATCACCAGGTATTGCAATGTCAATGAGCCATACTTTTTTCTTTTTAACTATTGTTGTTGTTGTTGTTGTTGTTGTTGTTATTATTATTGGTTGGTTGCACAGTCAGCCAGATGTTTAGACTGGAATTGGCGTTTTTATCCACTTTCCCAAAGATCTGGGATAGGCAGATGTTATTGTTTAACAGTATTAAAGAAATTGTCACAGGATGGCATCTGTTCCAAGCAAAGCTGCCTTTTGCAATTGACTGATGGTGATTTTTGTCAATGCTGATGGCATTTCAAGTGGTACACGAGGAGTTTTGGGAACCAAGGCATCTATCACTATTGGTACTTCACTTTTGCTTTTTTAGTTATTCTACGTTTATTTGCAATTCTTCCTCTTCTGTTGTCCAGGTTCGTCCACTATCCAGACTTTTTTTTTTGTTTGTTTGTCTTTCTTATGGTTTGTCACACCGTCAGACAGATAATCTGATTGGATTTGGCATTTTTATCTACTTTTATCCCAAGATCCTGGGACAGGCAGGGGTTGATATTTAATGGTGTTAGACGCATCGTCGCAGGATGTAAGCTATTCTGAGTAGAGCTGCCTTTTGCAATTGACTGATGGGTATTCTGTCATTGCCGATGGGTGTTTATTATTATGAATAGTGGCAGCATTAATCGCTGAAGGTATGTATCCCTAGCTCTCTGAGGAAACTTATCCAAGAGGCACAGCTTCAAACGCAGTAGACAAACCTTAACTTCAGGGAAGCTGTGGCCCAAACGATTCTGGATTTTGCATTTTAATTTTCACTTGTGTAACCGTCTTGGCCGCTAGAAACAAAGCAGTTAGTTTGCAGTGCATTAAATTCACAGGCGACACTGAGTTAAGAGGCAGTGGCACCGATGAGAAGTGGAAAATTACATGGTCTGAAACAGAATGACCTCATGCTCTGGAAAGAAAGCAAACTAGATGGAAAATCCAAAAGTTGGGTGTCTAAGGGAATTCACGGAGTGCGGGGAGGAAAGCGAATGGGAAAACTGGCCATAACTTCTTGATTTGTTCTGATCTCACCAGCTTTTCCCGAAAGTGGTCTCATCTCAAACAGCTGGACTTCAAGTTGTGTAACATAGGACATTGCCTGAGGGTGAAAGGGGAACAGGTTGAGAAGCCTGGGGGAAAATCCTTTATCTCAGGGGTCTCCAACCTTGGCGACTTTAAGTCTGGCGGACTTCAACTCCCAGATTTCTGGGAATTGAAGTCCTCCAGCTTTGCTGGTTGCGGAATTCTGGGAGTTGAAGTCCTCCAGCTTTGCTGACTGGGGAATTCTGGGAGTTGAAGTCCTCCAGCTTTGCTCGCTGCGGAATTCTGGGAGTTGAAGCCCTCCAGCTTTGCTGGCTGGGGAATTCTGGGAGTTGAAGTCCGGCAGGCTTAAAGTTGCCAAGGTTGGAGACCCCTGCTTTATGTTATGAATGAAAGGCCGCAAATACAATTCTAGGATGTTTAGGGAGGAAAGGACAGGAAGTAAGTAGTGGAAGTGAAGCTGAATCAGCTGGCAGAGGGTTCAATCTGGCGACATCCCTGTGCTTCCTCTCTAAGAGCTGCAAAACCTTATGTGTCCACCAGCTTTTGTTTTCAATTTTTGTGCATTTCTGAGAAATAAAACACAGATTGGGCTGTGTGTTTGATGGACTCTGCCCCTCTTTTGGGGTAAACTTTAAGGGGAGGGCTCAGAGGTGCTCCAGAAATCTCTGTGGATCTCGCTCCTCTAATAGTGCAACCCAGGGGTGGGTTCTATTTACCTTTACCACCAGTTCGCAACGGGATCACTCGCGCACGCTCGCTTTGCTAGAGTGCACACTTTGCTTCTGCTCAGATCGCAGTCTTGAGCCGATCAGGATCGAACTGCTGGCAGTTGGCAGAATTATCCTGCAATACTGCATTGTAACCACTGAGAGGGAGGGAGGGAAGGTAAGAAGGAAGGAAGGAAGGAAGGAAGGAAGGAAGGAAGGAAGGAAGGAAGGAAGGAAAATAGCAATAGCCCTTAGACTTACATATTGCTTCACAGTGCTTTTACAGCCCCCTCTAAGCGGTTTATAGAGTCAGCCTCTTGCCCCCAACAATCTGGGTCCTCATTTTACCCACCTCGGAAGGATGGAAGTCTGAGTCAACCTTGAGCCTGGTGAGATTTGAACTGCCAAACTGCTGGCAATCGGCAATCAACAGAAGTAGCCTGCAGTACTGCATTCTAACCACTGAGAGAGAGGGAGCGAGCGAGAGAGGGAGGGAGGGAGGGAGGAAGGAAGGAAGGAAAGAAAGAAAATAGACTTATATACCGCTTCACAGTGCTTTTACAGCCCTCTCTAAGCGGTTTACAGAGTCAGCCTTTTACCCCCAACAATCTGGCTCCTCATTTTACCCACCTCGGAAGGATGGAAGGCTGAGTCGACCTTGAACCTGGTGAGATTTGAACTGCCAAATTGCAGGCAGCCGAAGTAGCCTGCAGTACTGCACTCTAACCAGCACTGCGCTACCGAGGCTCATGCCTAAATTTAATCTTTTCCCTTTCGCATTTAACGAAGTGAAAATGAATAAGGGAGCAAGGCTGAAGAGCTAGCTTCGAGCGTAATCTGTATTTGCAAAACTGCCTTGGGACATCATTTATTTATTGTTTATTTGTTTACGCAGCCATTTATGTATTGCTGCGAAAGTTTTGGTGTTGGGGAGCACATAAATGGTTGTATAAATAAATACATTTGGAAAGTTCATCGTTGGGTTTAGCAAAAGCCCATGCTTTTTTCTTGGCCTTTCGTTGTGTTGTCGTTTTTGTGATGGCCTCACCAACAAGGGCTGAATATATTTGCTGCCTTGAGTCATTTGTAAAAATAAAGTAAGGTAAAAAGTCACTGCGCATTTTACTCCACTAGTTGTGGCCAACTATAGGGGGCGGTACTCATCTCCGTTTCAAGGCCACAGAGCTAACGCTGTCCGAAGACATTTCCGTGGTCATGTGGCCAACGTGACATCAGGGAGCGTTGTTCCCACTGAATGGTACCTATTTACCTACTCGCCTTCGCATGCTTCCGAATTGCTAGGTGGGCAGGAACTGGAGGGGAGGATGGGAGCTCACCCTGTCATGTGGAGCTTGGGTCTCGAACCTGGGCGGCTGGCTTTCCAGCCGACAAGACCAGCCTCTTAACCGCTGAGCCTCCTCATCCCCAATAAAGACGGGATACAAATAAATAAACCATTTGTGATTGCTTCTATGAGGTATTTGTAGAAATCCCAATGTGTGCACTGGCTCCAAAATGATGGGGTTTCCATGGTTTCTCTAAATAGGCCTGTTTAAAATAGGGCTACCCTAAACACTGAGCGGTGGCTCAGTGGCTAAGACGCTGAGCTTGTCGATCGAAAGGTCGGCAGTTCAGCGGTTCGAATCCCCAGTGCCGTGTAATGGGGTGAGCTCCCGTTACTTGTTCGAGCTTCTGCCAACCTAGCAGTTCGAAAGCACGTAAAAAATGCAAGTAGAAAAATAGGGACCACCTTTGGTGGGAAGGTAACAGCGTTCCGTGCGCCTTTGGCGTTGAGTCATGCCGGCCACATGACCACGGAGATGTCTTCGGACAGCACTGGCTCTTCAGCTTTGAAACGGAGATGAGCACCGCCCCCTAGAGTCGGGAACGACTAGCACATATGTGCGAGGGGAACTTTTACCTTTACCCTGTCTGAGCTGTAAAAATCCAGATGAGCGAGACGTGGCAACAGTGAAATCTGTAAAATTGGGATCAGATGGGGTCAGTATTAGTGAGTATCAATTTTTTTTCAGGTGACAGTGTGATTGTGCAAGATGCTTTGGAGCCCCTCCAAACCCCAAAACACAGCTGCCTGAAATCTTGCAATCCTGAGATTTTTGTCCTAGAATGCTCCCGAGTTTTGCCTCTTCTTATAAAATTTGCCCAAACGTCACAAGACTGGAAGATTTCGTGAGATCGCCAAATTCTCACACAACAAAGTTCGGACGTCTCACAATCTTTGGCTCACTCCAACATTTATTTGTAAGCAATTAATTTAATTGGGGGTGGTGGGGTTTTATCATTTTCATGACGTCATTTTCAGGGACCTCATTTCCAAGGAAGACCGAGTTCCGATGAAGTTCCTTTTGTTGTTAATCCTTTGTGTATATATAAAAGCACGTGGGAAAAGACACACAATCCTTGCAGGTTGATTTATGCCCCCTAGTTCTATTGCAAGGCCATTGTATAGTCAGAAGTCAGAAGTTTATTTTATCAAGCATATATAAGATAACAGGTAAAAGTATAAACATTATTTGAATACATGAAAAGAGTAAGTAAAAAGGAATATTAGGACAGGGACGGTAGGCACGCTGGTGCGCTTATGCACGCCCCTTACAGACCTCTTAGAAATGGGGTCAACAGTAGACAGTTTAAGGTTAAAGTTTTGGGGGTTTGGGGAAGAAACCACAGAGTCAGGTAGTGCATTCCAGGCGCTGACCACTCTGTTACTGAAGTCGTATTTTCTGCAATCGAGTTTGGAACGGTTTACCTTGAGTTTGTATCTATTGTGTGCCTGTGTATTGTTGTGGTTGAAGCTGAAGAAGTCATTGACAGCAGGGATGGGTTCTAAAATTTTTTACTACCGGTTCTGTGGGTGTGGCTTATTTTGTGGGTGTGGCTTGATGGTCATGTGACAGTTATTTAGGATTTAGCAGAGGTACTGGTCTACCAGGCTTTTAACTGCTTGCAGAGCTGTACCAATCTACCCATTTATTTTTTGCAGGCATTGGTCTACTCATGTATTTTTGCAGGCAGTGGTCTACTCATGTATTTTTGCAGACACTGGTCTACCCATTTATTTTTGCAGGCACTGGTCTACTCATGTATTTTTGCAGGCACTGGTCTACCCATTTTTTTCTGCAGGCACTGATCTACTCATGTATTTTTGCAGGCACCGGTCTACTCATTTGTTTTCTTTTAACACTGATCAGCTGTAGGGCGGCCCTTTGAAGCCCCGCAGCAAGAGTTTAAACAGTTTTTTTCCCTCTAGCCATCAGCTGGGACTCAGGAGGCAGCAATAGATTGGGGGTGGGGCCAAATAAAAGGTAAGAATAACGCGGGGGGTGGGGGGGCGCGCGGGAGGGGGCAGAATCGGTTCAGTGACATCATATCGTCACCGCTACCGGCTTGGGAGAACCGGGCCGAACCGGGAGGAACCCACCACTGATTGACAGGAAGGACATTGTGGCAGATAATTTTATGTACTATGCTTAGGTCAGACTGAAGTCGGCGTAGTTCTAAGTTGTCTAAGCCCAAGTGGCGTAGGAGGCTAATGCCTCCTACTAAGGCAGCATTTAACATCCAGCTGCCTGCAATTACGGCGAGTTCAATTCTCACCAGGCTCAAGGTCGGCTCAGCCTTCCATCCTTTCTAAGGTGGGTAAAATGAGGACCCGGTTTATGGGGGCAATAAGCTGACTTTGTATAAAAATATACAAAAGGATGAAGGCTATTGCTTAACGCATTGTAAGCCGCCCTGAGTCTCCGGAGAAGGGCGGCATATAAAAATAAAAATAAATAAATAAAAAAATTTGGAGTCTGGTGGCATAAAGCATTTTATTGCAGTTAGAGGAATGGAGGATTCTTCTCGTAAAATATCTCTGGACTCTCTCGATTGTGATACACGATTGTGTCGTGTATCAGGAGGAAAAAAAGAGAAGATAAGACAAAAAAAGAGTAGATAGGACAGGGGTTTTTTTTCCCCCCCCTCCTCAAAACAGTAAATTCATATTGGCGGTGTTGCCGCCGCTTTGCTCTCATTAAAATTTAATCTAAAATATGTCACTCGGTAGCAAGGCAGCCCAGGAAGTTTCTCTAGCCATTGAAAGAGACGGATTGCATTAATAAGCTCCGGGAAGGTCTTGATAATGGAAAAGTTGATGCACAAATCCGAGCTGAATTTGGAAAATGGGGGTGGGGGGTGGAGACAGCTTTATGAGGGATTGGTAGCGGTTGACTAAATATTTGGAAAAGGATCAGCGCTGTAAACTTAAAATGTTATTGATGAAGACTGTGTATCTGTGTAGCAGTAGAACAGGGCAACTAGAATTCTTGGAATATATCTCTCTCTCTCTCTCTCTCTCTCTCTCTCTCTCTCTCTCTCTCTCCCTCCCTCCCTCCCTCCCTCCCTCCCTCCCTCTCTCTCTCCTCTCTTTCTCTCTCTCTCCCTCCCTCCCTCCCTCTCTCCCTCTCTCTCTCCTCTCTTTCTCTCTCTTACTCTCCCTCCCTCCCTCCCTCTCTCCCTCTCTCTCTCTCCTCTCTCTCTCTCTCTCTCTCTTACTCTCTCGCTGATGAATTTGGCTAGGAAACAGGAAAGTGGGAATTCTAATCCTGCCTTAGGCACGGAGGCTGGATAATCTTCGGCCAGTCTCTCTCTCTCTCTCTCTCTCAGCTCAGTCCACCTCAGAAGGTGATTGTTGTGGGGAAAATAGAAGTAGGAAGGAGTATTAGGTACTTCCATCACTTGAGTTATAGAGGCAGGGAAGGAAGGAAGGAAGGAAGGAAGGAAGGAAGGAAGGAAGGAAGGAAGGAAGGAAGGAAGGAAGGAAAAGAGAAGGAGGGAGGGGGAAGGAAAGGAAGAGGGAGGGAGAGAAGGAAGGAGGGAAAAGAAAGAAAGAAAGGAGGAGGGAGGGGAAGGAAAGGAAGAAGAGGGAGGGAAGGAAAGAAGGAGGGAAAAGAAAGTAAGAAAGAAAGAAAAAGAAGGGGGGAGGGAAGGGAGGGAGGGAAGAAAGAAAGGAAGGGAGGAAGGAAGGAAAAGAAAAGGATGATGAAAGAAAGAAAGAAAAAGAGAAAGAAAGAAAGGGACGAAAGGGAAAGGAAAGGAAGAAGAGGGGGCGAAGGAAGGAAAGAGGGAAAAGAAAGAAAGAAAGAAAGAAAGAGGAAAGGAGGGAGGGAAGGAAAGGAAAAGAGAAGGATGGATGAAAGAAAGAAAGAAAAAGAAGAAAGGGACGAAAGGGAAAGGAAAGGAAGAAGAGGGAGGGAAGGAAGGAAGGAGGGAAAAGAAAGAGAAAGAAAAAAAAAGAAAGAAAAAGAGGGAGGGAGGGGAAAGGAAAAGGAAGGAAGGAAGAGGAAGGAAGGAAAGAAAAAGAGAAAGATGGATGGAAGAAAGACAAAAGGAAAAAGTTTTGTAAGAAAGAAGAAAGGGAAGGAAGGGGGGAAGGAAAAGGAAAGCAAAGGCCACTGAGCTGAGGTGTGATGGGAGGATTTGGATCAGGGCTTCTCCTCTTTCAGGGTTGCATTTCATAAAAAATAAGGCAAAACCCTGGAGTAAATTCCTTCCCCAACCTCTGAAGCCCTCCGGATGTGTTGGACCTCAACTCCCATCCTCTTCCATCACTACTGCCACCACCATCACCCTAGTTGGAAGTCCATTATTTCTGGAAGCCCAGTTGGCCGACTGGAGTGTTTGCTTTGTCTCGGGAGTATCTCCCGAGCAATCGGTGGCTTCTTACTGTCTCCCGCCTCCTTCCATGCTCGCCACGAGCTTCCAGTGTGTGTGTGTGTGTGTGTGTGTGTGTGGTCTCCCCTGAATTGCCGTGCTCTTCTCCCAAGGCGATTCCCAACGTTGTCATAAACACCCAAGCATGATCTCATGCTCTGTCTCCCCACGGATGCCTCTCTTTCCTTCGCGGGTGATGCTAACTACCCTGATGCACAGGTTGGCCGTAGGGAGGGAGTTAGCAATCATCTCTCTGGGCCTCTGTGGCCACCCAGACTAATTTTAGTTCCAGACATAACACCCTCTGGGGGTTCTGTGTGCACCGCCAAGGCTTCCATGGTGATCGCTCTTGTGCTGCCATGAAGTGGCTTTTGTCTGCTCACCTGTGTGTCACCTGTGCGTTGGGCAAAGAAGACGAAAATGTGGGTAGGAAGTAGAAATGGGGAAAACAGTATTATGTATAAGGTAAAGGTTCCCCTCGCACATATGTGCTAGCCGTTCCCGACTCCAGGGGGCGGTGCTCATCTCCGTTTCAAAGCCGAAGAGCCAGCGCTGTCCAAAGACGTCTCCGTGGTCGTGTGGCCAGCATGACTCAACGCCAAAGGCGCACGGAACGCTCTTACCTTCCCACCAAAGATGGTCCCTATTTTTCTACTTGCATATTTTTTTGTACGTGGTTTCGAACTGCTAGGTTGGCAGAAGCTGGGACAAGTCACGGGAGCTCACTCCCGTTACGCGGCACCAGGGATTCGAACCGCTAAACTGCCGACCTTTCGATCGACAAGCTCAGCGTCTTAGCCACTGAGCCACCCTGTCCCCTAGCATTATGTATACCGATATGCAATAGAATGTATTATAATTACAATGCATACACAAATGCTAGAAGCTGAAAGATTATGCTTATGTATATCTAAATAGTATTGTTTTCTCTTTTATTCGTTAAATATGTAACTCGGCCAACTGAATATTTAAAAATGTATCACAAATATCATTAACTGGCACTGATGGTTGATACGGGTTGCTGCCAGCGTCCTAGGTATCGACCAAGTATCTTCTGATTGATTGATTGATTGATTGATTGATTCGATTTATATGCTGTCCTTCTCCGGAGACTCAGTGCTTTTAAGCAATAGCCTTCATACTTTTGTATATACCTGCTTAGTAGGGCTTTTGCCCCCCCCCCAAGCGGTGTTCTTTTTTATACAAAGTCAGCTTATTGCCCGCACAATCCGGGTCCTCATTTTACCTACCTCGGAAGGATGGAAGGCTGAATCAACCTTGAGCCTGGTGTGATTTGAACTGCCGAATTGCTGGCAGGCAGCAGAAGTAGCCTGCAGTACTGCACTCTAACCACTGCGCCACCGTGGCTCATTCCAAATACCAAACTTCGGCATATTTGGAAGATACCTGACTTTTTAAAAATAATTTTTTAGGCTCTTTTTTTTTTTTGGACTTCTTTAGAATTAGGGTGAGGTTCCCAGCTGAACAGGAGTGAAGAAAGTATAAAGATATGGTGGTTTGGCGTTCATTGCCAATCAAAAATTCAATAGTATTTACAGAATTTGGCTTTTCTACGCAGAATTTTCCCCTTGTTTTCTGCAGCCCATGCCCTGCTCCGGCTGGGCATCGCAGCTGGGTTTGCTCAACATATCTGAGATAAGCAAAACGCCGCTACTTGCGTTCCGATAAGAACATGAACATCATAGAACCGTGATGGTGAATCTATGGCACATGTGCCACAGGTGGCACACAGAGCCATATCTGTGGGCACGTGAGCATTGCCCTAGCTCAGTTCCAGCGTGCATGCGCGTGGCAGCCAGCTAATTTTCGGGCCTTCCAGGCCCACCAGAAGTCGGGAAACGGGCTGTTTCCGGCCTCCAGAGGGCCTCGGAGGCATGGGGGAGGCTGTTTTCGCCCTCCCCAGGCGCCAAGAAAGCCTCTGGAGCCTGGGGAGGGTGAAAAACAGCCATACTGGGCTCACCGGTAACCTTTTTGCCATTGCTTGCCAAAAGCTGGGTGAGCGTGGGGGGGGGTCATGCGTGCATGTGCAGGGTATTGGGGCACGGTGAGGGGCCTTGAATTATGGGTGTGTGCACGCGACCTCACGCGTGCTCCCCCACTTTTGGCACGCGATGGCAAAAAAGTTAGCCATCCCTGTCATAGAACTTTGGAAGGTACCGCAAAGATCATCTAATCCAGCTCCCCGCTCTGCCAGGTGCAGGACTACAAAAATTGAGCCAGGTTGCTTAATCGTTATGGTTGGTTCACTTAGCTTGCTAAAAAAAAACAACCCAACAACCTCAAGTTGTGTGCTGTGCGATCTAAAAACGTGTGACCACGCAACGCAAGATGGATGATACTTGTAGGCATAGATCCCATTAGCCCCATAATTTGGAACTGGAGTCCAGGTTTTTTTTTTTTTGGCTGAATTGGTTTCTTGCACACTCCTCTGAGAGAGAGTTGCACACCCAAGTGTTTTGGGGCACTTTTCTGGTTTTGGGACCCACCCATCTAGTCCTTCGGTGAGTCAGCAGCATTGGCAGATTTGCAAAGCTGTTTTGGGGCACGGGCAGGGCAGGCGTGGCACCCTCCCTCCCTCCTCCTTTTCTTTGAAGGCAAAGAGCCCCAAACGTGCAGGGAACGGTTGCGGCGAGAGGGGTGGGGTGAGAGCGTCGCCGAATCTGTGCCGTGTGCAACTCGGCTGGCCTTGCCTGCTTGTCTCTTCCCTCCTTTCCCATCAACTTTGGGCATTGGCAAAACAGAGCCGGGCACCCAGCCTGGCACCCCTATTGGCTTTATTCCTTTGCCCCAAGTGGTTTTTTTTTCTCTCCGTGGGTTTTGCAAAACCTGGATTTGCAAACTGCTCTGGAAGTCTCTTTTCGGGACGTTTGGTTGATTTTGCTCCTGCCGCCCTTGAGGGGTTCACGTTGGCAGAAAGGCTGGTGGGGCTTATGAAAGGAGGCGGCAAACATGGGTGAAGAGAGGCTATCCTGGGCTTGTTTGGGGGAGCCTGGAGGCAGCGGCGCAGAGAGGGTGGGGCTGTTTTTCCTCCTAGGGTGTTGCTTTGTTCTTTCAACTCCCTCAAGTCCATACTAGCCCTCTCTCTCTCTCTGGAAGTTGTGAGAAACGAGGCTGATGGTTTGTTAGTGCTCAGAGCGGACCCCGGGTGCTCCGCAAAACTGTCTTGGGAATCCCAATCCTGCACCACAAGTGGTCCCTGACTTACAACTGTTTGTTTGGTGACCGTCCGAAGTTACAATGGCGCTGGAAAAAGCGACTGACGACCATTTTTCGGGCTTATGACCAGAGCTGGGCTTCACATACTGTAGCAACCGGTTCGCTGAGCACCGGAAATATGAGTGCGCATGTGCACGCACTCGCTTCGCTCACACACATGCCGTCTGTGCATGCGTGCGGCATCCCCAAACACAGCAGTTCGCTCACGCGCACCATCCACACATACATGCGGCATCAAAAACACAGTGATATAGGACGGGATTGCACCTGGTCGCCGCTACAGATTCGTCTGAATCGTCTGAATACCACCTCTGCATATGACCCTTGCAGCATCCCCATAGTCATGTGATTCAAATTATCCACCTATCGAGTCCTTCCCAAGGGCCTGGAATAGGGAGATGTTATCATTTGAGGGTGTTAGCGGTATCGTCGCAGGATGTAAGCTGTTCTATGTAAAGCTGCCTTTTGCAATTGACCATTAGGGATTTTGTCAATGCCGGAGATGTTCAAGCTTTAGCTTAAGAACAACATATTCTCTTTCTTTGTTTGTTTGTTTTCCTGCCTGTATTCTCATGCTCGATGCTTGCCATCAAGTTTTGCGTAGTGGTTTACCTTCGGCGTAGAAAAAAAATATTTTCCCTCCTTGGATGATTCCCCAATCTCTGCATTTAGCTGTTGTACGCCTGGTGTTCTCTTCCCCAAGTGGTAGGAAGGGCTGTTGAGCCTATAGTAGGTGTGCGCAGAGGGATCATTGGAACACACATCACCCCGTTTGCTCTGCGCCGTCTAGGACGGGGCGGCTAGCCAAAATCCATCCCGTCTGGAGCTTGCAGGTTGGGAAAAGCCTGACGCAGCAGACAGAGGCTTCTCGGAGACCCAGCTGTGGTTTTTTTCCTCCCGATGTGTCATTCTCCACGAGGAGGACGGATGAAAAGCCAGATACCATCCTGCTCTGAGCCTTGCGGGAAGACAGTGGACCTGATAGGGTGGCCCAGTTCCAGCGCTTCTTCAGCTCCAGATCCGCCTGTGGCACTTTTAGTATATGAGATGCTGCTTTTAAGGAAGAAAGGAACAAACAGGAAAAAACAAAACAAAACAGCAGGAGTCTGAGCATCAGCTTGAGGTGATAAACAGATTCACAGAGTTGGAAGGGACCTTGTAGGTCATCGAGCCGTGCCCAGTCAGCCGAGCCCCCCCCTCGACACCCCCCTCCCCGAGGACAACCACAATACTGATCCGGCCCTCAATGAAATCGAGTTCAATACAGGGGTGGGCTTCAGATCCTTTAGTAATGGGTTCACTGCCCCATTGCTGGGTGGGCGTGGCCATGATGGGCGTGGCCTAGTTGGCTGCCTGCACCATGGCCGGGGGGGGGGCGTTTTTTGCCTTCCCCAGGCTCTGGAGGCTTTCCTTCAGCCTCCGGAAAGGCGAAAACTGCTTCCCCCCGGGGTCCGGAGGCCAGAAACACGCCTGTTCCTGGACTTCCGGAACCTCCGGTAGACCCTCCGCGTGGCTCTTGCACTTACCTGGAATGATGAACGAGCTACGTGAAGACTCCTTTAAGGGGCGGGGTGGGGTGGGTGTGGCCGGCCAGGGGTGGCATTTGGGGGTTCACCAAACCTCAACGATCCTTAGCTAGAGGATCCCCCGAACCTTGCCAAACCCCCAGGAGCCCACCCCTGATTCGGCACCCCTGTTCCGACAGATAGTTGAGGTTTCCCCCTATCTCACCAGACGGTCTTCAGAGAGCAAAGCCAGGAGAATCTTGATCCGTCCCTGTGGTCTGTCTCAAAGACACGAGTCCCATGCACAATCTAGAGGGGTTAGAATCCAAAACAGTCCCTCCTGTCCTCATAAGCAACCGATATTCCTCACTAGGAGATGCATTTGCTAGAATGTTTTCTTGACTCCCTGAAGCTTGTATGTGGTGGCCTGGCATGACCCTTCGGAGAGCCAGAAACGGGGAAAAGCTTTCGACTAAGTTGACTCCTTGTGCCAAAACCCCCCATGGTGTCTGAACGGACGACGTCCTCTTAAATTCCTTAAATGGTGCCTTGGCTCTCTTCGGTTTCATTTTGTTTTGCCCAGAAAAATACGCTGGTCTCGCCCCTTCCTTCTTCCCTGCCTCTGCAGCTTCTAGTGGCCTACAGAGAGACTTAATTTGTTAATCAGGGAGCTAGGAGCCTTCCCTGGGAGACGGATCATGTGAACGAAGCTGGCTTGCCAGATAGACCCTCCTTGCCAGGAGGAAAGACAGTGGATCATGGGTCTCACTCTGTGTGTGTGTGTGTGTCTGTCTGTCTGTCTACAGGTAGTCCTATACTTAGGACCACAATTGAGCCGCAGATTTCTGTTGCTAAGCGAGACAGATGTTAAGCGAGTTTGGCTCCATCTTACGACTTTACTGCGGTTGTTCGGTGAACCCCTGCAGTTATTGAAAGTTAGCGGTTGTTAAGTGAATCTGGCTTCCCTGACGGCTCTGTCGGTCACAAAAGGGGACGCTCACGTCACTCCTGGGAGACCACAACCATCATAAACACAAGTCAGCTGACAAACGTCTCGATTTTGATCACATGACCCTGGGGGAAGGCTGCAATGGCCACGCAAAAAACGGCCACGTCATTGCCATTGTAACTTCGAACGGTCACTAAACGACCTGTTGTACGTCAAGGATT